>NC_058368.1:26134750-26441500 GCF_018350175.1 Felis catus | reverse complement strand
ATCAACACTCCATAAACATTTGTTGCGTGAAGTGAACACAATCCCACTTGAACTTCACAGCACCAAGTAGAAGTTGGCATATTATTATCTCATTTGTATGGGTGAAAATGCAGCCTTAAAAAATTGAGATTCTCTCAGAAAGGATCTTGGTATAAATCCTAAAAGAAAAAAAAAAATTATCTGGCTCCTAAGGCCACACACGGGACATTCTACTAAATTGTGAGTGCTAAATTAAATGGCTTTTTTTTTTTTTATTTAAGAATGTTTCTGGGGGCGCCTGGGTGGCGCAGTCGGTTAAGCGTCCGACTTCAGCCAGGTCACGATCTCGCGGTCCGTGAGTTCGAGCCCCGCGTCGGGCTCTGGGCTGATGGCTCAGAGCCTGGAGCCTGTTTCCGATTCTGTGTCTCCCTCTCTCTCTGCCCCTCCCCCGTTCCTGCTCTGTCTCTCTCTGTCCCAAAAATAAATTAAAAAACGTTGAAAAAAAATTAAAAAAAAAAAAGAATGTTTCTGTAGCTGTGAATTCTGTTTGAAGAATAAGGGAACAAGTTGTTCTCACCTTTGAAGCTATGAAGCAGTAGTTATACACTTTAGAATAGTCCTTGTCAATGAGAACTGTTTTTGAACCTTCCCTTGGCATAAAGTTGAGTTGGTATCATGAGTTGAGAAATAATTACATAGGAAAGAGCACTCAGCCCATAAGAGCCTTTGTTGTTGTTGTTGTTGCTTTTAAATCAGTCCTTTACAGGAAGCTGGTTTTCACCCAGGTAACTGCTGCAAAATATTTTTCCAGGTAAGAGCAACATTCTGCAGCCAATCAGAGGCATCTCTGTCGTGCGACTTCACCTACCTCATTACCATTCACTACACAGGCCAGCCATGTGATTACCTTCAGTATGGAACACATCCTGTGTCCGCTTGCTCAGACTCCCAGACTCACATTTTCGCTGACTTTCCAGAACTGGGCTGTGAAGCCTCAGACGGGTAAATAAGTGGCCTGACTCTCAAAACCCCTGCCTCCCAGCATGTTGGGGCACAAACTCAAAGCCAACCCTGAACTGTGAGAAGCGCGACTAGCGAGCTCCCACTTGGTCCTTCGGGAAGAGGGTCATTAAAGGAGTCCCTGGCTCCAATCAGGGGCTAGTAAATAAGGCCCCGGGACTCACACAGGGGCACCTCCTCCTGGTGATCCTGCCCCCCTCTCTCCCCATGAGCAGACCCAAAAAGCATTAACAACCCCCAGAACATTAAGGGGGAGCCTTAACATGACAGACACCAAAAGCTCCAATAAGCCTGTCTCCTATCCTTTGGCCCAACATAACAAACAAAAAAGGGGTGATGATTTCTCAAGGGCCAGCCTCGAATACCATCTCTGCCTCTTTGTAGCAGTGTGACCCGGGGCAAGTTATTCAGCCTACCAGGCTTGCTTAGCCATTTGTAATACGTATTTTGTAATTTATACTTGAGGATAATAGTATTTGCCTCACAGCTGTTGTGAAGATTAAATAATACAGGGTGTGGAAAGTGCAGGGCACAGAGCTGGCCCATCACCAGACATTATTTCTCTTCCCTCTTTCCCCCACCCCCATCCCCGGAAGCTCAGAGAAAAATGGCTTAATCATCATGAAGGAACTTGAAGACTGAAAGCGCAAAAGCAGGGGGTGCAAATTCAGCCCCCCGCCAGGGCCAGGAGATGTTAATAAATATAACCAGTATGAGGGCATGGGGGCTATGACAAAGAGGAGAAAGTGTGCCCCATGGAGAAGGGCCTCTTGGAATTCTCTCAAATACAGAGGCGCCCGGCCCAGCGTTACCAGAGCTTCAATTACTTAAGAGAAGCAAGAAAGAAATCAAGATATTTGTTTGAGAGTTCCCAGTTTTTAAAAGTTGAATCACATTAAAATAAAACAAGAATATCTTGAAGGTCAAATAAGATACATTCCCTTGGGCCTCCACTTTACAATCTCTCTTCAAGGTAAAAATACAAATGGCACAATACGTTACAGAGGGGACTAAACTTGGAGACCAGTGCAAATCCTGTGGCACTCACGTCATGTACTGTGATCTGTAATCCCCAGACATAAATCTGGTAGTTATCACCACAAATAGCCAAAAAGATCTGTAATGAGCTCTTACCGTGTGCCTACATTACCCCACCTGATCCTAACAATCCTATGGGGTAGGTCTTACCATGGTCACCATTTTGCAGATGAAAAAAACACAACGGAGAGAGATTACTTTCCCAGCATCATCTATTTGTTAAGAGGTGATGCTGAGATCAGCAAATGCGTGCTCCAAATCCCAGTTTCTTCAACACTCCCGAGATCCATGCTTCAGTAGGCTTGAAGCGTTAAGGAAGAGAGGCTCAGGGAGAATCGTAGTCGACAAGTCATTGCCGCCATGTTTACTCCATCACCGTGTCCACTTGGCACAGATTCTCAAGAGACATGGGAAGCAGAATGTTTTCTGCCAAGGGCCTTTGGCTGGAGGTGTTTTCTGCCCCGCAAGCTTCTCAGGAAGAGTGGCTCCTGAATGTAACCAACTGATAAACAAAAAGCAGCCTACACTTAAGAAAATTAGGGTCAATATTTGTTATGGCCTCTCGTCCCTGACAACTAACAGGATGTGGGTACAGAAGCAGTCATCAGACTCAGAGCATGACATATCTTCCACCCACCCCACGGGCCACACCCCAGCCTGCCCACCTCCTCCCTGTGTGCTTCGGACACTCAGGTGAGCATAGAGGGTGGATGGTATACAGCCTCTCCTAAGAGGCTTAGACTGGTAGTATCGAGGACATAGTCCATATTCCAAAAAGCCTTTACACATGTCAGAAACAAAAAACTCAACAGTAAATTGAGACCATAGAGTTACCTCTTCCCACTCATCAGATTTGCAAGAGTTGAAAAGTTTGACAATCCCAAGTGTCGTCGAAGATGTGAGGGAAATGGGAATACTCATACACGGCTAGTAGGAGTGTAAATCAATGTAAACATTTAAGAACATTTCATAATATTGCAGGTGCACACAGCCTATGACCCAGCTACAGCAATCTAGGTACATAACCCCAGAAGAAATGCCCCTTAGGTGCACGAGGAGCTACGTCCAAGAAGGTTTACTAAAACATTCTATGGGATAGCCCAAGACAGGGGAAGTGATAGGTTTTGTGGTGGGTTCACACTAAGGAACACAAGGCAAAAGTGGAAATTCATGAGCTAGATTCGTATAATTACATCTTAGGAATCTGACGTGAAGCGAGCAAAGAAAGTCACCGCATGAGAAATAAAACATGTCACCACCTCTCTGCAAGTATTTTTAAAACACACTATTATGGTATGGTGTGTAGGGAAAGCAAAGAAGACATGTATTGGAAGATGTGCACTAAATTCATGGTGGTGGTGGCATCTAGGGAAGGGGGACCCGAATAGGACTGGAAAGGAGACAGAAGGAACTAGGACGTTTCTGATAAAACCCGTGTATCCGTTCCTTCCGGCTGGTGGGCACGGGGTATTGGCTCTATCTGTTGTTGTTTCTTTCTTTTTCTTTTCTTTTTTCTTTTTTTTTTTTAGTGTTTATTTATTTTTGAGAGAGAGAGACACAGAGAGCGAGTAGGAGAGGCAGAGAGAGAGACAGAGAGAGAGAGGGAGACACAAAATCCAAAGCAACCTCCAGGCTCTGAGCTGTCAGCACCGAGCCCGATGCGGGGCTTGAACCCACGAACCATGCGATCATGACCTGAGCCACCCAGGTGCCCCTACCTGCTGTTGTTTCTGACTTTTCATCCAAACTGTAAAGTGTGGAAAAAAATCCCATCTTCCTCATGTGTCTGTTGTGGGGACTAAATTAATGAAGAAAGCATGTCCTTACTATACCATGACTCTAAGTCACCTCATTTCCCCTGTTTTAAAATCTCTGAAGTCAGGGACTGCTTACAGTCCCCAGTATCTTAAAATTATAATTGGTGGTGATTTTTGTTTGTTATTTCTTAAGCCCACGACATAAAGGTATGTGATACGCAATGGGGGTCTTAGCTTCTATTGTGGTAGTTCCTGACCTTTCTGTTTCAAATAGCAGCTACGTGTAAATCAAGATAAATCAGTACATGACTGGACTGTTACCCAATCTGTATAGCCAACCCTCAGAAAAGGGCTAAGAAGAACTTACCCCATTTTAAACAGTCGTCCCAGCCTACTTAGGAATAGAATGAGGTTCGCTCCTGGCCCTAGATAGGTTGTATCTCTAAAATCAGCCAGTGTATTTCAACACTGTTTATGGATCTTTTGCAGGGCAGCTGCTGGGGTATCCCCGCTGGGACAGACAGAAGTATTAGGTGCTCAGTAACCATGGTAAACGAGCCCTCCAGCCCATTTTTTAACAGGCAACGGAAGGATTTGCTAAGTATTTCTGAGAGATGAGGACATATTTGGACAATGTGTGGAAAAAAATGTGATTACAGATAAGGAGCCTGAGAGGCAGTTAAGTTACTGTGCCGAATGATTTAAAACTGGTAAATAATGATCCCGGAATCCGGACCCAGGTCTGTCCGATTCCAAAGCCTATAATGCCATGTTGGGTTTTATCGTGTGTTGACCTGTTGAGAAGTCCGACCCTCCCACCGACTGCGCTGTAAGGTTGCTGAAGATGTTTGACTGGCGCCTCGTGTGTCCCAGCCGGATGTTCCTCCTTTTGAAATCTTGGATCCCGGGGCACCTGGGTGGCTCAGTCGGTTGAGCGTCTGAATTCGGCTCAGGTCATGATCTCGAGGTCCGGGAGTGGGAGCCCCGCGCCTGGCACGCTGCTGTCCGCCCGTCAGCCCGGAGCCCTCTTCTGATCCTCTGTCATCCCCCCGTCCCTCTGCCCCTCCCCTGCTTGCTTTCTCTCTCCAGAAATAAATAAAACATTTGACTTAAAAAAGAAAATAAAATCATGAGTCACATTCGACATTCATGGGATGACGGACCCCAGGATTAGACTAGACCCGGGAGACCATCTTGCTCAGGCCTCTGCCTGTGGACAGGCCGCACACACTGCCCTTGTCAGAGAGGACGCTGACTGCCAGGGACGCCAGGAGGTGCTGGGACGCAGGTGCGGCAGGGGACAGACGGCAGATGTTTTCCAGTGCCTGGCTTTTTCATCATTGGGAAATAAGGACTAAATGCTGGGGAAATGTGTATAATAACACATATTATGCTATATATTTTTCAAAGATTTTTTTCACTTGTTTAATGGGCTCATCACAACAATTTCATGCATTCAGGGAATAAATATTATACGACTCGTTTTATAAATCAGACCAGCGAGGCCAAGAAGTAAGTGGTTTCTGAAGACCGGATAGCGAGGAGTAGAACCCCGATGTTCCAATTCTCAATCTAGCCACTTCCCAGTCAACTCTAAGAGCAACCCAGGAGAAACCACTTACAAAGATTCTGTTATAATGGGCTCGCATGCCAAGTATTTTATTAGATTTCTTGCTCCTCCTTTCAACCTATTTCGTAAGCAACAGCAGCCGAACTACTTTTCTTTTTCTTTCTTTCCAACTTATGGACACACGCAGTCTTTTCTTCCAAAACATCTGACGGTGTGTGGCGAGAGCAAAACCCAACGGATTCACTGTTGTCCTGTCCCAGCCTGGCAATTTGCCTGTGTCTCCGGGCATATTCTGATGAAATTACCGCTCAACTCACAGTGTACTTCCTTAGAGCCCTGAGGGAACTCCCCTGCCCCATTAAGCTGAAGTTTCATCTATCCAAGATGTCAACTTGATATCTTATTTTCCATCCTGCCTAATGCTCGCAATACAATCTGTGAAACAACACATCAAAATGGAAATTGCTCTTCGAAAATGCGGTCATAAACATGCATCAAGTTTTTCACGTGGTAGATTTTTTAAAATACAGTTCTGATAGGCTTAGGATATACGTAATCAAGAATACATCTGTGTTTTTTTTATTTTCGAACCAGGAAAGTGAGCTCCCAAAGATTTTCGAAGTAGTGATTTGACTTTCAACAAGCTTGTTTTTATGGCCCATCGCTAGTCAATAACCCATTATTTTCATGTGCTGGAACGACACAAGAAGATTAATTTGTACGCTGTGGAAACTCCAGCCAAAACAGTTGGTTAATAATTACTACTTTTCACCGAATGCCTATTATGCATCAAGTGTTATACTTTACTTGGGGAGATTAAGTATTATGAAACTGGTTTCACAACTGATGAAGTTGAAGTTCAAAGAAGGTAAGTGACTTACTTGCCTCCGATGGCCCAGCTCAGAAGTAGAAAGTCAAGATTTGAACTCAAAGCCTATACCCTTAACCACTATGATATGATTTAATTTGACCTGAAGTTTTGTCTTTAAAATGGGGTTTGAGGGGCGCTGTGTGGCTCAGTCGGTTAAGTGTCCATCTCTTGATTTCAGCTCAGCTCGTGATCTCACAATTCATGGGTTCAAGCCCCAAGTCGGGCTCTGTGCTGATAGTGTGGAGCCTTCTCTGTCTCCCTCTCTTTCTGCCCCTCCCCCACTCACTTGTGCACGCGCTCTCTCTCTTTCTCTCAAAAATAAATGAATATGCATTTAAAGTGAAATCAAATCAAATCGAGTAGGGTTTGAAGATTCAGAATCTGGAATTCCCCTGAGACGTTGAGTGGCTCTTGAAATAATCCTGCAAATATTAGTATGTTTTGGCTTTCATATATTCAGTCAATTGATACCATTTTCCTTTCTTCTTCTTGGTCCTGGGGATGAAATGGTGATAGCAGATACGGTGTCTGTCTTCACGGAGCCTACAGCCCGGAGGGAACACCAACTGCTAATTGAATAATCGCACAAGTGAATGTCAAGCTACACTCCTACAAGCTCTGCCACATTTAATGTGATAAAGGAGATGTATGGTACACGTTCAGGGGGACCTGACCAGGTCTCAGAGGTGATGACCGGCTTCAGAGTAGGAAGTGTTGAGATCCTTGGGGCGCCTGGGTGGCGCAGTCGGTTAAGCGTCCGACTTCAGCCAGGTCACGATCTCGCTGTCTGTGAGTTCGAGCCCCGCGTCGGGCTCTGGGCTGATGGCTCAGAGCCTGGAGCCTGCTTCTGATTCTGTGTCTCCCTCTCTCTCTGCCCCTCCCCATTCATGCTCTCTCTCTCTCTCTCTCTCTGTCCCAAAAATAAATAAAAAAGTTGAAAGAGATCCATAATCCATGAAGCACAACACTCGGTGGGTTGTCGCCTCTAAAGCTGGGGAAACAATAGGAATGACAACCATTAGGATTTCTAACTGCGTCCGGCCGTCAGTGCTTTCAAACTGAATCTCCTATGTCCCCTACTGACCTGATCCCTATTCTCTTAGAGCAAAAGATGTTGTCTCCAGCTCTTTCAACTGAACCCAAGTGTGTTCGTATATGTGCTGCCGAAGCGAGCACTGAACCCAAGTGTGTTCGAAATGGCCCATCCCGTTAATGGCATGGACGTGGAGAGTACTTGCGGAGAGCAGAGTCGAGGAGGACTCTGAAAGTATAAACGCGGGTAGCTAGGGACTGAGCTCCGTCCTTCAGTAGCAGCGCTGGAGTTGAACAGCAGTGAACAGGGGAACTTGGATTACAACAGTATATATCGCATTTCAGGCTAAGAGATTCAAGCGATGGTAAAATTTCCAAGGGGAAACAGCTTGCAGACTGGCAGTGCTGGGGGAGGGGATAAGAACAAATTGTAAAACTGAGTCTCAGACCAGAATGTATCTGCATTCAGTAATAATGATTCTTTATGATTACATACCATCATCATCATTTCGCATGGTGCTTACTATACGTCTGCACACATGTTAACTGCTGGAGTCTTAGAGCAAGACTAGGAGGCAGACACTATTGTCATTTCCATTCCACAGATTGGGAATCTGAGACACAGAGAGTTTAAGTGACGTGGCCAAGGTAATAATGCCAAGCCAGTTTCAAACACAGGCAAGCTGGCCCCCAAGCCATTATCCTTAACCAGCCGATGCCTCCCTACATAGCGTTACCAATTACAGCGCCCTTGTACATCCATCCCATGCTTACCCCCCCCCCCAAAGCAACGTATTCCCTCGACAGAGGAAGTTTCTTGTTCTGCTTAGCTTTACAGAAGGCCAACACAAAAGCCGGCCCACGACAGAGGGTTTCAGAACTCAAACCCATGTCTTCTGATTCCAAATTCAGTATTCTTTCCCTCCACCAACGCTGCCCTTGAAAGCTCACGAGCTCCCGCCTCAGGCAGCACAGAAGGAAAAGAGGGAATTCTCACAGGTGTTGAGAAAAGAGGGGTGGTGTAAGAATGAAAAGCTAGAAAGACAAAAGGCCTAGAAAGCCGAATAAAGATATTTTCCATTCTAGTAACAACCTTGCCAAATCGTGATTGATGACTGTGGGCAAAGTGCCAAGTCTGGTGATTAATAAAAGCTTGTCCAAGATCAGATGCAATGCTAAATACCTTGCAGCAGACCCGATTCTTGTCCTCGATGAGCTTACTGTCTTGCTGGGAAGTTAGTCAGACTTCAAACACAGGGAAAGAATTTTTTAAGGCAATCGTACTGCCAGTTGAATGTCTGGGAGAAGAGCAGGAGGACTGTGGAGAAGGAAAAGTTACCAGCTGAATTGTTACAGAGAAGTCACAAAAAAATGCCTCATGGGGGAAGATGGGTCCTGAGCAGTTTACATAGAGAAATCATTCTGTGCTCATGCTCGTCTGTTTATTTTTATTTTTTTAATGTTTGTTTGTTTATGGATGGATGGATGTATTGAGAGAGAGAGAGCAAGTGCAGGAGGGGCAAAGAGAGGGAGACAGAGAATCCCAAGCAGGCTCCATGCTATGAGCACAGAGCTCAAAACCGGCTCGAACTCACAAACTGCAAGATCGTAACTTGAGCCAAAACCAGGAGTCGGTCGCTTAACCAACTGAGCCATCCAGGTGCCTCTCTTCTGTTTATTTTTATTTTATTTTTTTAATTTTTTTTTTCCAACATTTATTTATTTTTGGGACAGAGAGAGACAGAGTATGAACGGGGAAGGGGCAGAGAGAGAGGGAGACACAGAATCGGAAACAGGCTCCAGGCTCTGAGCCATCAGCCCAGAGCCTGACGCGGGGCTCGAACTCACGGACCGCGAGATCGTGACCTGGCTGAAGTCGGACGCTTAACTGACTGCGCCACCCAGGCGCCCCCTGTTTATTTTTAATTACATGCACACATTTATCCTGATCCTTTAGGGACCAAGACGGCAGAAAACAAATTCATATCCTTTCCTCTATGCTTCCTCTCTCTTGCCAAAAAGTGAAAAATAATAACAACTTCTCTAAACGCAGCGTCGAGGTAGTTACCTGAGCGGCCTGTTCCAGTTCTAGAAGCTCTCCTTCCCCTGCCACAAGAATAAGTTTTATTTACACTCTTACCCCAAAGGAATTTGAAAGTGCTCTGAATGTGCCCAAGGGGCCACCCTCCAACTGTTAACTAAGTCAACAGTCCCTCAAGGAAGTAATTTTGCTTTTAGAAACCGGCAAAGCCCCACCTGTAGCCGAAGAAACATAGCCCATGTGATTCCTATTTCCCAAGAAGAAACTAACCCAATATGGGCAGCATTTGTTAAAGTGGTTTCCTTATCACCGTAAAGGAATCTCAAAAAGCCAATCTATAACCAGGAACCCAGCTGTAAATCTCCCCAAGTCCAACAAATCCTTTTCCCCTTGATGCGAAATCCCCGTCGCTGCTGTTGAACAGGATTTACAGACCTTGCGTCAATTAAAGGGAATTATATGCGGCACCCAGAACGGGCAAATTCATAGACACGATGGTGGTTACCAGGGGCTGGGGGAGGGGGAGACAGGACAGTTGTTTTTAATGGGAACAGAGCATTGGTTTGGGGAGATACAGATGTTCTAGAGATGAATAGTGAATTGGAGCACAACGCGAACATGCTTGATGCCACAGAACGGATTAAAATGGTAGATTTTATGTTCTGTATACTTTACCACAGTTTTAAAAAAGGAGTAAAGAGAATTTGTTCCAAAACCTGGAATCTAGAGTCTTTCCTAATAACAGCGACGAAGGCAACTGCCACCTTTTTATGACAAACTAGTTTTTAGTAAACTATTTTTCAACGTTTATTTATTTTGGGGACAGAGAGAGACAGAGTATGAACGGGGGAGGGGCAGAGAGAGAGGGAGACACAGAATCGGAAACAGGCTCCAGGCTCCGAGCCATCAGCCCAGAGCCTGACGCGGGGCTCGAACTCACAGACAGCGAGATCGTGACCTGGCTGAAGTCGGACGCTTAACCGACTGCGCCACCCAGGCGCCATTAGTAAACTATTTTTAAAATGCCGTAAGTGAGGGGCGCCTGGGTGGCTCGGTCAGTTGAGCATCCGACTTCGGCTCAGGTCATGATCTGAAGGTTCGTTGAGTTCGAGCCCCGGGTCGGGCTCTGTGCTGACGCCTCAGAGCTTGGAGCCTGCTTTGGATTCTGCGTCTCCCTCTCTCTCTGCCTCTCCCTGGTTCATGCTCTGTCTCTCTCTCTCTCTCTCTCAAAAATAAACACTAAAAAATAAATACATAAATAAATAAGTAAAATAAAATACTGTGAGCGAAGGGGAGGGAGACAGTAAGGCTTTTGAAGAGCGTAATATGAAGAAGAATCAAACTGTTTACCAGGAGCCATAGTATGAGTAATTCAGGTGCACCATCATTTCCTGGATTATTTGAGGAACAACTCAGCCCGCCAGATGGTCATTCAGCAACCTAACAGAAGTGCGTTGAGGGTTTGAGCCAATTATTATCCCTTTAAGGAAACTAAGACTGCAGAACTATATTTCGGCGCCTGGAATAGACCAAACTCATAGAAACAGAAATAGACTAGAAGTTACCAGAGGCTGGGGAGAGTTATTGTTTAGTGGGTACGGAGTTTCTGCTGAGGATAATGAGAAGATTCTGGAAACAGTGGTGATGGTTACATCACATTGTGAGTGCCCTTAATGCCACGGAATTGTACCTTCTGGAATAGTTACATTTTATGTTCTGTATATTTTACCACAATTTTTTAAAAACGGTAAACCATCTCAGCCGCTTGAAATAACAATAAAATGAAAACCCGTTCCAAGAAAGAAAGAGGGAATCCTGAGGAAAAGGACGAATAAAGAGCTGGTAGTTGGTAGACAGCGGAAGGAAGAAACCGTATTTCACAAAAGGGCCACTGTGGGCATGACGCAGCACGTAGGCAATCTACCCTGCAGACATCTATCCTGGATCTCTGCCGGCAAGGTCCCATTCAGCCAAAAGTTTTTCTAGCGGCCCAGCCCCTCTTTCTCTGTCCTCCTGTCCCCTTCCTCCCCCTCCTAAACTATTCAGAGCCCTAACCCGTCATTTTCTTTCTTTTAAATTGGCAACCGCCCACATTGGATAAACAAGATACACAGGATGAGGGGGGTGGTGAAGCGGAAGCACATTGCAGGGCTAAGAAAACAAATAGCCAATGAAGCAGAAGAAACCACAATGTGACTTAGACGCGCTTGGCTCTGGAGAGAAGTGTCGGACGAGTCAATTATTTCCAGATCTCCACCGGCCCTGGGATGGAGAGGGCAAACCGCACCGTTTGTCGGAGTTGAGCTCCTATGGGGTGGAGTCCGAGTCAAAGGAATGGATAGAGAGAAACAAGAAGGGGACTGAAGGTCCCTTTTCATTAAGTTGTCACTGGGAAAGCCAAGTCTGTAATAAAGCTTGTTGGGTACTGATTAAGCTCTGCGGGTTTGGGCAGGGAGGAAAAGGATAAAATAGCAGTCGTGACATGACACCTTCTCCCTGGCTCTCACTGGAGCAAAGCCGGAAGATGTGGCCCACGCCAGGCACGGAGGCCACAAAGCCACATGGCCACACACTGAGAGGTTCCCATGGGCGCTCAGGTCCGAGCATCTCGGGACGGCGGCAGAAGCAGCAGGAGGAAGGGCGAATCACAGGCAGGTGAACGGGCTCTGCCTCTTTGGCACTCTTAGCCATTGGGAGAAAGACCTAGATGGACCTTGCCTTTCCATGAGCTCTTTCCTGAGCCATGAGCACGGAGGCAAGGAGACCCTTAAAAAAAGTCAGTTGTGGTTTACTGTAGACAGAGGTGAGCAGGGCCCTGTCTCTCAGACAAAGAGAGCTGCTGGATGAGCTAGATGATTTGTTTGCAAGTCCAGCCTACCTTTTTGGCAGGTAGCAGTATAAACACTCGCCCCCCCCCCCCCCCCCCCGCCATTGCATAGAGTCAAAACGTGGGATGCACCCACAGGCTATTTTTAATGCAGGCCAGCTTTGCCCATGTGAAGTGCACTCGCTGCCTGAACGTCAGTGCCTTTGAAACGTTGACTGTGCAGAGCGCTGTGAAAAGCACCGTAGGGAAGGTGACCAGAGAACAGATCGTGCAAATAGGAACCATGTGGATACATATCACATGGATACGAATATCAATGACGACAAAAGATAACGCATAAAAGGGGCACCAAGACACTGGGTGACCGGGGAAGATGTGTAGATGGAAACAACCCTGGGACTTTTCTGGAGAACCAGGCTTGCCAGTAAAGTGGTGAACTTTTAGTATTAAAACAGTAACGCTAACATTAACCACCATTAACCTGAAAGAAACGTATGTTTGTTCCTCCAGGACAAAGGAGCTACAAAGCCCTCAGTCGACCAGTCACATTTTCTTCCTTCTGGACTTTGTTCCTTTAATTGCCAAACCGTGTTTATGACTTTTACTACAGAATAATGACTACCGTGTTCAGATGAGGTGATTTATTTTAACTACGTGCACTACATATTATCGAAACGAACAGAAAATGGACCCCACGTGCTCAGATTCTTTGGGTACAGTTTTTGCATATGAAAATTACCAGTCTCGGTTACCAAGCACGATCATGATGAATTTTCCTCCTTTTGACTTTTGCTCTGCACCCCGTTTAAGTGGGAAGTTGGGCTGGATAATCCCCAGGTCCCTTTCAACCCCAAAGTCCCATGAGTGCATGTAGGAGGGGGGATCGTGGACTGTCAAATGAGGAGCTCTGACAAAGAGCGGGGAGACTGGGCGACCTGAACCCTGACCCACTGCCACCATTGGTATGCCCGTGGGAACATCCCCCCACCGCCCCCCCGGCAGTCAGCTGTCACTGTGGGCTATGGGAGCACCAAAGAGACGGTACCAGGGTAGTTGGGCACGTTTGGGGTTTTCTCAGTTGTGTATAAAATGTTTTGCAAACACGACTTCAGGACACATTCCTACCACTGCCCACCCCACCCCCTCAGACCAGATTGTTGCCCCTGAGACCCTCCTGTAGAGAAATCCTGTAGGGTCGCCATCTGTGTGCTAGTGTCTCAGCTGTAAACCTGGAATAATAATAACATTGACCTCTCTCCCCATAGTGGCGTGGGGATTGACTAATTTAAGCCCTGTAAATCGCCTTGAAAACTGGACAATAGAATTCTCTGCCTGACTGTCAGAAAGAATTCACACCATCCCCCGGGCCTGACCCGAGGGTGGTGGCACAGCTCTCTAGTCCCTCTTTGCTAGTATTTTGTCACACTTGGACAAAGGGCTCTGGAGTCAAAGGGCAGCTTAAACCACACACCCAATATCTCGCTAAGAGGAATTCCTGAGAATCAGCTTAGTGCTGATGATGATTGCCAAATGCTCTGAATCACTTCCTTTTCTCCCACAGACTAGCTTTTTCTTGATTTGTGTTCCCAGATGAAATGGGTGTGTATGTGGGTGTGGGAGAGGGACCATGCCTGTAGCCCTAGGCTGGTACTTCCCAGTGACATGGCGGTTCTAGATGCTGCCACGGTGACCCAAATAGGGCTTCCCTTCAAAGCTTCCTCTTCCTAGTCCCTGTTTCCTAATCTTGGTTCAGATTTCACTTTGATACTTAACTACTCGAGGGCAGACCCTGCCTGGTTTTCCACCCAGATGAAGCCGAGGAAACCAGTGCGGCCCAGAGCCCTCCACGTACAAAATCATGCAGGGATGTTGTACAATTAAAAAGCTGCTATGGTTTCTGTGAAAACAGCTCCGTGCAAACATCTGGACCTTCTGCAGATGGTTTACTAATCCATACCTATCACTGCCAATGAGCTCTTTGCAAAATCCTTTTAAAGTATATCAGATGTGACAGGTTTCCAGAAGCTGGGATCCTGAGTTTAATGTGCTGACATTCAGAAAAGCCAATAGCATTCCTGATAATTCACCAAGCTCCTTTCAAGTAACTTTGTGATGCAGTTATTGAAAGGGCTGGACTTTTCTTTAAATCAGACCTGACAGAGATTAAAAAATAAATAACTATTAAGAGGAATGAGTGAATTGGATCAGGAAAACATGACTGTTCTTTAAAATGGTAATTTAAATTTTCACTTAGATCAAAAACAAATAGCAAATGCAATTAAATGAGGGCCTACATCGTTATCTGTTTTAGACCCCAGGGTCACAACTCGGAGTATGAACCTGTTTTGTGTACCTAGCACAAGTTGACAGGTACTCTGAATGAATGAAATACCAACTACATAAAATACTGAATAGTTATTAATTGCAATTAATACCCAAATCCCCCAAATCTTCTCAGTTTTCCACTATTCTTTCATTCCGTATTCACTGAACACCTACTGTTTGTCACCATGACAGCTTATGGGGTCACCGTGATGAACAGCTGTGGTCTATGCCATGAAGGAGCTAACGGTTTATGAAAGGCAAGGATTGTTCATAAATATAAGCCCTCTTTCTCTAAATTGTTTAGAGCAGTCTACTAAATACAAATATGTCTTGCCAAAAATAATGAAGCTTAGCAATATTATCATTTTTAAAAATTTAGATCTTTCAATAATTCCCCATTAAAAAGTTACACTCTTTAAATCCAGAAATCGGGGCGCCTGGGTGGCTCAGTCGGTTAAGCGGCCGACTTCAGCTCAGGTCATGATTTAGCGGTCCGTGGGTTCGAGCCCCGCGTTGGGCTCTGTGCTGACAGCTCAGAGCCTGGAGCTTGCTTCCGATTCTGTGTCTCCCTCTCTCTGACCCTCCCCCGTTCATGCTCTGTCTCTCTCTGTCTCAAAAATAAATAAAACGTTAAAAAAAATTAAAAAAAATAAATCCAGAAATGGTCAAGAATATTGCCTATTTGTCCATTTTCTACTCTAGTCTCTATTGTGACTCACAGAACATGGAAAGAACTAACCTTGACTAAAGTGACAGCAAAGCTAATTGAATAGTTAGTGGATAAATTCATGACCTTGGCCTCATTAGCAGAGCACTCAATCTAGTAAATATAAAGAAATAAAATGAAGCAATGCTCTTTACCCAGGATTGTTTTGTTTACGGCCATACAACTCGGAAATCATAGCCTGAACACAGTTATATACATTATGGGAGGAGTATACATTGATACAAGTTCTCCAGAGATAACTTGGCAATATCTATTACACATTTGTGCACATAACTTTTGGCCCAGTAACTATACTTCTAGGAAGTTCTCCAACAAATAGATGCATGCATATTTGCAAAAACACCTACACAAGGTTTTTCATTGATTCATAGTAGGGAAAAACTGGAAATAATCTAAATATCCGTCAATAAGGGATTGGTTAAATCAATTATTATATCTCCATGCAGTGGAATACCATGCAGCCATTTTAAAAGAATGAAATAGATCTAGACGATGTACATCAACCTCCGTGATATACTACCAACTGAAAAAAACAAAAATAAGGCACAGATCATATTGAATAATATGATACTCTTCGAGATTTTCTTTTTTAATTTTTTTTAACGTTTTTTATTTATTTTTGGGACAGAGAGAGACAGAGCATGAACGGGGAAGGGGCAGAGAGAGAGGGAGACACAGAATCGGAAACAGGCTCCAGGCTCTGAGCCATCAGCCCAGAGCCCGACGCGGGGCTCGAACTCACAGAGTGCGAGATCATGACCTGGCTGAAGTCGGACGCTTAACCGACTGCGCCACCCAGGCGCCCTGTACTCTTTGAGATTTTCAAGAGGAGATTAAAAGGATTTTGTAAAGAGCTCATTTAAATATATATGTGTGCATATATAAAGTGTATTATGCATGCATGCTTGAATTTACATAGAAAAGACACACAGTGGTTGCTTTGAACTTTAGAGTCAGAGATGAAAAAGACCAATTCTTCTCTTTGATATGGTAACGCTTGAATTTTTTTTTTTTTCAGATTTTAAAGTAATTAAAAAGAAATGACCTGGAAAGATTGTCCACATGTTCTGTCTCTCAATTCAATGGCTTCTTGTGTTCATCCAGACTTGAGACATTCAGTAGTGTTTAAGTACTTGAAGAACACTCCAAACTATCTGAAGGCAGGGACTATGGCTCGTGGTCTTGACCTTCCTTGGGCAAGTTACCTATCTTTCATAAACCTGTTGCCTCAATGGTATATGGAGACAATAACAGCGGTAGCTAACATTTATTAAGAACCACGATCCAGCCTCTTACTGCTTTTAACGTGGATTGCACCTAGTCTCAAAACAATCCTAATAAGCATTATTGCTGTATCCCATTTTATAGATTAGAAAAGACACATATCACTAAAGTTGTAAGTGGAGGATTTGTCTGTGTCCAGGCCCCTTGTACCTACTGGGTTGTGTAAGAAGTGAGAAAGTGCGTGTAAAATACTTGGCAATGTCCGGCTCTTCAGGAAGTGCTAAGGAAACGTTAGATATTATTCCTGATGTTATTTCTTCCCTTCCAGGAAACTCTTCCAGCCATTAAAAACATGCACCCAACTGAACTGAAACAAGGTAGCTCTGTGCTGAAAGCACTGAGATCCTAGCAGGGGCAGGCTCATGGGAGATACACGGCCACTACTTGGGCTCAGACATGTGGAATCACCTCACATGTCTTCAGCCACATGTGGATTGCCACGGGAAGTCATTAGGGAAAGTACTGTAGCAGGGTATGTGTTTTCCCCTTGGGATATGAAGGTTCTACTGCCAGTAATAACAGATGTGGCCAGCCAATTACAGACTGGAGATGGGTAATCACATCTTGCATTTTAAGGCTTAATCTGATCACCTCTGGGGTCAAGGAATGACAGTTATCGTAATGGCTAAAGTTTGTTTCCACCTCCACTTATGGACCGAAGTTCAAGCCTTGGAGGTCTGAAATGGAATCTATCTTTGTTCTGCAGTATGCATGTATGCATGCACAGGTGTGCATTCCTGCGTGTGGGTGCGTGTGTGTGTGTGTGTGTGTGAGAGAGAGAGAGAGAGAGAGAGATTTTTGTGCACATGTAAGATGCTCCAAAGCCTGGCCCTGTCACCCTGTCTCCAAGTTTACCTAGTAAATATTTCTTTTGAGAAAATGGGGAGTCAGGGGGCCTCAATTCGGCTTTCAGTTCTGCTCCAAATTGCTTTGCAATTCCGAGGCTGTGGCTAATCTGTGAAATTAGGGCAGTCTCCAAACGTTTACTTCTTCGTCTCCCCCACACAACTGAGAACTCCCCAAAGGCAGAAGCTCTTGTATCAATCATCGAATTCTCAGTGTCTAAAATAGTGCCTGGCATACAGTAGACGCTCAGTAAACACAGCAAACGACTGAGTTTCTTTCCAGTGACAATGTGGCGTGAGTCCACGAAATCATAATCTAATGCGTTGAGTTGATTCCAGCGCGTGCAGCAGATAACATTGGCTGTCAGCTCTCTTCTTTTCTCTGCCTACCGTTGAGACACCTTCGTGAACATTGGCACCAGAACCTAACATGTGCGAAAGGAGATGATGTTGAGATCTGCCAAATTTTTCTCTACTCCGGCAGTAGTGGAAATGATTTGGATGAAGAAGAAACAAAGTATTGGATGAAGAAGAAACAAAGTATTAATTCGAAGGGCTGGTGATTTGCTGGTTTTGTTGAAGCAAGGTGTGTCTGTCAATCGCCCCATCCATACTCACAACTGGCCACCCACAACACTTGTCACCAAGGCCTCTATCCTCAGTTCCCCTCGGCGAGACAAGTCAAAGACCGCTGGCTAACAACGTCTGAGGGCTTCCAGTGACATGGCAATCATTCCAGATCTGGAAGGGAAATGACCAAGGAGGACCTTCTGGGTTTTTGTCTGTTTCCATGAACGTCAGTCAGGGTTCTTGGATGCAAACAACACAAACTCTGACCAATAGAAGCAGAAGGGGGGTTTAAGAATTTCAGGTACCACAAATCAAGTGGGGTCCACCCCTCTACCACCCCCCGCCTTTACCGCCGCCCCCTCCGGTGCTGAATGCTGCTTGCCTCTTGGGTACCCCACCGCCAGGGTGAACGTTGATTGGTCCCTTGGTTTTTGTGCTGTTTGATCAAAATTTGAAGTTCCAAAAGGAGCATATGATTGGCCAATCTGGGCCTCACCGCCCCCACCCCCCACCAACCACAGGCATACACCAGATATACTGCAGGTGCTGTTCCAGACTACTGCAATAAAATGAGTATCACAGTAAAGCCAGTCAAATGAGATTTCTTGTTTCCCAGTGCATATAAAAGTTATGTTCACAGTATACTGTAGTCTATTAAGTGTGCAATAGCATTACATCCAAAAATAAAACAAAGCACATACCTTACTTTAAAACTACTTTATTGCCAAAAAATGCTAACCATCATGTGATCCCTCACTGAGTTGTAAACAATGATCGCAGATAACTGTAACACATAAAATAGTGAAAAAGTGTGAATATGGCAAGAATTGCCAAACTGCAACACAGAGACATGAAGTAAGCAAACGCTGTTGGAAAAATGGCACCAATAGACAGGCTCGACGAAGGGTGGCCGCAAATCTCCAATTTGTAAAAAGCGTAACATCCGCAGAGCATAATATGGCAGAGCACAATCACACAAGGTATGCCGTATCTGTCCCAGTGGGCTCCCACAGTGGTAAAGAGGGTCCTAACTCTCACATGGCGGGGGAGTCCCCCAAGTAGAAAGGAGATTTGCACGCTGGTCAGCCACAGAAAGGTGACGGGTAGCCACTACATCACAACCCGATAGTGTAGCATCTGTGTGCTTTGATAATACATCATTTATAAAGATGGGTACAGGGTGCCTGGGTGGCGCAGTCGGTTAAGCGTCCGACTTCAGCCAGGTCACGATCTCGCGGTCCGGGAGTTCGAGCCCCGCGTCAGGCTCTGGGCTGATGGCTCAGAGCCTGGAGCCTGTTTCCGATTCTGTGTCTCCCTCTCTCTGTTCCTCCCCCGTTCATGCTCTGTCTTACTCTGTCCCAAAAATAAATAAACGTTGAAAAAAAAAAAAAAGATGGGTAAAACCTAGAGCCTACAGTCACAAACCCCAGCACTCGAAGCGGGGCAGACTCGTGATGGATGGACATGGGGCTTATTCGAATTCCTGCTCTACAGGCTGAAAAAATCACGAGCCCAAATTAAATTTTAATCACTGGGCAGCTTCCTGCAACTTCACCCAGAGCCATTTTAGAAGTTGTGGTTGAGCGCCACTCGTGTGCCCTAAAGTTCCTGCTGCCACCACGAATTCAGCCAAGGGGACTTCCGGCTCTTGATCAAGCTTCCATTCCTCTCTTAAGTCCTCCCACCTCCAAAACGCAAGATGACCCCACGCCTTGCTCCTTCTTACCCCAGGGGTCACTCTGGAACTCCAGGGACACAGCTTCAGACCTTGGCCCCAGCTTCCCTGTAGAAGGGGATGAGCCAGCTCAACCTCTAGTTCACGGCAGCCTGACGGTGGGGTAGGAAGGGACAGAAGCCAGGGTGGGAGGGAAGACCCTTCTCAGCAAATAATGCTGATGTTCAAGGCAATGAACAGGACTGGGATCTACAGAGTGGGGACAGGAGGGGAGGCCCAGATGGGTAGGGTGCAAGTCACGGCCGATGGACCCGTCCCAAACCAGCAGCAGTGACTCTACCAAAGGACTTGAAAAGGTGCAGCAGTGTCACTCCCAGCCATCTGTTGCACATGTGTACTTGCACAAGTGCAAGTGCATAAAGGTAGATGTGCAGGAATATTCACTAAAGCATTGTAGACAAACACACACACACACATGCACACGCACACACACACACACTGGAAATAACTGCCTAGCAATAATTCAACAAATTCTATACAATCATCCTAAGGGGTATTTGTATATGAATAAAAAATACTGGAAGGGTCACCTAGGACCCGTGGGAATTAGTGAGAAGGGCAACGAAAAACCCTTACTTTTCACTGCGTAGCCTATTTCATTTACATGTTGACTGTGGGTATGCAGCCTCTGCTGTATAATTAGAACCACACATTTAGGGGTGCCTGGGTGGCTCAGTCAGTTGAGCGTCCAACTTTGGCTCGGGTCACGATCTCATGGTTCACGAGTTTGAGCCCCACATAGAGCTCTGTGCTGACAGCTCAGAGCCTGGAGCCTGCCTCAGATTCTGTGTCTTCCTCTCTCTCTGCCCTTCCCCTATTCGTGCTCTGTCTCTCTCTGTCTCTCAAAAATAAAAATGTTTAAAAAAACTTTTTTAATGATGCAAAAAAAAAAAAAAAACCAAAACAAAGCATAAGGCCGCTATCGAGCAGGCATTAGGGGTCAAGAATTTCTTCCCAGACAAGGGGTTCACCTGAGCCTGTAGGAAGGCAGGTTTCTCTCAGGTGAGAACACATTTCTCCTTGCAGGCCCAAAGGGATAACCATCTCTGCCCGTATCTTTTCCTTGATGTTCCCCAGAACCAGGTCTGTGCTCAATTCAGGCGGAGACTTACCTTCCGCCTCCTCCGCGGGAATGTGGACAAGATTTGTAAAAAGTGAGTCAGGGAGAGGAACTTTCTGGGCTTCACACCACGGTGGGGGATGGGACGGCCCTCTCTCCCCATCCAAAGAGTCAAGAGTTACTAAAAGCACAAGTGTTCCGATAACAGGCCCGCTTGGTTTGTAGTTCTGTACGAATGGTGGAGATGTTGGCGGGAACTGGTTTGCGAACTCAACTGACCTCTGGAGCCAGAAAAGTCGTGGCCAGACTTTACTAACTGCTAGGTAGATTGTCTTCTTCTGGGCTGCCGAAAGCAACCCCCCAAAACAGCTCGTATCAGAGCTGGGACAACAAGAAATGGGGAGGAGGGCGAGGATGAGCTTAATAAAGGGCCCTTAAAAGAAAGAAGGAACTTCCCCTAAATTCCTACTGACACTAGGACACTCTCTCCACACAAAACCTTTAGAAGCCCGGCCACAGATGCCTGCAAGGGAAGCACTGGGGTGCGCGAGCCAAAGCCAAGCCTAATGCCTCCGTTCTTCCCTCCGCTTCCTGCTGCCCCGGACCTTCCAGGCTGAAGTTCCCCGTTTTCCTCAACGCTTCTGAGCTTCTAAGAGCTCACCTCGGTTCATGCGGCACAAGGAAAAGTGAGGGACTGAATCCCTTTCCCCCTGCCCCCACCGCCCACCAGGCAATCTGTAGGGCCCCAACACCAGTGTCTGTGGGTCACATACACTTCAGTTTTTATCCCTCCGCTGCAGGGAAGCTCCCAGTTCAGAGCCCTTGGGACGCGGGTGGCTGGAGGAGGGCCAAACTGCTCCAGGCAGGTGGGGAGCCTAAGCTGGTCAAATCCGTCCACTTTAGGGTAGTGACCGCCACATCTGGCTGGGCTGCAGGCCTAGGACCTTCCTCCACTCAGAAGCTGACGGTTGCTGCCAGTGTTCCATGGAAGGCCCTCGGCTACCAAGGCGAGATGACCGAGCCCACTGCATCCTCGCACCCACTTATCCGCATCCTTGGGGAGTTCCAGCCCTTTCCGCAGTACTTGAGAAGGGTCCTGCAGTGGGCTTCCCTCGCCCGGGGCCCTTCCCCAGACCCCTGAAGGGGAGGTTCTTTAAACTGTCCCCCAACAGCGTGGGCCGGGACTCGCCCTCATTCCACTTGTCTTTTGAGACCCCCTCCCCCCCCCCCCCCCAGGCCCGCCGGCCGCTGCCTCCAATCCGGCCCTCGGCCAGGGGGTAGTGGTGCAAGGCAGACTGGCTTAAAGCGAGGCCGCCCCAATCCCGGCCCCGGGCGCCGGCGGGTCCCCGGCCGCGGAGCCCCAGAGCGGCTGCGCCCCCGGCCCCTATGCGCGCACAAAGCCGGCGGCCGCCGGAACCCTCGGCCCCGCCGCGTTCGGCCGCTGGATCCCGAGCCGGCAGGGGCCCCGGGCGGAGCGGCTCCGCGCGCGGCGCTCCGGCCGCCCAGCGCGGGGAGGACGCGCGGCAGCGCCAGCCTCGGGGCCGCGCTGGTTAGGTAGCAGGGGGGACCGGAAGGATGGCGAGGAAGTAGGAGAGGGTTTCCTGAGATGAAAGATTACTTCCGTCCGGGCTCTGGCCTCTCTCTGGAGCCGGCTCGTTGGGGGCTGGGGAGCGGGGTGCGCGGGGCTCGGGGGCCGCGCCTTGCCACCTGCAGCGCCCGCAGCCGGCGGGACGCGCGCGGCCGGGTCGGGGGGCTAACGCGGGGGGATTCTTGCAGGTGGGACTCGAGGGCATTGCCTAGCGCCCAAGCCATGGTGGCCAAACAGCGGATCCGGATGGCCAACGAGAAGCACAGCAAAAACATCACCCAGAGGGGGAACGTAGCCAAAACCCTGGTAAGGCGGGGGCGGCGCCGACCGGGCCGAGCGGGGCAGGGCCGGCGGGGGCGGGGCGGGGCCGGCGGGCGGGTGGCGGGCGCGGGGCCCGGCCTCCCCGCTCCCCGGCCCGGGCCCGGGCCCGCCCCTCCCGCGGGGTCCCGCAGAGTGGGCGCCGAGTGCCGGGCTCTGGGGCGCGGACCTCGCGGAGCCCTGGCGGGCGGCGAGGGCCGGGTCGGTGGTGGCCCCTCAGGGGGCGGCCGCCGGGGCTACCACGGAGGCGCGGGAGAGCCTCCCCAGGAGAGAACTGGGCCTTTGTCTCCGGGAAAAACGGAAAGTCACATCCTGCAGGAACAGTTAAACCAACTGCGTGACACAGGACCCGGAACCCAGTAGGTGCTAGAAGGTTCGATGAATGAATGAGCAGGTAAATGGAGGCCTCTTATCATCACCCCCTTCCAAGCTCTGACTCCTGGCCTCCACCCTCAACAGACGCCCACCAGGATAAGGTTTCCCCTCCAGCCTCTTTGTTATGGCGCTGAATAAGTTGGAGGGGCGCAAAGTGCGAAATGAGGTTCAGACCCATGTTTCCCTCCATCCTCCTTTCTCTCCTTCTCCTCTTCTCCAGGGAGGCCTCTCGCTACCGGGCTGAAGTTTAAATGCAACGTTACTCTTGCTCACCCTGTAAATTCTGGCTCATCCTGGTGGTATGATCCAGAACTTTGGAGACTAAAGCTTTGTAACTGGACTTTAAAGTAAAATCTGTGCCTTATGCACCAGGGTTAGTTTTAGCAAAGCAGAATGTCTTCAAGAGAAAATGCCAGGTCCGTGAGTTTGGACACTCAGAGGCATGCCCGGGATGAGTTGTTGGGCAGTGTTGGTCTCCAAGTCTGTGAGCTCAAGATGCCTGGAATCTGTTACCCCAGACACTTAAGTGAAGTCCAGCTGAAGCTTTGGGCTTGGCTGGAAAAGCTCGCAGACCTGATGAGGCACTTCCTTTTAGCCAAAGAAATGATCCTGGTTTGAGTAACTGAGCAAAAAGCTAGAGCTGCAATGATCACACCAGAATTCTTGCAAAACTGAGCAGTACCACGGCAGAGAAATCTTAGGATCAAACTCTGTTCTACTCAGAGCTTTATCCACAGTTCCAGGCTTAACTTATGCTGGAAATTCTCTCATTGGGAGTTAGATCATTTAGTTGTGACTGAACAGTAACATGCTAATATACCAGTGAATTGGAACCATTTTTCACATAGATCTCTTTTTCCTATTTCTTTTTACTCAGAAAAACAAACCTTGCTGTCTAAATTGACCTTGAGAAACAAATTTTAATCGGTGTTAAAGCACTTAGGGTTTTATATCCCTAGGAGGTCACTTCTTCCTAGATACCATACAGACTAGCTGAGGTACTGAAAATCTCCAGTTGTGTGGTTCTTTTGAATGAACTAAGAAACTACAGAACTAACAGTTATGAACTAAACTCAGTTGACAACATATCCCACTGCAAAAGTAGCAACACGGTAACTGATTTGCAAAGCTAAGTTATCCATCCCGGCTTGGTGAACTCAAGGTCGGCCACCTTTAGCTTTTCAAGACCATTAGAAGGTGTTTGAGACCTGGGGGAGGGGAGAGGGCGAGTTAGTGGCTTCAAAATAAGAAAAGAAAATTTAAAAATTGGAGGAAAATATTTAAACATCTAGGAAATGTAGTTGTTCTCATTTCAACTCAACTCAACTTTGAAAGCTACATTAGGACGAATGTTTAATCTATGGTGTGAGTGAATTTTAATAGGTTCGGATATACCATGGCTTGGGGCCCTTCAGAAGTGCCTGGTACCTGTGAGGATGTTCAAAGGGCCCTACTACATTTGTAATGAAAGGCTCCCAAACCAAGCCACGGTGTCTGTTTATTTTCAGTTGGCTAGGAGAGCCCTTTGGTTAACTTTATTGTAAATAGGCCAACATCCAAAAAGAAAACCGAAGTACTTTAAGCCCTAAATCTCATTTTCCTAATTACAGGTCAAACCCAATTATACTTTGAAAGAAGTAACTTGCAAGAGATAACTTGTTTGGGAGGAAATTGGGAACATATGAACAGATTCGAACTGAAAAATTAGCATAAGCATTCGGAAATAAACCCCTTCAATTGTATGCAGATGCTTCAGTACTTCATTAGCTAATAGCTGTGGAGCAAATCGATATTATTCTCCCAGATAGCAGATATATCCAAAAAACAAAGAAGTAATCATTTTGTGATTATACGGTAGTAACTTCTTCTCCAGGATGAAGGGGATTTAAAGTTCAGCGTTCTGAGTTACCCTGCTAGTATATAATCATGGGGGAAATGAGCCCCTGACATTATGAGGGAAGCAACATACTCCTGTTTGAAATGAACCATGTCATTTGCAAGATTCTGCTGCTTGCCTTACCTTTACCAGCCATAGATTCAGGCTTAGGTGAATTGCCCCAAGGGGATTGTGCTGGGGACCGGCTTCCAAAACAGGAATTCAGAGCTCTCAAAAAAAAAAGGATATATTGGTGTTCTTGAGCTCTGAAAATCCCCAGATCATATCGAGTCACTGGAAAATGCCATCAAACAGATTTTGGTACTATATAGTCCAAGCTCTGCGTGTTGATAATTTGTGTTTTTCCGCAAAGGAAAAATAATGGACGCCATTGCTATCTGCACCCGGCCAGTAATTCATTTACAGGCTCCTGAATTCACTTGTTGGCTTTGCTGGAGATCAATGAGCTTTTTATACAGCGTTAGTGGGATGACAGCAACAGAGCTGGTTTGTGGTCAACCGTGACAGATGGGTTAGGAAGTTAGTGAAAGAGGGTGGGGACGGGGTAAGTGCCGCACTCTGTTCAGGTAACTTTATTTGATATCTCTGTTATTTACGTGATCTGGCCTTGACCTGGCGTGGAGTGCCAAAGAATGACACAGTGACAACACTGGTTCAAGTTATCTTACGCAGTTACGTAAGACTGATTTTGTCCTTGTCTGGTCAAGAGCGGGCACCCATTCCCTTGCAGTGCGATTTGTTTGTGCAGGCGTGGTGGTGGAAGCAAGCTCGTCGAGGACAGAGAAGCGAAGGGTTTTAATCCTTGGAGTCTGCCTGCCACTAACACTTTAATCTCTGCTCTGGTGTGGAGAGAGTCAGGGATAACCCTATCACCAATTAGGAAGTATTTACAAAAAAAGGTAATATCCTTCCTAGACCCTGTCTTTACTCTGCTTGACCTAAGAAGCCATATTTAATGACGTTGGTGTGCTTATTCATTCTTCAGTGAACACTTATTGAGCACCTACTATGTTTAAGTCCTGTGCTAGGCATTGCTATATACATTGACACGTGAAAGAGACACAGTGCCTGCCCTGGTGGGGTAGGGTCCGGTGGAGAGACAGACAGTAGACACGTTATCATGAGAATAAACATGAGATACAAACTGGGATAAATGCTGTGAAGAAAACATACATGGCAATTTAAGTAGTAAGGGAACCCACTTGAGGTAGAAGAGAGAAGGCTGTCTCAGAAAGTAACAGGTAAGCTGAGAACCGAAGAATTGTTGCCTTATTTATAATAAAATGAGTTCTTGTATTGACGTGGGTAACAGCCTATTTCTGGCTCACACACGTGAGGAAATGTTAGTGAGTTATTTTCTTCACTCTAACATCTCCCTTTTTATTGGAGAAGATCACTGTTTTTTTGGACGCCTCTCTCAAAAAAAAATAGTTTTTCCTTGATCGATTTGATTTTTTTTAATGTTTACTTATTCACGAGAGAGTGAGAGACAGAGTGCGAGAAGGGGAGGGGCAGACGGAGAGGGAGACACAGAATCTGAAGGAGGCTCCAGGCTCTGAGCTGTCAGCACAGAGCTCGACGCGGGGCTCGAACCCAAAAGCCGTAAGATCGTGACCGAGCTGAAGTTCTACGCTTAATTGACTAAGCCACCCAGACACCCCCATCGGTTTGATTTCAAGGACCAAGCCGTACCTGCAAATAGACCTAGAGGGGTTGTGGATGGTTGTTCTTATTACGTCTGTGTTTTTAGTTTGAGGGGAGCAGGAGGTGTGCAGGGACTGGGTTCATGTGGGCACAGTAGTGCCATTCTGCTCCCCAGGGAAGGAAGAGATTTCTTCAAAGTGTAAGCTTCATTTGGGTTGAGGAACTTTCCTCATTACAAAATGCTGCTTCCTTTGCCTACGCGCTCACCGTTGCTGTGGTGCTTCCGCCATTCTGAGAATTTCCACAGCACTCACCTTCCCCATGTTCTTGGCGTGTGGAAGGTTTTGAGAAAATGGCTGTTCTGTGACCTTATTTGGAATCCACAGATTCGGGAATTTAAGATGATTCTGTTAGTGGAAACCACCCAGGCTCTGTAATGAGGCAAGTCTAAATTTGAATCCCAGCCCTTGATCAAATTAACAAACTCTGGGTGTCAGTTTCCCAACCACAAAATGGAGTTGATAACACTTGCCTGGCATGGAGTTGTGAGTGGTGGAAAGAGTGGTTGTAGATTGCCTAGGATAGAGCCTGGCATCCAGTGTGCCTTCAACAAATGGAAGCAATTATTAGTACTATCATTTGGGACTCCCAAATCACTGTATCAGTTGGTACTTATACCCCATCTGTCCCTAGAATACTTAAGAGTGCCAAGTGCGCTGAGTTACAGGAGTATAAATAAGGTTATTGGTTAATTTTTTTCACACCTATCTGGATCCTTCACAATTGGCTTTATTCAGCTATTCCCTGCCCATTGGGCATTGAGAATGGATCCATCTCACCCATCGTGGTATTCCCAATCTTTAGTAGGGTCTAGTAGTACCCCACAAATGTTTCCTGAATGAATAAACCTAATCTTACTTTACCCCATTCCCTTTCAGAGGCCGCAAGAAGAGAAATACCCTGTGGGACCATGGCTGTTGGCACTGTTTGTTTTTGTTGTCTGTGGCTCAGGTATGGGTTTTTCGCTGACTTCATAGACCATGCTGTCCTCTGTCCTTCAAAAACACAGGTTTTATTCACAAGAAAATAGACAACAATAAAAAATACACACACACACACACACACACACACACACACACATTGTTCTGGGATTCAAGTTAATCTCTGCCTGAAGCCTTCATCTTAATGGGTTTTGATTTGGTCTCTAGTCTAGCAGAGCAAATATGAGTAGAGACAAAATTGATATCCTATCAAATCATAATCATAAAATGATTACACTGAGCAATTAAATTGGCTGTTTACACTTTAGAGTTCAGTAAAACATAGCCTAAAAAGGGCATTTAGAACAGAAAGTGGAACACCTATCTGTCTACCCAAGGTAGATCCAGATTGCAGAGAAAGGGAGAGGCTTTATGCCTTTCTCAGAGGAAACTCTACAGAACTCATAAATAGAACTGAGCCTTTGACCTGAGCCTCAAGGTACAGTCACCTCACACTGAAAGGTGGCCAAGTTCAGAGAGCTTTGCTTACACTCACGTGCAAACATGCACACACACAGGGGAGGCTTGAGCAAAGGATCGTGCAGTTGTCTCTCGTTGAATTTGGTTACTGGGAGTCTTGTAATTCCTGGTCCCCATGGGTTGGGTCTCTAAGATAGTGGTAAGTGAGGAATAGTGGGGCTACTTCTAACAAGACAGGCCTTCCGAGGTTCCTGAGATCTCTCACTCGAAGAAACAAAACTGCACACCCCATTCCCAAGGATGTGACTCGAAGGGAATATTTTACCCAATAGAGGGAATCCCTCTTCTTTAGCAGAGTTTACCCAACCTCTACTGGAATACTTCTGAGGGTGAAGGGCTCACTTCTTCAAAACGCCTATCCCATTTCTGTATAGCTCTAGTTATACATCTTTTGAACTACACTGAACTATCTTTTCAGTAGTTCAGGTGCGAACTCCTAAAACCACAAGGCATGGACTCATTCTCTTCTGAACATCTTGAATCATCTTGACTCTTCGGATATTTTAAAGATGAGTTTAAATTCCGCAAACTAAACTTCCCTACTTCTCTCAACCTAGCCTCAAAAGATGTGGTTTCTAGACCCCGCTTCTGGGTACACTCCATGAGTGTCTTAAAGTATATAACATTTGCAGCTGTGGAAGTTGGTCTAGAAGGGGTGTGACTGCTACAGAGGCATTAGGATTGCCACTGCCCTTGATCCCATCACTCTGCTTCTATTAATGTGACCCAAGCTTCAGTTTATTTTCAGCAGTCACAGCACATCCTAGACTCACATCAAGCTGAAGGATAGCCTGGCCCCTCCAAACTCTCCTTAACATAAATGCTCTACAAGCTTCAGAGAAGCATGTACATACCTCCCCCCAATCCAGAGCTGTCCCTTACCCCATCACACATTGTTTATTTTATTCATGACCCTCATCAACGTATGACATTATTTACTTTGCTTCTTTAGTATATATTTCCCACTGCTGGGACATAAGCTCAGGGAAGGGAATGTTTATTTTCCACTAAACCGGTAGATTCTTATAAGTATTTAGCATATAGCGAGCGCTCAGTGTGGTTGGCTGAATGGATTCACGGATGGGTGGATGGATGAGTACAGCAAGATGTTCCCCATACTATAGATATCCAGCTGGCTTTCTTGAGACCTAATATAAAGCTTCATGAATATTTCTATTAAAATTTTATTGTTGGTTGTCAGTTGTCTTTTTATAGCGTAGCCAACAAAGTCTAGAAATACAGAAGAACATGCATAGTAAATGGCTTGCATGAAATTGCATTATCATGTACGATATGGTCAGTGACATATGATATGGTCAGCGTATCGCCTTCATCAGCGATGCGTAGTTCAGAACGCTGTACAAAATTCCGAGGAATATGGTGCATTAATGCAGCATTTCCATCACTGCCTGCATATTCGTCTGCCGTGCGTTGCCTCAGATGATTGGTCTCTGATTTTCACCCGGAAACAAAACAAACAAAAAACCATGTGCCTTTAGCAAGCCATACAAAAATCAAGAAAAATAAATCTATGTGAAAAGGTGATCTGCCCTTTCAGGCCTTGTGGCCAGCCTGTAGATTGTTAGATCTTGAACCTTGAGCCTCCTATCTAATCATCTTTCTTTGCCAGCTTTATAGTCTCAGAAAGTATACTGTACCTCCAAGTCACTGATAAAGTCTAGACTTAGAGAAGCCCATGGAACACAATTCGAGACAACTCCCTCCAGGTTGACTTTGAACCTCTCTGCAAAACTTGTACAAACAATCATCGTGTCTTGGGGGCTTGGCGGGGTCCGCTGTGTGCCTGGCACTGTGCCAGGCTTTGGAACAACCACTTTCAGGAGGCTGCAGGCAACGGGAGAGGCAGATAAGGAAGCTGTCAGTTGTACCTAGGGCAAGAGTTCTATGATAGCAGAGTGCCCAGAGTGCTTGGTGGGCACGGATAAGGGACTGTGTTAGCCTGCTCAGGCTGCTATAACAAAACACCACGGGCTAGGTGGCTTAGAAGTAGCAGAAATTTACTGCTCACAGTTCTGGAGGTTGGAAGTCAGATTAGGGTGCCAGCCTGGTCTGGTGAGGACCCTTTTCCCAGTCACAGACCTCTCCTCATATCTTCATGTTGTATCCTCACATGGCAGAAAAGGTAGGGAGCTCTGTGGGGTCTCTTTGATAAGAGCACTGATCCCATTCATGAGGTCCCATTCATGGGTCCCATTCATGACCTAATGAATGAGGTCTCCATTGGACATCAGGATTCCAGCACGCGGATATGGGAGAACGCAATCAGACCGTAGTGGGGACTTCTCAGTCATACTGAGCAGAAGAGAAAGTTTCCCAGAGGAGGTGCCATTTGTGGTGAGTTTTGAAGGACAAACAGCCAGACAAAGGACAGGTCGTTCCACATGAGAGATTACTACGTGACAAAGGCACATAGACTTGAGATAGCGTGCCGGGCTCAAGAATGGCCAAAGCCCAGTGGCAAGGACCTGTGAGTCATCACGCAGTCCGTGTTGTCAGGGGCTACAAAGGTACAGAGCCAGTATTGTTTTCTTTTTTGGCGTCCAGATACATATTAACCGGTGCCCTCCCCAGTCTGCACGGTGAGGTAGCACGTGGAGGGGGTTAAGTCGATAAAGTGATTTGGTCTGTTTTTCTCAGACCGGTGTTAGTTGTCAATATCCACCCTTTTCAAAGGGCTTGAAAACCTTCTCTAAATTACACTTTAATTAAAATCTTGCCAGGCTATCAGTCTATATAGTAGGAACTGTATCTCCTCCCCCTGCCCCTCCCCCAACCTCCAGGTAAATTGGGACATCTGCTGACAGCAGTCTCTTGGAACCCTCCCAGTCTCCATTCGTTTTCTCAGGGATCAAGTACATTGGCTCTGTTATCCTTTCTGGGATGGGAGATCTATCAGGGGGCTGGAACGGGAGCCCGCAGGGCCCAGAGACATGGATTTAGAGTGGCTAAGAGGACACAGCACTTACTAGCATGCCACACCCCCCTGCCTTCACAGCCTGTTCTCTCCCGGTGTCGCTTCTTTAAATCCTTGTCATTAAGACCGCGTTGCTTTTATGGAGAGGCTAGTTAGGAGTTGGTTAACATGTTACCATGATCCCTAAGTAATGGGCTTCATCTCTTTTTTAATCGTAACTAAAAATAATCCACTAACCCACCTTTAATTTTTATTTTTATTTATTTATTTATTTTTGCTAACTTACCTTTTTTTTTTTTTTTTCCTGCAAGCCTCAGCTCAAGTCAGGCACTGTTCTCACAGAAACGTGTCACTCTTCTCAGCTTGTCCTTGGTGCTGTGCCCTTCCTTCTATCTTTGTACGCGTGCTTTTCTAAGCCAAACATGTCATGAAAAACACAATAACTCCTTTAGGTCTGTCCCGGTGGCCACCTCGCTGGGATTAGTCACGATTCAGTTCGTCTTGCAGAGCCTACTGCCCTTCTTGAGTTTCTCCTCCTTCAGGTTGTGGGGCCAGTGTCTTCTCTATATTTAAGAGAGTGTCATGTCCTAACAGCCTGCCATGCCATCCGTGGGTTCCTCTGCCTCATGTCACGAGCCTTCCTGGTGAGAGGATGACGGAAGCCTCGTGTCACTATTCTCTCTGAGGCCAGGTGGCTGGCGGCTCCTATGTTGTATATTTTTATACAGACGGGGAAAATATGAAAGCTTCCAATATTAACGAAGGTGCTGATCAATGATCTGATTCTCTTGAAAGACAACACTCTCATCACCTCACTCTGTTGACCCACGTCTTTTCCCACGATGATTGGTTGGGCAAAGTGCTCTTTTCAGAAATAGTGTCCGTGTACCTAGGATAGGTAAATATTTGGGTCAGGCAAGTAATAAGGAATGCACATCGTATCCGTTCTCCTGGCGAGATTGTGGGAAAGGATCAGGACTGGGGAAACGTTGGCATTTAGGCTCATGCACTCTTATTGGCCACCGTTACTCCACTTCGTGTGGAAAAAAAAAAACAAGTTAACGAACCTCCAAGAGGTCACAGGACCCCTTGACTATATGGGGCGTGATGTGTCACAGCAGTCTTGACCCCTTGCTTCTTGGCTTCTTCCCTGTGGCCTTCCTCATTCTCCACACATGCCTTTAATGCCTGCGGTGCTGATAAGAACAAGATAACGAAAAAGAAGGGAGAAGAACCAGCAGAGCAGCAAGGGTACAGAACGCAGAGGCCCCTGGCGCAAACATGCACCCAGGGAACACTCACCCCCTCATCAGGAAATCAGATAAGAGCGCCAGACCTCCTGGGGCTGCCCTGAGGCCCCCAAGATGGGAGTCCAGCCCAGGTACACGGTGGTAGCCTCTAATACATTACCCCGTTGACATGCAGTTGGAAGGAGGCTATCTAAATGCACCCCTCTTCAGAGTAAGTAAATTTCCACTCTCTGTGATTGCAAAAGGGCTCTTAGGCAAGACGCTTCTTTGAAGCCTGACCGTTTGGCAGGAACAGGATGAGAGATGAAGAGGCCTCAGAGAGGAGGGTAGTTTTGGAATCTGCCAGATGTAGGTTCAAAGCCTAAGATTCACTGTCAGCTGGACAACCTTGGACACGTTATTTACTCTCTGTATCGATTTCCTTATTGATCAACTAGGGATAAGAGTAGCCCCTCCAAAGGGCATCGACGGGCTCCAGGGATATTAAGCGCTGGCCCACAGCTCGACACCTGCAGCCTCAGTCACTACCACCATCCCCATCAGCATAGCCCCGATAGTGGCACGGTGGATGGGAGGGGCTGGTGTGCCATGGCGGGGGGGGGGGGGGGGGGGGGGTGCTGGCTCAGGTTTCCATTTGCTTTGCATCTTTCCCGGCTGGGCCTTCCGTGGGCAGCCCATCGGCAAGGCTCAGCCACTCACATTGGTCTTGCTCTTCAACGGTAGGCCCGGCCTCTTCGCTCCAAGGATGAGTGTCTGCAGTTTGATAACATTCCATTCCGAGGGTGTGAGCCTATCTTTCCATGATAAAGCTTCAAAATCTTCCCGACCTCCCCACGCAGGGGAAAGGAAGAACCCACCTACAGACTAAAATCAACAAACAGGGGTTTGTAGTTTACGTCGATATCAGAAATATCTATTTCTGATATCTCGACCTGAATACACCACTGTTTTGCTATAAAAGTTCTCTTTGTGAGAAACAAAAGCTCTGGGAACAGTACGTTCTTTTGAGACCCAGTATTATCCAGATAGAGGACATCTCAGGGCCATATGGTTCTTTGTTTTGTATAATTTGGTAACTAGCTGTATTGTTATTGTATACATCCTACCAGAAATCTGAAACCTGTTTCTCAGAAAGCCTGTTACGAGAAAACCTCATACGAGGTTTATGTTATGAGTTATGAGTGTCCTCAGATAATTATTCCAAACTTCTCTTGTTCAAGTCTTGCTTGGCCGGGGACTTTGTTTTGCTTGGGCCTTTTTAACTGTTTACATTTGTCTTTACTTGATTTCCTAGGGCCCCAGATCCACACTGAAGCCTTAAGGATTCAAGCATCCCGCCCCCCGCCCCCCGCCCAGCCCCTCTTAGAGACTCTGCTGTGTTTTTCTCCTCTTTTTATAAAAACACTGTCTTCCATTTCTGCAGGCAGTGGGGCCCCTTTCCAGATAAGCACCTCATCCTGTCTCTCCTGGCCCTTGGTTTCAAACCTGCCTCTTTGAGAACCGTGTGATAGCTTCTGAAGAGTGCTGGTTTTTATCTCGAGACTCAGAGACAAGCGTGACCCAGAATGTCTGTCTGAGGCGGCAAAGATGCCGTCGCTCAGACCGGCCCGCCGCTATCTCTGGGGGACACTTGCAGTCCTGATGCACTGCCCCAGACCATGAATGAAGCCAGTCACCCTGCTGTAACCCTGGATTTTCCTCTACTTTTGTCCTCAGCTCCTTTAAGAGTTTTCTAGACAAGGATTCTGAGGCCACGCCCAAGCTCCGGGGGAAAGTGTGCTGCAATTGATTAACAATGTCCATCCTAAACCTGGTGTGGACAGCGGGGTCCCGTGCTCACCCTTGCCATCCCTGGCCTTTCTGTGATGGGAGTGCCACGGGGTTCACAGGACAACTGTCTTCCGCATTCCCAGCTTTCCTCTTTGACCAGAATGTCCCCTGGACTCCACGAGATTGATTAGGTCTTTTCCTTAACACGTTCGTTGTCCAGACAATCGGGCTGTTTAGTCAGCATATACGCGCATCTTGTGATCCTGTAGCATGATTTCCCTTCTCCGAGCCCCGTGTGAAACTGCACGGTGACAGATGGCAGCGGCCCGAGACCAGGCTCTTTGCAACCTGCTTGTCCCCTCCCCTGTCCTTACCCCTCACTGAGGTTTCTACTGGGATTAATGGAGTCCCCGTTTAATTCCTATTATCCCTTGATTCCCAGAGGGAAACTCTCACACATCAGCCGTGCCCCAGCTCCCTCCCTCAGACCGTTTCTCCCTCATGTATTCCTAATTTCAATTTGATTTCTCTCTCTCTGGCCAAGCCTGATATTCATTTCCTAATTAGGGATTATGAGAATTTTAATGGTTACTGAAGCCTGAGCATTCTTGAAACTGATGAGCTTATATCCCCCATCAAAGGGGAACCTCTCGGGTAATAGGATTAACGAGTGGCTGTTATTTCCTTCAGACTTTTCTATTTCCCCGTGTGAGCATATATGACTTTTATAATATAGAGAAATACAGAAAACTTTTATAATCTAGAAAAAATTAAGTGTATTTTAAGAAGAAAACATCTTGACTAGTGGTTTTTAGCCTGTTTTTAACAAGCAGCCAAACTCTGTTCATATCTTAGGAACAAACGAAAGAGCAGCTGTTCTGGTGGAAGTGGGATCTGTGTGTGTGTGTGTGTGTGTGTGTGTGTGTGTGTGAGAGAGAGAGAGTGAGTGTGTGTGTATGTGTGTGTGTGTGAGTAGGCGTGTGTGTGCATTTATGAGTGTGCATATGTGTGAGTTTGTACATATTTGTGTGTATTTACATTTGTGAGTGCGCTTGAGAGTGTGAGCGGATGTGCGTTTGTGTGTGTGTATGTGTTTGCGAGTGTGTGTCTTTGTCTGTGTTTGTGTAGGGGGTACCTCCGGTGTTGCTGGATATTCTGGGTTTTTTTCCATCCCCGGACAGGAACAGACATCTGGACCCTCTTTGCCCATCAAATAGGAAGCTGCGTCTGGCCCAGAGCTGGCCTCTCATGACAGAGCTCATGCCTCTGAGCAAATGGCCTGCTAGGTTTATTTGGCACATGAGTTGTGAGTAGTCACACTGTTTCTGGGCAGGGACATTGCTTTCGTCTGTCGGTTAAGGGGCTGTAGGCTCCCATATCCCCCAGGGAATCTGCCTGTGGACACAGGGGAGGTGGGAGAGCTAGCATGTCATAGACCAGCGCGTTTTTCAGGACAGCCTATTCAGAACGGATATGAAGAAGTGATTCCCTGAGATGTTCTTGGCTGGGCCTGAATCCCTCCCATTCCCCAGTCTCATGTTTCAGGTGGTCCAAGGATCTCCCTGTACAGAAGGCCTCTCCATTTCTGGAAGGGCCAACACCCCTGTCCTTCCTAGGACCTACTGTTTCTGCTGAGAACAGTGTGGAGGGAAAGGATCAAGCCACCTGTGTGCCAGCTCCAAGGCCAGCCTCCCTGGGTTTGAAACCCAGCTCTGCGACCTACTAGCCATGTGACCTTCTCCAGCTTACGCCCGTTCTAAGCCTTGGTTCTCCCATTCTTAAAAGACCTAAGAATGGTCCCTAACTCCTAGGACCTTGGGAGTTGATTGTTAGTCATTATATTCATGGCCCTTAGTCACGCTCTCTCCCCACATCTCAGCCTCCCAGGCAAGGTTCTGACCAAGACTCTGAACGCTCACAGAGAAAGAAAGAGAACATTTGGATCTTCCTAGTGATTTTGCTTTACGGTGGTAAGAAAACTTGTAGGGGGGAGCATACTCGCTCCGAGATCCTGAGGAAGCTGTGGTGATGTCATCCAGAGGTCGGTGGGGTCACCTCTGTAGGGGCAGCGGGAGCCTCCTCTCTATTTCTAGAAAGAATTCTTTATATAAACTAGCTAATAGGGATGAGCAGGACCTGTTCATACAACTGTCTTGGCTACTTACTATACACATATGTTTTCTCTTCTCGTCACATAATCCCTACGAAGGAGCTATGGTACTCGTTTTTCCAGATCGTAAAACTGAGGCTCCTAGAGGAAATCAGCTAGCATCACACAGCTAAAGAGAGAGAGAGCCAGTCCCCAAACCTGAACTCGAAACCCTATTACACTGCCTTCCCTCCCTCTTACCACTTCTCCCAAAAGTACTACCAAGCAGAAGGTTTCCACCCACCTTAGGCCTTCAGCATATGACCATGTATTGAAAAGAATTCCTGTTAAAACATCTCCTACTTTCCCTGCCAGAAAACGTGCGTTGTCCAGAGGTTCCACGTATACAGCCATCCTGGGTCTGCTCCCAGATGGATAAACCCTTGACCCAGCCGTGGGCTGCTTGTTGACTGGGCCACCGGGGCACCCGACCTCCTTACCCTTTTCTGGACCTTGCTCCAGGACAGATTTGAATTCACCATGTCTACAGGTCGACCCAAAACACTGGCCTTTCCTGGAGACCGCCAGAACTGTCTCGAAATTGTGACACCCAAAGTGGCTGTCACTCCCCCTGAGACTGACAAGCAGGATGTTTGAGGAGCTGGGCAGCCTTGGAGAAGGTCTTCTATTTCACCACAAAGGGAAGACTGAGGACATGCCTCTGCCGAGAAACTCCTGCCTCGAGACCTGACATGGACACTCTGGAAAAGATGTCTCCTCAGCCACTGGCTCCCTCAAGGTGACCTGCATCCTCCCTTGTTCCATGCCCTGTACCCTGTGCCTCATGGAGCATTTGGGTTTGTGTCTGGTCTGCTGCTCGAAGAGCGTTTCTGCTGTCTGCCATGTTACTGTGGATAAAGGGCATCACGCTCTTTGCTAACGTCCCTTCTCTTCACCGTGCCTTTCTGCCCTCTATCCCGGGCACCTCTGTCTTTCCCCTCGTCTCCATCTCTGGAGACGCTACCAGGAAATGCTACTGGAAATAGCATCGTGCCTTCGACTCCCTTTGTGCTGATTCTTCCTGAGAGCTTAACCCTTAGCCTTTGCGACGTCTCCTTTCTTGACGTTTCTACTTGTCTCTCACAGGACCTATACTTTTTCCCACCAGCTTTGTCATTTTTTAAATGGAAAATAATCAAAATGATGTGATTTCTAGAGCGGTCTTGTCCTCCTCAGTGGTATTCCTGTGGCCTCTCTCAATCTCTCATCTCAGCAACTCTCTTGAGCTCGCTTATCATCAACCTTATTCTCAATAAAAGTGGCCTTCTGAAGCTTCCTGTTACGCCGGCAGCCTCCCACTCTCTAGCTGTCTCCCTTCTGTCACCCCTGTGTCCTGGCGCTCCCAGTTAGCCGAGGTAGGTCTGTCCCCAGGGTAAGAGTGGGCTGGGATGACACAGTCCCAGGCCTTAAGGAGTTTACGGTCTTTCATGACTTTCCTTCCCCGCCAAAGACCGGGCTCTTGCAACATCGGAATCTAAAAGCAGTTGTTTGCTGGTGTTTCTTGGTTCGCAAAATAATTCTCTGAGAGGTTTATAATATGTGTTTTCCTCCATGCTCTTTGCAATTATTCACCATTCATTTTCCTCCAAGAAATATTCGCTGAGGACCTGCTACGTGCCTGGTGCTGAGCTAGGCCCAGGGTGGTCATGAGCAAAATCATGCACGGTCCCTGCTGTCCTGGAGCCTTCAGTCTGGTGGGGAAGCAACATAAGTTTACCAAGTAGTCATGTTGAAACCTGCGCGATTTCAGTCATGAAAGTGGAGGAGAGACATGCAAAGCTGTGAAAGCATATAAGGCAAAAGGCTGGGCAAGTGGTTCTCAGAGTGTGGTCCCTGGACCAGCAGCCTCAGCATCACCGGTGACCCAGTTAGAAATACACATTCTCAGGGCACCTGGGTGGTTCAGTCAGGTAGGCATCCAACTCTTGATCTCAGCTCAGGTCTTAATCTCAGGGTCCTAAGTTCAAGCCCCACGGTGGGCTCCCCCCTGGGCATGAAGCCTACTTAAAAAGAAATACACATTTCCATTTCCCACTCTAGACCCACTGGATTAGAAACTCTGGAGGTGGGGCCCAGCCTCTGTTTTCCCACATCCTCAGGAGACTACCATACACACGCAGGTTTGAGAACTCTTGCCTCAGATAGTCAAAGAAAGCTTCTCTGCAGAAAAAACTTCTGGATTATAAAGGAAAACTAGGCAATAGGGTACGGCGGGAGAAGTATTTCGTACAGAAAGAGTGGCATATGGAAGAGCCCTGAGAGGTTTGAAAACATGAGGGATTAGCCCAGGAGAGAAGAGTAATATAAGATACGTCTGGACAGGTTGATAGGACCGGGATATATAGGTCATGGAGGCCACATCAAGGATTGGGCAATAGGAAGCTTTTTGATGTGCTTGAAACACAGGGATGACACAATCTTACTTGTTTTCATTTGAAGAATAAATCTAGCTACAGTATGGAGCAAATATTGCAGAAGAGCAAGGGTAGACCAGTTGGAGGTCATGGCAGGGGTCTGGGGAAAGATGGCGGTAACTTGCGCGAAGGTGGTTTCTGGAGGGACGGGGAGAAAGGTGCCTAATCACAAGATTCTTAAAGTCCACAGGTGCTGGTAATCAGTTGGAGGTGCCGAGGATGACTCTTGCGTTTTGAGTTTATTTGCAAGATGGAGGGTAACGAGGCCAAGTTCGGCAGCGGGAAGGGATCCTGAGAAGGTCCTGTTGAGTTTGAAGCGTCTTTGAGCCACCTACGTGTAGATATCAATTCAATGATGGAAGGTGTGGGTCTGGAGCTCTGGGAAGTCAGGGCTGGCAATACACATAGGTGAGTCAGCAAAAGCTAAGGGCCACCTAAAATTGTGGGGCAGGGTGAAGTCACCCGGGAAGTGAGAATGTGAGACATGAGTGAGAATCGAAGAAAGCCCGAGTGCTCACTGAGAGGTGTCATTATTCTTGTTTATTGGTCAGATGGAGTTAGGATGACCCCTGTAAAACCCATTTAGTGTAAAGAGCCAAAGAAAACTAGAAAACCAGGGAAATATAGTGTCACAGAGGCCAAGGGATGAGAGGGCATAGGAGGGAGTGGTCAACAATGGTGAGTCAGGAAGTCAGGCAGGAGGTAGCTGGAAACTGCCCATTGGATTAAGTGACATGGAAGGCGCTTTGTGTCCCTAGCAAGAGATATTTTCGGTGGAGTGAAGAGAGCAGGAGCTAGAATAAAGTGGATTGAGGTGGGAATTGAAAGCAAGGACATGGAGAAAGTGAGTATAGACAGCTGTTTAGAAATGGTTGCAAAGCGGAAGAGAGGGCACCTGTTGGTAGCAGATGTGGACTCGGGAAGATTGATCCGGTTCATTTGATTGTTGAGTGTGAATGTTTCTTGCGTGCTAAAGCCTGAGGATTTCGTTGAAAGGGGATGGTTAAATAAAAGAGAGATGTGACCATCCGAGGTCACCAAAGATCAGGATGCCAAACACAGGTTGGAGAGGGCAGGGGCCCCGGGGATTCTGTAGCTCCTGCGCTAGCCTGGATTTTTCTGAACCCCAGTGACTTGCCTGAGGCCAGATGCCCTGACCTGGAATGTCTGCCTGTCCCTCCTTTCCTTGGCATCTCTCTTCCCTGCTGTCTGGCTTACCCACGGCCCCTTTCCTACAGCCTGCTCAGCTGTTTTCTCAGCTTTGTTCACCCACTGTTAAGTTATTAACTTGTCAGGGTCCAGACTCCCCACTTCCTTTCCCTCTTTGAACCCACTGTTGGCTCCCTTCCTGGTCGCTGCCTCGGGAAGCCAGCACGTGGAAAGCCAGGGTGACTCTGCGGGTCATTACTGGCAGGCACAGAGACGTACAATTAACATAATTGCTCTAGAATGTTGGAGGCTTCTTAAAGACATTGATACAACTGAAAAAGGAATAATAAATGCAACCCACTCTCCCTTATCTCAAAGGTGAAGGCAAATGGTGAACTTACAACAGACTTTATTCAAAGTAATTTCTCCAACCAGGTTCCATTTTAAAGAGTCACCTGTACACCTGTTAAGGACCATCAGATGTTTACATTTAATTCACGGATTCAGTAGGGTCAAGAGTGATCTTTAGTTCTTAAAGCAGACTTAGGAACTGGTAAGTTGCTTTACCAGAAGTGTTGCTACTCTGAAATAAAAAAAAAAAAATCTCATCTAAGACTCTTTAGAGAAATTTGCAACCGTTCCGAAAAGAGAATTGAGTGGCTTTATCATTACCTAGCACTTTTGAAGTCATGAATTAACTTAATGGGGCATGATGGACCTAAGGCACAGACTGTTTCCTATTTGTTGACCTACTTTCCGCTGATAACGATGTCCTGTCTAAGGCTAAAATGAAGGGAGAAATAACATTTTTGAGCATTTTATTATGGGCAGATTTTTTTTTTTGCTTCTATCATGATCTTCATTCCTTGCCATCCTCTGAGATGTACATTATCTACAGCTTTACCAGTAGAGAAAGCAGGGCTCCGGAACTGTGTGGGAGTTTCCCGAAGTTCACACCACTAGGGAGTGGCAGGTAGCACTTGGTACTTGAGCTCTGGTCTCGTGCTCACGCACGGAGAAGCAGAGGTCATGACCGGAGAGATGGTAACAATAGCAGTAGCTCCCACGCATCGAGCCCTCAGTGTAGGCAGAGCCACTGTCGTTATCGTTTAATCCCTATGACAGCACCCCAAGCACCATGGTTCTCATTTCACCCAAAAGGAGGCGGTCTCGAAAACGTTAACTAATCCGTCTGGTGAAGAACTGGAATTCAGACCTAGTTCCGTCTGACCCTGCCCTTCCACGGTAGACTTGTTTGTCAAGATTAGGGATGCTTCCCTGACCCCAAGAACAAAACATGAGGCACGGTAGATGTAGATACTCTTTTTCCTAATGTTGTCCAATATACAGCTGCCTCCCAGCACTCCCGTTGAACCGGAATACGGCATGTTTATTTAACGTTTGTTCCTTGTCAGCCCTGGCAGGGGAGGACAGGAAGGTCAGCCATTTCTGTGAGCTTATCCATTTGGGGAAGGTACTTTCTCACCCCCTCAGCAACTTCTGCTGTCATAGACCCACCCCCAAACCCGGGATGGGCCAAGGAAACTTCCGAGCACAACCATAATGGAGGATCACAAGTTGTTGAATTCACTCCTTCGCTGGACGCGGAGAGGACAGTTCACACAGAACTGGCTAACTTCGATTTTCTGTGTAATTCTAAACGGTCTTTGTGTTCAGCTTGGTCGATAGCAACATAGTAACAGAAGAGGGCCCAGCACAGGCTGGTTTGGTAACACCAGAGAGGTGAGCGGAGATCATCACTGAAATAAAGGACGAAGAAGCAGAAACGAGAGCCCAGAGCACAGCCAACCAGAGCTGTTTGGGTCTCAGATCAAATACCTTGCACACCCCGTGCCAATACTCCATCGGGGTCTTAGCAATGACTGTTTTTCATTATGGTCACACTGAACCTTCGTGAAAAATTAATATTATGTCAGGTTTGGTGTATATCCAATTTAGGAGAGTAGTGATGATGCGTGCAGGGTTTTTGTTTTGGTTTAGTTTCGGTTTTTTAGGGAAAAAAAATGCATTCATGCTTTATCTTTCCTTCAAATCTAGCTGTCCAAGGAAGATCCCCCAAGGCCCTGTGTGTTACTAACCTCTGCACACCCAAAGCACAGTACCTGGTGCACAGTACGTGCTCACTAACGTTAGATGATGGAATGTCAAGGGCTTGTTTCCCGAAGGTTCTGGGTAGTCCGCTTTAGCGTGGCCGCTCAGCTCGTCCCTGTTGATCCTGTTTTTAGACGGGATTAAATGAAATGATACCCAGCCTCACCTCCAAGAAATCATGCAGCACGTGGTAGTGACGGTTCTCATCTGTTCTCGTCCTCATCAAGCCTGACCGCCATTGCCCTCCGGGGAGGGCATAACAAAGACGCTTCGGCCTTATGTTCCCCGGGACACATTTAACCCCCATAGCTAGAACCAGGCGGGGGGAGCTAACTCGCTCTTAGCAAGATAAGCGGGGGTGCCAGGTGGGCTTCCAGGCTCCCCACCCCCTCGGTCAAAAACTCCTGGTGGCTCTGGATGAGAGGTAGCGGCATTTCAGAGGAGTTACAGGCAGCCAGCAGATCTTGCATCAAGGGCTACCGGCATCCAGGGGCCCGGTTTGATGCATCTGCTCCAAGCACCTGGCCTGCATTCCCTGCTCGGGGGCCGCTCATTTTCCAGGCCACTGCCGTTTTGAAAAGGCAGCCTCGCTGACCTGTGAAATGAGTGCAGTGCCTGTATGAAAGCCCCGTCCCCTCTCCCCAGCAGCCACAGGACACTTCTGGGGAAGGGGGCCAAATCCGTGAGCGCCTGAGGGATCTCTGGCCTGAACTCCTGATGGAATTAGCGGGAGTTATCTATAAATCCCCGAGGCATCCATCAGCAGACGGAGCAAGGCTGCCTTTTTAAAGAAGTTCACTGACCTCTTGTTAACTTAACTCCTTGTTAGGAAATATCTAATCAGCTGGATGCTAACATGTCAAGGGCCCAGGGGTCAGCAGAAGCAGGGTTCGCTGTGGGCTTGGGTTTCCAGCTGTGTGCTGCCTGCTATCTGAGCTGTCTTGTTTTCCTCTTTCAGCTATCTTTCAGATCATTCAGAGCATAAGGATGGGCATGTGAGAAGGCCTGGGGATTTGACCCTGCCCCCCCCCCTCTGGAGGGCGGAGGACCACTTAAGCTTTTAGCCAGGGATCTGTGGGAAGCAAACAGCCACACCGAGTAGAAAAAAAAGGCTCCCTCCATTGTTCCCTGATCACTTCATCGTGGATGTCAGACCACATTGCCTTCTCACAGGACATCTTGGTACATCCGTGTTCTCGAGCGGAAAGGACATTTTGCTTTTCTGTTGGTGGGATTGGTAGCTCCCAGATGTCTGCGGCAGCACCCTGTCTGGTTTTGCCCCTGGTCTCACAAATGTATGTATGTGGCCCTCCGAAGGATCACCAGGTTACTTTCTATGGATACAGCCTCTCCTCCGTTGGGGATTGGTTTTACGAATAAATGTCTTTGTTCAACCTTATACCATGTGTGGGTTACAGTGAGAAACCTGAAGCGAAGAACATGCCAGAATAGCTCCAGGTGGGGTTGGGGTGGGGGGTGGGGGACAGGATTAGACGTTTGGGAAAGGGTTAAGGAATCTGTGGCTGGGGAATTAGAGCTAGATTTACCTTCGAGGTCTTGGCCCAGAATGAAGCCCTGGGCTGCTCTCATGACCTTGGATTTTCCACACATTTTACTTTTTTACTCGTTTTGTTTTGTTTTGGGCGGGGTTTTTTTGTTTTTTGTTCTTTTTTTCGATGCAGAAAAGCCACCTACAAAGCGTGTCAAGGTTCGATTAGCTGTTATCTGCTCTTTGTCTTAGGACTTGATGAGGAGCAGGTGTCTGAGGCCTCTTTATGAAAACCAGCCAACCTCAGGACCCAGGAGGGCTGGAGTCTCATCTCACTCTGGGTGGTCAGCCTGGAGGCTGGGAGAGTTTGGCCCAGGGCTGGTGGGTGCACACCTCTCCCTGGCCAGCCTCCCCACAGCCCCTCAGAGTGTGGTCTGCCTACATGGGCATCCCAGTGTGTGGCGGGGGTGGGGCAAGTGGGAGATGCATCTCGAAATGCAGACTCTGGGGTTCTACCTTACGCCTGCTCAATTTAAGTGCGGCAGGTGGGGCCAACGCTAATGTTTTGTACAAGCTCCCTGGGTGAGGCTTACGCACTCTAAATTTTCAGGACCACGATCCTGAGAAGACCCGGCTAAAGAGAAAGTTTTGTCCCATTCCAAGCGGCAAAGACAGCCCCCGCTGAAGCTTGCTCTTAAGCGAGGCCTATCCTGCGGGCACGGCTGGTGGAGGAAAGGGAGAATCAGCCTGCTCGGTTGTTCTGACTTCTGATACGGCCTCAGGAAGTCCGAGGGGCGACCACAGAGATCGGCATCGGGATTAAAGATGTTCAGTGTGCAACTTTAAACAGTCCTGTGTTGCTTCTTAAAATTCCATCTTTGCACTCTTGGCAATTTCGTTCATTCCTCAATATTGGGAGAACTTTAAACATGGAAGCGGTGGCAGTGGCCAGGACTTCTGCCAACCACTTCGGGGGCTTTGTTGGAAATGGTGCACTTGGAAATGGGGCGGGGGGGGGAGCTTTTTGTCCACTGGAGTCTTTTACGAAACCCAGACCCTTCAGTGATATTCTTTAGGGCCTTCTTTTCTCCCATCCTCCTCCTCCTCCCCCTCCTCCCCTCCCTCTCCATCCTCCCCCTTCTCCTCCCCTCCATCCCCCTCCTCCCCCTCCTCCCCTCCCCCTCCTCCCCTCCCTCCTCCCCTCCCTCCTCCCTCCCTCCTCCCCCTCCTCCCCTCCCTCCTCCCCCTCCTCCCCTCCCTCCTCCCCCTCCTCCCCTCCCTCCTCCCCCTCCTCCCCTCCCTTCTCCTCCTCCTTCTCCTCCTCTCTTCCTGCTGAGAAGAGGGTTGCAGGCCTGCTTCAAAACCAGCAGCCCCAAAGACAGTCTACCACCCTTGTGCTCCCCATCACTGCCACTGCCAGGCCCCTCCCAAGCCGGCAGGAGGCATCTCCCACCACGAGAACTGCACACGAGATGCTCTGCGAGCTGGTCCCCTCATCCTGTTGGCTCTGCTGCCTGTTCTCTTCTAGGTCACTGAGTAAGACCAGTGTACTGTGAAAGATCAGACCTCAGGGCTCCTGCCAAGAGGCCAGAGGAAGAAAGGCTGCTTGACGTAGTTTACCTGGTCCGTGCTCCCTTACGTGGCCTAACTCCCACATGGCCTAGTCTTGCTCGGAGTCTGGCCTTTCTCTTCCTGCCCTAACAGCATGCCCGACATGAAAGGCCTTTGCTGGGCCCACGCTTTGCGGGTCTTCCCCCACCACCAATTGGGTTTTTCCCACAACAGTAACAGTCAACAGGATGATAATCCCTATTTTCAGGAAAGGGAAACTGAAATTTAGCCAGATCAGGCTCTGGATAAGCCCCGCTGTCCCCAGGTGACAGGTGTGGCCAGCTGAATCAGCTACTATTGGTAAAACTTCCTGTGACTGATTTATCTCCCCAGGCTACTGGGATCATCCACAAATTGGTTTCCTATTACTTTTCAGGGAGCCTCCCCGAAGTTCTCGTGTGTGACAGTCTGCCCTTCCCGGTGACTTCTGTCACTCTTCTGAAAGCAGAGACAGGGCTGCCTAAGTACCTTAGGGTCATGGTTGATTTATGCCATACGGCAGAGACGTACATTTTTTGCCACGACCCACGGTAAGAAATACGTGGCAACCTAAAGCACAACGCATCCACCAAAACAAGTTTTCCAGGACAACGCTTATCCTTAACATATGTCATGTAGTCTACCCCCTCCCCGTCCCCAGTCTCTTTCTTTCTTTGTTTTTTGTGGTTTTTTTTGTTCTGTTTTGTTTTAATACTGGTTGTGTCCCCCTCAGCTGGTTTTATAGCCCATGAATAGGTTCCAACCCAGTTTGGAAACGCTGCTCTTCCACCGAAAATCAAGCCCCTAGCGGGAGACGGATGAGCAGGTCTCATGAGGTGAGAAAGTCTGAATCTCACTTTGCGTGCTGGTGAGAGCCTGGCGTCACGCCGCCGGTCACAGCCAACCAGTACCTCCTGTGATACGTGAGCGCTTTCTCTGGGTATGTAAATTACAGTGGCAGACCCTGCAAAGAGAGCACTAGCGACCCCTTGAATTCATTGTAATGTGAAATAAACACCACATTCCATTTGTCAGCAATCCCTTGCTGTTGGGCACCATCTCTTGGGGTGGGGAAGGGTGTTTTTTTTTTTTTTTTTAACGTTTATTTTTGAGACAGCATGAACGGGGGAGGGTCAGAGAGAGAGGGAGACACAGAATCTCAAACAGGCTCCAGGCTCTGAGCAGTCAGCACAGAGCCCAACGCGGGGCTCAAACTCACGGACCCCGCGAGATCGTGACCTGAGCCGAGGTCGGACGCTTAACCGACGGAGCCACCCAGGCGCCCCCGGAAGGGTGGTTTTTAAAGCCGGAATCCACCCAGGGTCTGCAGAGAACCAGAGTCTCCAGGGACCACATGCATGCGTGTGTGTATCTTTTTAGCGTCCAGAAGATTCTGATGCTGCCCATCCACCAATTAGCATCTGGGAACAAACTCGCCAGCTTAAACTTTGACTTAGTTTGAGCCGAAGCAAGGACTCAGCAGGAATACCCCCAAACTGAGCACTGCATCGACCCTGTGCAAGAGCTTTTCCTGCGTGCGTTTTAAGCCTTTGGGGTTCGGAGTTCGGCAACAATGAGACGCTGTGTCTTGTTTCGCTCCAGGTCTTGTGTATCTGTCGTCCCAAGTAGATCACACACCGGGGTACAGGGCGCTGAGCCTCGACTCCCAAAGCTCTGTCCATGGTGCAAAGGCTAAGGGCTTTTTCCACGTCTCGACCTAAAAGACAATTCTCATTCTATGCAGACACGAGAATATTCTAACTTCGTGTCCGGGTGCCGCCATGTTGCAGTAACAACAGAAAAGCTGTCACTCAGCCAGTGGGTGCTTCCTTCTCGCTCACACAAGTCTGACCGGTGCAGGCTGGCAAAGCTTCCCTGCGAGGGGTGTCTCCATAGGCCAGCTCGCACCGCCTTCATAACACAAGGTCACCACGGCACAGAAAGTGAGATGTAGGAGAGACACCACCCTGGCCCCGGAGGTGACGCTTCACTTCCATGCAGCATGACATTGGCCACCGCCAGTCGCATGGCCCAGCCTGTCTGCAGGGAAGACTGGGAAACGTTGGGGCGCACGCGGGTATTCGGTGAACTCTGTTTCTGCTGTAACACTGACTCTGTTTAGCATTTTAGATTCAGTGTTTAGTTGAGGTCAGTTTTCTAGTCATCGCCTTTTCTTATCGAGGAAAATTTAGATTTCTTCTAAATCTCACTGCTCTCCTTCGGCCTTGAGGGCCCATCTGTGCAAAGCTCACAGACAGTGGCTCAGAGTAGGCCAGCTGTGTGCTACAGGTAAGTGACCATGGCATTTAGCACCCCAGCCAGGATACTTGTAGGCACGAAATGGGGTACTATAAATAATCATACCAGGACACCAAACGTAAATGGTGACTGTCCTGGGCAGATCAGGACGTACGGTCAACCTGCCCACGGATTGATGCACAAACTGTCATCTCGAGAGACACTGGATTAAGTTGGAAAGTTTTGCACTTTCACAAGCCCCTTGTCCATAGCATAAGACAGACTCTCCTAAGAAATTCAGAATTTAAACAATAAAAGTGATACAGGTAACTGACTTGCCTAGGCAGAGCTGTGAGAACACCCAAGGATATCAATCCTATCTGTGCCCCCGGGTGAGTGGGGCATCAGATGGGACCCTGGGCAAAGCCAAGCCAGCCCCTTAATGGTGGGGCCGGGGGAGATGCCTGGAGTCAAGTTCCATCTGTGAAGTAACTAGAAAGTTTCAGCCTTGGATGTTCATAATGCTGTCAAAACAGAGGTATAAACTGTACCACTGACCTCTTGAAAGTCCTCAGTATACACACCTATACGCAGACTTCTATTTTTCTCTTACTTTGACCTACACAAACTTTATTTTTAATTTTTTTTTCAACGTTTTTATTTATTTTTGGGACAGAGAGAGACAGAGCATGAACGGGGGAGGGGCAGAGAGAGAGGGAGACACAGAATCGGAAACAGGCTCCAGGCTCTGAGCCATCAGCCCAGAGCCTGATGCGGGGCTCGAACTCCCGGACCGCGAGATCGTGACCTGGCTGAAGTCGGACGCTTAACCGACTGCGTCACCCAGGTGCCCCTGCAATGTATTCTTAAGCATTTTACAATCTTCACACGTATTTAGGTTTTTCAGCCCCCCCATAAGATCGGTTGGACCCACCAGTAGCTTTTCTGGAGGGCTTGCTGTATGCCAGAGACGACTCAGGTACTCGTGAGAATACACTTGTACCCTCGTGTCCACCGCACTAAACAGCCCTCAGGGAGGTACTATAATTATCCTTGACTTACCGATGAAGACACTGAGACGCAGAAGGTTTGAAAAACTTGCCAGAGAGGCTACTGCTGGTGACCAGGGGAGCTGGGACTCAGACCCAGGCAGTCGGGCCCCAGCCTCTGAGCTCTTTATCACGGCACTGCCCTTAACAGGGCCTAATCATGAACAGAAAGGGCTGGTTTGGGTTTTGTTTCACTTTGATTTTCACTGCTGTGTATTCCAGACATACAACAGTGCCTGGAGCTCCATAATGGTTCATGAAAGGAATGAATGAATGAGTCAGTAAGTAGTAGCCTCTTGGTGAATACATCCTTTCAGCAAGACCGGAGTGGTGGGGGGAGGCAGAACTGAATTGTAGAAATGGCCCAGGACCAGAAATCAGGCCATTGGCTTCTCGCCCTGGCTTCTGCCCATCACTCTTTTCTCTGGACCTTGATGTCCTCAGCCATACGTTTGAAGATGTCCTGCCCTCTCACATCACAGGGCTGTCGTGGGAAGCAAATGATATGATGTATGTGACATTGCTTTGAAAAAACTGTAAAATGCATGCAGATTATATATGCACGTAATTACCTCTATGCATACAATTATATATGTAATCATTGCTGCAACCATATAATGATATAATAATAATTGCTACTCAGGACAGGTGGGGACTGCATAGGTTAAAAAAAAAAAAAAAAAAAAGATTCACATTCAAAATCCTACCCCTACCAGGACCCTATCTTAGAACAACACGCTCTCAGCAGCAAGAATGCCCAGACAGTGTGGGCAAGTGGGAAAGTGTGGATGGGTCAATGCAATCCATTCCCGCTGATGGAGAGAATTCAAAGTTCAGATAGTACCTCGGTGCCATGATTATCTATATTATTGTTATTTATAATCAATAACAGAGGTTAGGCGAGACTGAGAATTGCTCTGGGCTCTGGAGGACCATCGGAATCTGTTAAGAGGCTGACCGACTGCTAGTTTCACTCTGATTGTATGTTTGTCATCTTCCAATCTCCTCCTATGTCACTCCTGAAGGGAGCGGATGCAGGACATGTGGTCAAGTCACATGGAGCTGGAGATTCCAAAAGGATGGGGAAGGGGGGCTGGGGGAGGAAAGGAAGATAGAGAGGAAAGAAAGGAGGGGGAAGGGAGGGAGGAAGGAGGGAGAAGAAAACGGGGGGAGGGCAGAGATTTTCCGACATTTCAGTGATTCGCCTTATCACCCACTCGGAATCCCCGGACGTGATTTGCTTGGGCCAGGCCACAGGCCCTGCCTGTTCCACCTCCCACACTCTCGACCTTCACTCCAGAACCACATCCCAGAGGGACGCGTCCTCAGGAAGGATGGGAGAAACGTGTCCAGTTCTGAGACCTGTATTATTTCTGTATGAGAGAAAGGCTTATTTCTCCTCTGTCTTTCATCTTAACTATCATTTTGATAAACATCTTCAGACTGGATAAGCTGGTGGTGGCGGGGGACGAGCGAGAACAGAACAAAGGTACATTTCTGGCGGTAAGGCGTCAACAGGATTGTCAGGGAGTAAGACGCAGGAAACGGGCGCTAGATGCTGCGGACTGAGCATCTAGCTCAGTTGATGCTGAGCTAGACACAGATGATGCTGTGTCTTCGGAGCTCAGGACGAGCAGAGAGCCGGGGCCTGGGGCGGCTTCCTGGGCTCGTAGGCTCCTTAAAGACTTCACGAGCACGAAGTCACGTCGTGGGGCCCACAGCATCTGGCATCCTCGGGACCCCCCCACCTTTCACACCGGTCCTGGGGGCACAATCTAATTGTCCTTTGAGGAAGTCAGGGTGGTTGCCAGAACACAAGACGACTTTCAATACGATGGTGGCACAAAAGGCATCTGTTTATTAGGCAGACCTCCACTCAATCGGTGTTTGCCCTCTCTTCTGGTAGGTGTTTTGGGAAAATAAAAGGAGAGAGGTTGGTGGCATTGTTCCGTGCTCTGTATGTGGGAAAACTCAGGCTCTTTACATAGTAGGAAAACACTCCGTTTGTCCCCTGCCTAACACGGTGGAGAACCTGGCCGGGGGTTTCTTTGCTGCAAAAAGCAGAGGATGGAAACCGAGCAGGAGCGTGCAGTTCTGTGAATTAAGGTCATTTACCGGCAGAAGTCACCAAACCTGTATTTCAAGGGACATCTCTCCAGCTCTCAGTCTCTTGGGCTGGCCTGCAGCCCTGAAGGGACTGGGCTTAGCTCCAAACCCTCTCAACCTGAGCGAAACCCAAAAGATGCCTCTCCCCATTTTCTACAATCAGGGCCGCTACCTAAAATTATCGCTTATTTGTGTTGGAAAAGATTCCTGCTGCTTTCCAACCTGGCCAGCCTCCCCAGGGGCTGAGGAGGGGGAAAGTCACTGATGTAATCGCCCAGCTTGGGATTTGCTGCCATTTGCACCCGGGACAAGAGGAAGCCAGCGCACAGCCTCCCCTGCGCACCAATGCCACAGGGAGGCTGGGCAGAGTGCCAGAGAACCAGCCATCAAAGCAGCCCTGAAAGCGAGGGCTCGCGCTTTTCCCTAGTAAGCCACCTTGACAAATGTCCCTTGAGGGGGCCGGGGGTGCCTCTTTCCGCCTCTGTCCGTCTCAGCCTCTCACCAAGGAGCAGTTATCGCTACTCTGTGTCTAACACGACTACTTATTCTCTCCCCTGGCCTTGGGTGTTCAATTAGCATTGCCTCTTCAAACTGCACGAGCTGTGGCCCGCTGGCTGGTCTCCAGCGTCCCCCCCCCCACCTCAGTCCAGCGCAGGCTGCACGCTGTCCCCCTTCCCCAAGCCAAGCCAGCTCTTGCATTGTCTCACCTGAGAGGCCCGAAAGCTTCTGGATGATCTCCCGCAGCCTGAGAGGGTATGGGGCTGACGCAGACGGTCACTGGGCCTGGTGATCCGCCCTTTGCTTGGGGCTGAGGTTCTGTTCCTGCAGCCACCACCAGCTCCGGGCACCAGGACGATGCCAGGGACAGCAGTGTTTTCCAGGCCGCCAGCGCAGGAGCCGGCCCCGCTGGGGTAGAAACCCTCCTTGGGACGCTTCTCAGCCTCCACGGAGAGAGGAGAGCACATTTTTTAAACGTTAACCCAAAAGGGCCCCCTGTGATGGCCCAGACTGAAAATCACTGTGGACCCGGGTCCCGCCCTTGACCCTTCAGAGCCATCACAAAGTGGGGCAGGGCCTCAAGGCACAGGTGGGGGACGGAGCTCCAGCCGCACAGCGTCGTCAGGGCCTGGAAGGGCCAGGACCCATCTCGTCCAGGGAGCCCTGGGCTGTGTGGGCTTCACCCTCAATCCGACACAATCTGGGAAGGGGTTCCCTCCGGCCAAAGATGGGAGGAGACCCAGAGGGCTTACAGGGGTAGGAGGGCAGGCAGGAAGGCTCGGGCGCACCGCGGAATCTTTACTATCAGGGCTGAGGCGGTATGTGGCCACCAGGCCCCTCCGTCACCATCCCTGGGACCTAGATGGCTGTTGCCAGGCAGACTCTCAACGTACAGTGTGCTGAGGCGCTTCAGGGAATCCAGAAAATCGTGTTCCTTCACACAATGGAGGCTGCGCTATTTAGATTTAAAAATACAATGAGGGAGGAAGAGGAACAGAGTCAGCTTTATGGGAGAAGGGCCAGACAAGGGAGCCCCGCCCAGATTCCACCTTTCCTTGCATTGCTGGGCTTCCGGGACCAGCTCCTGCCCGCACCACCCCCCCCCTTCCCTTCCTCTCTCTCGTCCACCACACTCTCCACCTCTGCAATAATCAACAACGTCCACATGGCACTTACCGTGTCAGGTACAGTTCCAAGTTCTCTTCAGGACACTGAGCTCCCCAAAACTCTCTGAGGAAGGTGGTTTCTTTGCATCACTTCTCCTCTCTGCTGCCTCCGTCTCTACCCCACCCTTGCCCCGCGCCTTGGGTTTTCTCACACGCGCATTTACACACACCCCTCCCCACAACTTGGACCTCTGTCTCTCACACGCGGCCTCGTCTACGGTTTCCCAGGAAGCGAACCCTCTCCTCAGGGAAGGAAAGGCCTCAGAGAATGAAGACCTTCATCAAGTTTTCCTCTTGCTGGGCCATCTGGAGATCAGCTGAGCTACCCTGCGTTGGGGTTGCCTGGAGAGACCCGGGGGCTGAGTCCCCCCTCGCTCCATTAAAGCTTGTGGGAAAGGAAGCACACTCCCCTGTTTATGGCAGCCCCACCGACTCCATGCTGGGCTGCCCGACCTGGCAGGGCCCCGACCCAGAGCCGGGGCTGGCTCTGGGGAGGGGTCTGCCCTGTCTTCTGAGGGAGGAGACAGGCAGAGAGCAAGGGGGGAAACGACAGAGGACAATCGCCTTTCGTGGAGAAGGCCGTGTGGCAGCAAGGCCAATTAGAGAATGGGGACCATGGGTTCGGATCCTGGCTGGCCCACCAACTATGCCAGGATGCCTGGCAAATCACCAGCCCTCAGTGGGTTTCCGGTTTTCCCACAGGGAACTGGATTATATTCGTTTTATTATTATTATTATTGTTATTATTTTAGGGACGGTTTTTCCCTTTCAAACAAAATCAGAAAAACCCCATGTATAAAAATACACGCGAGCCGGGGCAGGAGGGCTCAGCACCACACCCTCAGCAACAGTCCTGACCAGATTTGTTCCATTCTAAGCCTTTCAGAAGGCAGACTGTGGGCCCTCCATGGCATCAGGGTGTGGGAATGTTGAACACGGTTCCCTGGCCACCAGGAACCTACAGTCCAGCGGGGAGAGACCCATGTGAACAGACAATGGCCGCACACCTTAATAGGTGACAAAATTCAGGGGCGTCAGTCAGTTAAGTGTCTGACTTCAGCTCAGGTCATGATCTCACGATTCTTCATGAGTTCAAGCCCCAAGTCAGGCTCTCCACTGACAGTGCGGAGCCTACTTGGGATTCTCTCTCTCTCTGCCCCTCCCCTACTTGCTTTCTCTCTCTCTCTCTCTCTCTCTCAAAATAAATAACCTTTAAAAACAATAGGTGATATAATTCTCAGATGCCACCCACAAACAACCGTTGTTCACCTCAAAGGAAAAGTGATCTACAATTGCTCATCCACTTCTGGGCATATACCCCAAAGAATGGAAAGCAGGGACTCGATGAGATATTTGCACACCCGTGCTCAAGGCAGCATGATTCACAATAGCCAACGCGTGGAAGCAACCCAGTATCCTTCGGTGGATGAACTGATAAGCAAAACATGGTCTGCACGTACAATGGAGTATTGTCCAGCCTTACGAAGGCAGGAAACGTTCTGACACATGCCACATGAATGAACCTTGAGAACATGACGCTAAGTGAAATAAGGCAGTCACAAAAAGACAGATACCGTATGATTGCACTTGTATGGGGTACCTAGAGTAGTCAGAGTCCTAGCGACAGAAAGCAGAATGGTGGGTGCCAGGGACTGGGGGAGGAGGAGTGGGGAGTTGTCGGCTAATGGGTGTCGAGACAAGACACCCACAAGACATTGGGTGTCTTCTCCGGACAACATTTCTGGAGATGGATGGCAGTGATGGTTTCACAACAACGTGAATACATTTAATGCCACTGACCCGTACACTTCAAAATGGTTGAGATGGCAAATTTCATGTGATGCATATTTTACTCACAATAGTTTTAAAAAATTGTTGATGTGGCTCAGGCCACTCTTGATTTCGGTCCAGGTCATGATGTCACAGCTTGTGAGATCGGCCCCCACGCCGGGCTCTGCGCTGACAGCATGGAGTCTGCTTGGGATCTTCTCTCTGTCTCTCTCTGTCTCTCTCTGTCTCAAAATAAATAAACACCAAAAAAAAAATTGTTGAGTCTTTGGGTCAAAAGTGGCCAAGGTTTCGCATGGGCTGTGGTGGAGAAGTATAGACAAGGCTGCTCAGCCTGCTGGGGTTCCAGGCCCCAGGCCTACCTCTATTCCACCCCCGCCTCCCACCAGGCATAAGGAATCTTCTTCATGGTCTCAAGGATTTTGCATGTGCTGTTCCTCTCACCAGACGCTTTTCCCCCAGGTATCTCCCTGGCTCAGACCCACCAGGCTCTCTCCTCAGATGTCACATCCTCAAAGAACCCTTACTAACATCACTAAAATAATGTGCCCATGTGCATGTGCACACACACACACACACACACACACACACTCACACACTGCCTAGCACCCACCTTACCTAGATTTACTTTCTTCATAGCACTTACTACCATCTCCTGTGTTGGCATTCAGATATTTAGTTGTTTCTTTTCGGACTCCCCTGCCAGAACATAACAAGCCTCACCACGACAGGGACATTGTTTTTTCCTCACCGTTCTCTCCCCCATGGCTGGCATATTGTAGGCGCTGCTGACATGAATTTTTTGAAAGAATGACAACGAATAAACAAATGAATGACAGCTCGCCTGCACAGCTCACCAAGCCTCCACTCTGGAGCCCCATCTGGTCACAGGCCCGCCTACCTGGCATTGTCTTTTTTGTATTTACCTCTCTCGAGAACTTGGCCGAGAGGTGATGTCCGACTGAGGACAGGGGTCGAGGATTTGATTCTAAATCGCAGCTAAGGAAGAGCTATTACCATCTTCTCCTCTACTTGGCTTTACAGTTCAGATACCAGGCGAATGACAGATGGTGAGCCGGGAAGGGAGAGTCAATTTTAGAGAACGTAGAACTCAGTGTTTAAAATAGAATCCTACAGTCTTTGAGGTGGAGAGGGCCGCAGACTTGGGCTGGGCTTGAAACAGCGAGACGATTGCAAATGGGCCGCATGGCCCTGGCCGTTACCAGCCCCCGTGACATAGGCCGGCCTGGGTGTCCTCTTGGTCAAGCTCCACAGATAAGCAGGGCACTACGAAATGCCTCTGCTGAGGAGGAGAAGAGCTACTGTTGGCAGCAAGGGCACAGAGGAGAGGCCCAGGAACCCTCAGACAGGCACTCGAGATGAGCTGTCCTCTCCAGGCTCGCTCCAGAGCGCTCCAGTGATCCCCGACATTGACTTCCATGAAACAGATGCTTAAAATCACTCGTACACACTGGCGTGTTTGAAGAGCTTTCACTTGCCCTCCCCCGCAAACTGGGCCAAACCTAAAAAAGGCCAGCTTGGGGTAAGAATTCTCCGAAAACCTGAAGACAGAATGGCGATGTTGTTTGATTTTTTTTCAAGGCCATGAAGCCAAGTCCCGTTAGATGCACCATCGCGGTGACACTATTACATTCTCATTCACGATGCCTTAAATTCTACCGTTGGGGAGTCACAGACTCTCTGGGATGGAGGGAATGCTGAAGGTCACTGGGCCAGTGCTGTTTAAACTGTGGGTTGGAATTATTTTTCAGGTCATGAAATCAACTGAGCAGACCACAAGCGGAATTTGAACTTGACACAGAACAGAATGGAATAGAGAATATCGCAGTGTGTTGCACACGGCAAAGGTAGGCATTGCTTCACCAAACTTCTCATTCAAACGTGCGTGTGTCTACAGCACTGCAGTAGTAGCTATGTTTCTTAATATGAATCCTGGCCCCCCCTCCCACCCCCCAAAAAATGAAAGCTACTCCCTGGGTCCATTTTCCACGGAGGACTCAACACTCCTATATCCAGCCCACGTTGAATCATTTCTTAATCCTCGGATTTATTAAGTGTCCGTGGCATGGAAGGCGCTGTTCTGGCCCCGGAGAAACAAAGATGAATAGAGAACACTGTGTTAGGCAGGGTCCCGGCAGGAACCAGGTGGCATGCCTAATTGGGTAATACGAGGAGAGTTTAATAAAGGAGCTATTTATCTAGTGGGCAGGATATAGGGAAACCGAAAGAGATAGTGCAGAACCCGGGGCTGTGAACAGCATCGCAAGGCTGGAAGGGGTGAGGGAAGGGAGGTGTTTCCAGAGCCCAAAGCCATGTGGAGAGGCCTTTCTGACAGGAGCTGTCGCCTTCCGTTCAGGGAGGCAGCCTGTTCACAGTAATCCTGCAGGGAAGGAGCCGGAGGGATGAACATCTCAGCCTCACTGTCCTCTCTGTTTCTCATCTCCTGCCAACGAACGCGCTGGCCTACCAGGCCCAGGGTGCCATGACGCAGTCCACATGGGAAAGCAGGGTGACGGGGGCGGAGAGTGACTATGGAGTTCAGACAGAGCATGACCCGTGCAAACAAAATCTCTGCCCTCCAGGAACTTATATTCCATGGATGGCCAGGTATGTAATCCAAAAAACCCACAGGTACCCCCATGCTGGCAGAGAGGTATTAACGAGGACTTCTGGAAGCACCTGCCAAGAAGCACTTGCCTCTCCGCGTAGGGTTAGGGAAGGCTCGCCAGGGAGAAGACACTCTTTCTGCCCAACACCCTTCCTTGGGAACCACCCTCTCTGTTTCCCTCCCTGCAGAAAGGGTCCTGGTTGGTCCCGGACATGGTGCTCCGCCCCTCTGCTGCAGGGACCAATCAGAGTGAGTCTTTAATCCCCTGGCCACAGTGATTGGCTCAGGGAAGGGCCAAAGTTCAGCCCACGGACTCTTACGTGAGAATCTCCAGCTAAGGACCAAACTGTCTCTTGCCTCTGAATTCCGGTTGCTGGGAGGTTGTGAAATTAGAACTGTCGGGTGCCATCTCTCCCCTTTCCCCAGTAAGTGTAAATATCCAACCTAGGGGGGAACTGGAGGCAAGGCAGAGACTCATTTTACGGGAAATAGTTTATGTTCCGGGTTACTGTATGTTCGGGCATATACTGCATACATGATCACTTCTCCTTTTTAGTTGGAGTTGAGCTTCTGTCCCGGCTCAACATGCAAAGAAAACCGCCTGTGCAAAAGTGTGGAGGGGAGAAAGCGGATGGCATATTGAGGGACCGGCTGGGTTTGTGGTCTGGTGCTGGCGAAGTGGGCAGAAATTGGATAAGGCTCTAACAGTGGGTTTGGGTCAGATGCCGAATGTATGAGCATTCATGAAGGGGGTTAAGCAGGAAGTGACACGAACAGATGTGCATTTTAGAAAGCTCACCCTGAGAGCCATGTAGAGGACAGGTGGAGGTGAGCAGGCCTGGGAGGAAGGGGGCTACGGCAGAGCCTGGGGCGACCTGGTGGGCGTGCAGAGCTCAGCTGGGGACACGCGGGAAGGAGGGCAATGCTGGGATGCAGGAGGGATTGAGGGGAGTGAAAGAGTCTAGAATTCGTACCAAAGTGCCAGTTTGGGTGAGAAGGTGGATGACAACATAAATGGGATGTTACTTCCCACATCTCACAACTTGGAGGGACTTCTCCTTCCTCAACATTTCCTGAACGCATTCTGGGTTTGCCCATCGCATATGTAAGACATGGGGGCCCAGAATAGGACGTATTACTCCAGATGTGGTTTGACCAGTGGAGGACTTGGGCCATGACACATTTTCATGAATGGAGCCCATCCATCCAGAGGTTCTTCCTCGAAATCATTTCACTACGATGACTCGTGAAACACATCGCTGTCTAAAACCCCTAAGTCGTCTTTAACACAGGTTCCAGATCACTTTTGTCATGCGGTGGTGAATATTTTTTCAAGTGAATAATTCTTTTACCCTATCTGAAAGGCAAGCCTATGGCATTAAGTTTAGCACGCCTTCCCTGCCTCTGAAAACCGCACCTCTCCAATTCTTTTCCTCTGATCGAATTCAACCGGCAAGCATGAAGCGAAGAGTCTGGAACGGGTACTATGGGGAACGCGTGAAAAGGACATGTTCTCCCGTTTCCAAGAAGCTTAGAATCCAATTATATGTCTATAATGAGGTATACGTATAATTATTAAAAGTCCTTGGAAGTCTCTAGTTGTGAAACATTGGCGTGGCGTGCTCGCTATGATTTTGAAGGGCCCGGGAACATCCACCATGAGGTTCATCGCAACGTCTTCCCGGGCTGGCAGGTCTGAATGCTTTCACCGTGTCAGCCTCTGATTGCCTGTTGTCATCTGTCCACATCGCAGATGATTCAGATTTGTCACTGGCACTTCACCTGTGTGGCCTTTGCCCTCGAATATGTCCCCTGAGTCTATTCATTATGGGTTGGTACCATTCTCTGGCTTCTCTTTTCTGGGGTTGATCTTTTGTTTATTTCCGCAGATCTCACCAACTTCTACAGATGCGCCTTACAAGGGGTGGTAACAGAAAGCAGGTTTCTCGGTATGCCTTTTCCGGGTGTTATGTAAACCCTCTTAAACTCACAATTGCCCCCTCCTGTTCAGGCAACTCCCGCCTACCTCGGTACTCATCACCTGAGCATACGTTCCTCAGCGAGTCTTGCTGGAACCACTACGCCATCAACCTCTTTCCAGTTCTCCTGGATCACCTTTTTATTCAATCCCAGGAGCCAGGCCGTGGGCTGTGCTGTGAGTCCCCCACACCATTACAGTGGCCCTTTTCCAGGGATTGTGGGGAGCCTGACACAGAGCTCTCAGGACAGGGCAAGATGTGCAAATCTGTTCATCCTTCCAGTATTTTCTGAGTGCCTACTGTGTACCAAATGCCCTGGGTGAGCAGGAGTGTCCCCCCCACCCCGAATGGAGTTGGGAGATGGGGGAAGGCGGGCCAGCTGAGCCCCGCTGAAAGAAGGAGAAGGCAGGGGAAAATGACTGGCCCAAGAAAGGGAGGGGTGTGGCTTCTCTGTGCCCCAGGGTGCCCGGGCTGGAGGGAATAGAAGAGGCTCCCCGATGAAGGGCCAGAGGAAGCGTTTTAATCATAAGCCATAGGCTCAGACTTGTATTTCCTTCTTTGTTAGATAGCCTAGAAGCTCAGAACTGAATTTGCAGCCCACTGCTAGAAACTAGAGGGCCCATCCATGTGCGATTTGGAGATTAATCGACCGTTCCTTCATCTTGTTTTCCCTTAGTCCCCGTGTCCTCATTTACTAACTTCCATTGTACTCCGTGCCTCTCTGCAAGCCCCGCCAGGTATAAAGAGATCTACCCTGTGAGCACAGTTACTCTCATAACGCCACCTGAGTTAAACACTTGTACACCCATTTTATACAGAAGGAAACCTAAGTTGGGAGAAATTCGGGAACTTGCCCACATGGCCTTAGCACCATTTCACTCATTCTGGGGACTTGCTCAATGTCTCGCTTCCCCAACAGATGGCAGATACAAGGAGGCAGCGATGGGGGTCTGCCATTGGGGGGCGGAGGGAGGTGTGTGTGGGCGTGTCCACCTCATGAGCTGGAGGTCCCAGCCCCGGCTGCCCACCGCTGACCCACCCTCCCTGCCCGGGGCTGCAGGATCCCTTGACCTGAGCACCGTCCACCCCCGCCCTCTGCCACACCGGCCCCTCCCCTCCTGCTTTGGTTCCCTGCCTGCTGCCTCCTCAAAGCCTCTCCTGTGTCCTCCACCTGTACATGCTTTTACAGAAGACTTGTCATTTCACTCAAGTACACCAAGTAACTGAAACCAGCCTAACAGGTGGCTGCCTTTAGAACTACACTTTTCAGACTAAAGCAAGCTGAGCAACGATTCTGACCTGACCAACTCATTTCATGATGAGTTAACTCAGGTTCAGAGACGGTGGGTGGCTCCCCGCAGCTGGCTAATAGCCATTTTGGGGGCGAGGCTCTGGTCCCCAGGCGCCTTAAAAATGTTCTGCCTGGTATTTGTAGTGTCAGTTTGTTCACTTGGAAACATGAAGAGTCCATGTTGAATTGGGTCTGCTCCTAAAACTAAGTCGTTTGATATACTTAGAAGGGCTGGTGAGCGTTTGTTTTTAAGAGATGTTAAGCCACAGCCCCGTGATTTGTTCTGCCTCAGATACTCAGAAAACATCCCTACGTGCTCTGGGCCACAGCTGTCCTCCCCGTGTCCCCACTCACTCACAACTGTCACGCTGGCCATCTCATCCGCTCGTCAGCCTTCCCCCCCCCCACACACACACTAACATCCCGGGGAGCCCCGGGGAGCCATGATAAAGCACTAACACACTTTGGGCACTTCTATGCACCAGACACTGTTCTGAGCACAGAGCCACCACGGCAATCCACACTGTGCAGGGGAGGAAACTGAGGCCCTGAGAGGAAAACAATTTGCCCAAGGTCACAGGTGGTAGCACTAAGAGTCCCCTAAACGCCTGACTGTAGCAGGTCTCCTTTACCGGTACAGGACCGTCCGTAAAGTTCAGCTCTGGCCCCAGGTCCCCTCTCCTGAGCTCCAAATCCCGGCAACCATTTGCCCACTGGGGTCCCCACCAGGTTATCCCAGAACCAACTCAAAGCTGAACTCGACTCCTTGCCTCCAAACTGGCAGCTTGCATGGCTGGCACCAGTAATGGCTGGTCCTCCGTCCCTTGGTTTCCTTACCCACCACCTGCTACTGGTTCACTTCATTCCTAGATAGTTTCAGGTCTGCTCCTTCCTCCCAGCGTCACAGTCACTGCTCATGGCTACAGTTTCCGAAGTGGTCTCTACGCCCAGTGCCAACCATAGCCCTTGCCCGGTCCCTCACCCCCAGCCTGCCCCCCCCCCCCAACAAGTGCCAGTGCAGGAGTTCTAAGGGCAAATCTGAGTACCTTCCCACTGACCTCAGCTCTCGATGGCCCCAAGCATGACCACAATGCTCCCTGTAGCCACACTGCTGGCTGGCCTCCATTGGGGCGAGCAGCCTGGCCTTGGCTGCAAGACCCGGTTCCAGGCCAGACCGTCTGGTTTCACATGTCTCTGCTCTCCCACCCACTCTTCTTCCTTGGAATGCCCTCCTCCCCTTCCCTCAGTGACCAGGACTGGACGTTTCCTCCTTTGCTCCAAGCCTGCCTTTTACACTTATGCTCAGGGGCACCTGAGTGGCTCAGTCGGTTCAGCATCGACTTCAGCTCAGGTCATGATCTTGCAGTTGGTGAGTTCGAGCCCTGCATCGGGGTCTGTGCTGACAGCTCAGAGCCTGGAACCTGTTTCGGATTCTGTGTGTGTGTGTGTGTGTGTGTCTCTCTCTCTCTCTCTCTCTCTCTCTCTCTCTGCTCTTCCCCCGCTTGCACTCTGTCTCTGCCTCTCTCAAAAATAAATAAACATTAAAAAAAACATTTTAACTTATGCTCATCCAGCACCCTTTCTGGGTTACAATGACTTACTTTCCCATCTCCCCTCCAGGCAGAGAGAGCTATGGTAGGCCCTCATAGCTCAGTAGTGCAGGTAGGAGTTACATCCGGGTCTCTTTGGATGTAGGTGGATGGGTAGGGTGAGGAAAGAATGAGTGGCATAAAGCTCTGCCAATTAGTGTGGCATTCACTTGTGCAAGGCCCTCAGCTCTACCCGGGCCCCTGTGGGCCCAACGACCCCAAGCAACTCCATCCTGTCCACATCTGCCACCCCTCCCCCCACCCCTTCCAGCTTCCCAGCAGCACCCCCAGTGAGCCCCCCACCCCAGTCCGGGACGTGAATCCCTCCCCTCAGCCACCACGTCCTTACCTCAAGGGCTTCCCTTAACTAAACTGGGAAGAGTGGTCGGAATCTGCCAATGGATGGTGAACAGTAGCCCCGCCCCCCCCACCCCGCCACTCCCCCACCCTACCCTCCGCCGCCCTAGAGGGAGCCACCAACGTTTGCTCTCTCTGACGTGAGCACTCAGTAAATATTTGTGGGGCAAAGGCACGTCCTATAAACATTCGTTACAATTAACGCGCAGCTCATCTCCGCAAGAAAAAACTTGCTTTGCTAAAGCAAAGCGTCAGGATTTTCCGACATTTGAGGTTAGCAGATTTCAGAAGGCTGTTTTGGCGAAATGAATGCGGATTCCTTGCCCAGAGTTGCCTGGGCCCCCGGCCCCCTCTAGGTGAGAAGGAAGGGGCCGCTGGGCCCCACGAGACGCTCACTGCTCCATACCTGTGTCCCAGCCCCGGGCGCAGGCTAGGTGACCCACAAGTAACACGCTGCTGCTCTAAGTGGCAGGCTGGCGTGGGCCCCGTCAGACTGGCCCCTGCTGTCAGTGGGGGTGGGGCCCCGGGGGGGAGGCTCCTGATGCTGACCCCCCCCCCCCCCCCGAGATTCAGGCTTCTGATGATGAGACAGGCACAGGCTTCAAACCTTTCCCTTGGGAGCACTTTGCTGTGCCTTGTTTTTTGTTTTTTGTTTTTTTTTTAAAGTTGCCTTCACTGAATTCACACTGCTGGGAGATGGGTTTGCCCTGAACTTTAATCTGGTGGAGAAGTGATTTTTTGGAAACATCCTCGGTGGTCCTTCTGTCAGACACAAATTGACCAAATGTTTCCTCAAAAGCGAATGTGTCTGGCTAAGCTACATACTCCACGCTCCCTGCAAGAGGTTTAGAGAGCCTGGAAGAGCAGGTGGAGAAAAGAATGTGTGGGGGGAAACCCCATGGTGCAGTGCGCCTGAACACTTCCTGTCAGCACTTCCCGGGGTGGGCAGGGGTCTAGTCAGCTTCCCCATCGCTGTCGAGCTGTGATACTCTCGGATCGGCTACGTTTGCTTTCGCTGTCTTTGCAATGGATTATGAATGATTCCCTCTGGTTTGTTTTGTTTCGTCTTGTTTCATTTTGCTATTGTTTAAAGCATCGGCAAAATTTTTGTACACCTCTTGTAACATAATCGTTATTTCCTTAAGAAAAACTTCCAGCAGCGGGACCTCTGGACCGAAGCCGACGCAACGCATTTAAGGTTGGGGGTACTTACTGCCAAACCGCCCCACAGAAATGTCAAAACACATGCAGGGTGAGCCTTTCCGCACACCTTTCTCGACGCGTTTGTTATTTCTGGTTCACTACACAGCCTGAAAACAAACAAACAACACCCTCCATCTGACCCCTGGTAACTCGAAGGTATTTATGCAGCTCCCAGGGTCTGGTTGAGTTCTTGTCCTAAGGTGAAAAGGAGGCAATTCAGAGTGTCAACCCGCTTCAAACCTCTCAAGCCAGGCGCCTCCTCCTTGGTGTCCCACAGTAGCCTGCCCACCTTATCCCAGCAGCCTCCTCACCTGCTAGAGCATTCAGTTCGGTGATTTTCCCGGAGACGAATCATTTCCACCTGCATCCAAAGGGCCAAAATTATTCCAAAGCACCAGCACCATGATTCACCTCCTCGCAGTGGTTTCTGCCACCAGGCTCTCGGTCTCAGAGGTGCCCACCCGCAGCGACCAAGACTTTGCTGGAGACGCAGGTGCACGGTAGCTGAGGAATGGCGCTCACAAGCCGGGAAGAGAACTCAGTGCTACATCACCTTGCACGGGGAGGGACCAGAGTGCCTCCTTGCTTCCCTGACCTCTGAGTGTCATTTAGCGTTTTCTTCAGTAATAAACAAGCCACTACCACCTACAGTGGAGACTGGATTATGAGTAGAAATCATAAGTATTTCCAGCTCCATTATGAATGTTGCGCATATTTCAAAAGGCCGTTAAGGTCGTCGCCACCTTGAAATCGCGGGAATTACTGAGAGCTGGATCTTAATATTTAACGTGTGGCTACGTGTTATTTATTACTGCAACACGAATTTATTTTTTAAAATATTCTGAGAATTGCATCGTAATCTTTTTTACGATCCTGTATAATTAATTTTAGTATTTAAGCCTTGTTCTAAAAAAGAAAAAGTAATCCACTCCTTGACAAAGAGTGTAAAAAAAAAAAAAAAAAAAAAAAAAAAAGCCTTGTTCTGAGAAGGGTTCGCCATACACCTAAGGCATCCAAGACAGGAAAAAAAGGTTAAGAATCCTGGAGGAGGAAGCTAAGATCTGGGTCCTGTTAGGCACGGGTAACTAAGCCTTCTGTTCTGTAATCCCAGAATTACAAAACATTCCTCTGGGGGCAGAAGGATAGAGACCCTTTCCTATTCACTCATTCATTCAGCAGACATTTATTTAGCATCTACAAAGGGAGGCACACTGGAAACAGGACACCAAGGCAGCCCTGGCGAGAAAATTGCTGAGCCTGGCAGGTAAGAGGACGGGCAGGACCCGGAGGAGCCAAGGCTCAGAGAAAACGCAGATTCCAACAGCTCACGGTTGTGAAATCCACGGAAAGGTGGAAATTCCATTAGAATAACTGTGGGCTCCCCCAGGAGAGCTCCTATCACCAGACGACTCCCCATCCACCTTGTCAAAATCCTACCCATTCCTCAAGATCAGAGCTCTGCTCCCTCCCCTTCCAAGCTGGAGTTCATCTCTCCCTCCCCTCAACACTCTCCCTGGGACTTCAGCACTGTCGCTCTTTATTTGTGTTATTTATGAGCCTGACTCGCCTCCGGGATCAGTGTCTTCAGGGTGGTGCCCGGTGGCTCGGGTGCCCAGGGGTCTGGTTTCGAGCTCTGCCCCCTCCAGTTCTCAGCTGAGCGATTTGCACTGAGCGGGCAGTGCTGCAACACATACATGCCCGACCCTCTCTTTCAAGTTTCCTCCTCCATTCCCCACCACTCAAAACGTGATTTCCGGACCCGAGGGCTGCTTCCGCACAGTGAGCTCAGTGGCCCGGCATCTGCATCTCTGCCGAGAAGCCCTTTTCCACCCGATTTGCCTCATCTGCCAAGACTCAGTCAAGTTGCTTCCTTCTGGAAGCTTTTCCCGACACTGATCATCCACCCTCTCCAGCATCCCAGGAAATGACTCTTTCCTCCTTGGTGCCCTGCCGTATCCGGCACACTTGATTCCGACAGCTGTCTGAGTCCCTTCCTTCAAGGCAGGTACCAGGTCACTTTCTTATTTGCGGCCTCAGCATCTAAAAGGCAGTACTTATTTGTTGAATGAAGAAGTGAGTGGAGGAATGGATGAATGAATGAACGAACGAACGAACGAACGAGTGCCCCTCCTCTTCTTCTCCCCACCTCCCCCCGCCTCTTCTCTTTTCCTTCCAGTCACTTTAGGTTCCAGGGCTGTCGTGGCCACTAAGTCTGTGATCACAGATAAGTGACTTCATGCCCCTAGGACTCAATGTCACCTTCTGTAAGAGAAGGGAGGGGACAGAACCAGACACTGTTTAGGGAACACCCCACCTCCCATCTCCTGCGTACTGTGACTTTATTATGTAACCGTGTGGGGGTCAGTCATGCCAGGATAGAAGAACCTCCCGAGGCCATGCCCTCTGTCCCCGGCCTCCACCCAGGACCGATGTGCCCACCCTCATGTCCAATTGGTCGCGCAGTCCTCTCCAACCTACGGCCTTTTTGTCTTTAAATCCCACCCCACCCCTTTACCGGAAACCACTGCTCACGCAGGCCTCCGTTTCTCCCAAGTGCACTATATCTTAGTTGCTGCCCGAGTGACGGCCTCCTCACACGAGTCCATCCTGCCTTCCGCACAGCCCCCAGGCCACCTGATTTGGGGGCAGAGGCTTCTGCAGAGACCATGAGGTCTGGATTTGCTGTCCGAATTAATTGATGTCAGTTGCTTCCTTCCACGAATCTTCTGTGTGGTTCTATCTTCGGTGCTTTGCTCAGGCCTCCGGGCTTGGCCGTGTGAACTTTCCACGCAGACCACCCCCCCTCCTACCTCACACCGGACACATTTGGTTGGTGGGAGGGACCTTCCGTTTCCCATCACCGGCAAATAGGCCTGGGTTTACATCCATTGGCACTTTTTCACCCTTTGCCTGGGAAGACCTGATTCCTCCACCTGTGTTGCTGTTCCAATGGCTTCCTGCTTCCCAGGGGACTGTCAGATATCACTCTATGATTGATAAGTATGTGCAAATGTCTCCTATTAACATTCCCCCCTTGATCCCAGCTGTTTCTCATCTCTTTTCTTCCTCTTATAACTGAGTTCCTTAAAATGCTGGTTCCACTCATTGACTCTCCTTCACCTCCCGCCCTTCATCACCCCGGCCCCTGGCAGAAGTTTCTGCTCCTGCCCACCTACCTGAGTGCATCCTGTCCTTTCCTTGCCGACCTCCAACCTCTGACTTCTGGCCTCCAAGGACGCTTTCCTGGTTTTAATCCGCCCTGGTATCTCTCGATCCCTCTTCTGGATTTCTATGGCTCCGAGGCTGTCTTCTCACTTCTGCCTCTTCTCTGTCTCCTCCGCGGGTGCTTCTTCTTCAGCTCGCCCTGCAGCCAGGGTGCCCCAGATCCCTCCTGGGCCTCTCCTCCTGGGCTAGGCTTTTCCTGAGCGGCAGGTCCACCCCTGAGGCTTCGCCACCACTCACAGGAATGACTCCACTTGCTTTCTTCATCTGTGGTAGTCATAGCCGGCCACCTGCTCTCACAAACACTCTCCACGTGTCCGGGACTTAGCTGCAGGTCAAGTTTACTCTTTACTGCCTTCCCAGTCCTTTCTGAGTTGGGAGGGAGAATGGGAAGGAGGTGCCCGGCTCTACACGGTCCCTTGGACAGCCTGGCTCCTTGGTTCACAGCTCTGCCCAGCTCAGCTCCCGGTGCCCACAGAGCGGGAGGTCCTGGGGCCAAGCCTGCAGCTGGGACACCCGTCAGCCTGGCTCACGTTCCACGGGCCAGGGAGGTTGGGGAAGGTGGGCGGCTGTGCTCCGGAGGAAGGGAAAGGCACGGGCCAGTCCCCCCGCCAGGGACCCAGAGCTGTTGGTGGGGAGAAATCCCCACTTGGGTACCTTACAGCTTCCTCCCTCTCCATATTCAAAATGGAAGCATGGGGAAGCTCAGAAAGGGGTCTACCTTTCTCGTCCCGGTGGTGGGACTAGCAGCACCCAATTACCCAAGCCAGGAGGAGCCCGGCTCCCCCATCCAGCCCGACAAGTCTGTAGTTCCCCCACGTTTCTTAGATTCCTCTCTCACGCCTGATCTATTTCAATGGCTCCATAATGGATTTCTCTGCACGCGGTCTCATCATTCTTTGCTTCTTCCTAAAATGGACTTTTCATCGTACTGTCTCCCTTCAACATCTCAGGGTGCTTCCAGAGCCCTTCAGGCTGGAGCCCAATCTCTCTTGCCTCAAACCACTGCAGCCCGTGCTCCAGCCGAAGGAAGCCGGCCTTCCTCTCCCCAAGGCCACAGGATGCCTCCAACACTGCCCTCCACACCTCCCAACCCCCGCCTCCTGGCCATCTCCAGTTTATCCTAGAAGGCAGAGCCCAAGTTCACTTTCCCAAGGAGACTTCTAGGACCTTCCCAGAGGGAGTTGGCCACCACCACGATGTCGACTATGATTGGTCATTTTACAGAATGGTCTCAACCATATGGACCGGTTGAATATGCCAGGGAACATGCCCTTCATCTGTGGTATTAGTAAAATGTTCGCACACTAATGACTCATTTGAAGCTATGGAAGGTTAGCTCCAGTTCCTTCCCTAGTACTCCTATAGGACTTTGGGAAGTCAAAATATGCAACAGTAATTATTTCTTCTGAAATTCAAAGTAGGCAACAATAACTCCTGTGGACAAAAATAAATAAATAAACAGACTCCCAAGCTGTTGACAAGAAAACAGAGAAAGGACCTGTATAAGTTAGGGATCCTCTGCTTCGCAAGCCATAGAAAACCCAACTTCAACCAGCTCCAGAGCAAAGTACGATGTCTAGGGGTAGAGCTGGCTTCAGACTGGGATGAATGATGTCACAAAGATCCACATCGCAGCTCAGCTTTCTTTAACGGATCTATATAATGACTCCTGCAGGAACCCCAAGCTCTCTGCTCATGGCTGTGCACGTTTAAGAGTTTCATTTTCAAACTGCTAATCCCAGCAAGGAGAGAGAGAAAGAGAGAGAGAGAGAGAGAGAGAGAATCTGGGACAAGTTTCTGAGCCCTTTGTGGGTTAAGGTTGACACTAACCAGACCAGGTTGGGTCACCAGGGCGGGGGCAGATGTCAAGCAGGGCCATTTCTGTACCCACGTCAGGGTTTCCCAAGGGAAGGAGGGAAGATGAATGCTGGACAGCTAATAGCAAACGGTATGACAACGCTTCTTCCCAAGCAAGCTTGGAAGGAGACAAAGATGTCCTCTAAGAAGCCACGTCTCTTCCCTCCCTCGGTGACCCACTTCCCAGACAGAATTAATTCTTCCCTCCCTGTGTTCCATGACACTTCAGTGTACACCGTTTTTGAAGGAGATAGTCTTTTGCATTGTAATAATTCCAAACATATCTGTCTTTGCCACTGGACTGGGCCTCTTAATAGCAGCAGTGAAGAGTTTTTATTGTTGTACCCACAGAACCTAAGGGACTCCCTAAGCTGGCACATTGTGGGTGCTCAGTAAACAAGGTGGCTTTTATCACTGAGTGAATAGTAGCATCCTCTATAGGAGTATTTCATCCTCCAGGGCTGGCTTTTCTGGGTCAAGTGGCCATGATATTGGAGCAAGAAAGGGAGCTGTCTGGTCTATGCCATGGATCTATCTGTTGCCATGCTGGACAGGGAGAAGGGTGCTTGCTTCTGTGCTATACTTTCACCTGTGGATCCTCTGACTCAATCCGTACCTACTGTTACCTGTGGGGCATCTTAAAGGACGTAGATTTCTATTGGGCCCTGCTGGCCAAGCACTTGACACACAGGGAAGAGTTTGGGGCAGAGTGCTGTCTATTGCCATTTTCTGGAGGGGGTGGGATCCACACACCAGCCCTGACCTATACTGCCACACGCACCCCTCTTTAAGGCACACGGTGAGGGAGGGACAGAATGCCAGACGTGCTCCACACGATAGAGCTGCTTGGCTTTGGAAGTGGCCAAAATGGTGGCCAAGAGCACAGACCCTGGTGTTAGACACGCCTGGTTTCCATAACACTCATCAGCTCTTTCTTTACACTTGACTTGGCAAGTTACGCATTCTCTCTCCTTCTGTACCGCGGGATAATAACTTCTTCACAGGGTGTGAAGAATAAACGAGACGCTGTATTACAAGTGCTTAGACCGCAGTAAGCGCTCAAACAATAAATAAGTAATAGTAGTAACAAATGCGGTCCATTTTCCTTTCCCCAGAAGGAGTTTTAGTCTTCATGCTGTGGCACAGTTCAACCATTTCACATCGGCGAAGGAAAAAGCATTAACTGCTCATTTTCAACAGCATGGATCCATGAAGCAAAATAAAACCCAATAGATAACAAAACACGTCCTAGTGGTTTTCTTCTTTAAGGATCTAAATCATGAGCATTTCACAAGCAGAGTTAAAATGAATTAAACCACAAACTGTTATGAATCGGTGTTACCGTCTGGCTTTGGGACACAACCTCCAATGCCTACCTGAGCCGGGTACGTAACCAGATGACCGGATGAGGGAGGCACGCTGGCAACTGACAGTGTGGGGCCATCAGAAGTGTGGCAGTCTGGAAGCTCACAGAACAGTCGCCAGCACTCAGCAGGAGCTGATTATTGTCATGTAGGAAATACACTCAAGGTTGTCAGAACTTGGAAAAATATCCCTGGTTCAGAAGGGATGTCACTGACTCACCTTTTTTTTTTTTTTTTTTTTTGATGTTGCTGTCTTCAAATGCTGTGGAAAGCCATACCTGAAAGCCAGCTCTGGTCACTAGACTTGATACAGCCCGAGGATTGTCACCAGATTGTGACCTCTAACCTAGCCAACTCCTGGCCAGAGGTGCTTCTCAAAATGGGTTACACTTTACAAGCTCACCAGCAGGCTGTCACGGCATATAAGCATTTTTCAAAAGCTCTTGGGAAGATAATTTATTCCCGTCACAGGGGAAGGCAATTGCATTCAATAATTAGATCAAAAGTTATTTTTGCTCGTATGTTGCTTTCCAGTTCCTTCAAAGTCCACCTCAAGGTTTCCGTCTTCCCGGAACCCCTCTGTGATATATTCTCATCTAACGCTATTTACTGCTTCTTGGTACTTGTATGCCCATTGGTTTTTTGTTTTTGTTTTTAGTTTTTATTTTGTGGCACCAGTGCCTTTAAAAATTTTAATTCTAATATAATTCACATATAGTATTGTAGTAGTTTCAGGTGTACAATATAGCGATTCAACAATTCTGTACGTTACCGGGTGCTCATCACAATAAATGTACCCTTAATCCCCTTCACTTATTTCACACCCCCCATCCCTGCTCCCCTCTGGTAACCATCAGTCCTCTTTATTTAACAGCCTTGTCTTTTGTTTGTCTCTTTTTTTCCTCTGTTCGTTTGTTTCTTAAATTCAACATATGAGTGAAATCATATAGTATTTGTCCTTCTCTGACTGACTCGCTTCGTTTAGCATTATGCTCTCTAGATCCATCCAAGTTGTTGGAAACGGTAAGATCTCATTCTTTTTATGGCTAGGTAATATTCCACTCTGTATATACACCACATCTTCTTTATTCATTCATCAACTGGTGCACACTTGGGCCGCTTCCCTATCTTGGCTATTGTAAACAATGCTGCTATAAACATAGGGGTGAATGTATCTTTTTGAATTAGTATTTTTGTCCTCTTCGGGTAAATATCTTCAGTAGTGGAATCACTGGATCGTAGGGTAATTCTATTACTAATTCTTTGAGGAACCACCATACTGTTTTCCACGGTGGCTGCACCAGTTTGCATTCCCACCAGTAACACACAAGGGTTCCTTTTTCTCCACATCCTCGCCAACACTTGTTTCTTGAGTTTTTTGTTGTAGCCACTCTGACAGGTGTGACATGATATCTCATCGTACTGATTGTGGTTTTGAATTGTATTTCCCTGATGATGAGTGATGTTGAGCATCTTTTCATGTGTCTGTTGGCCATCTGGGTGTCTTCTTTGGAGAAATGCCTGTTCATGTCTTCTGCCCATTTTTTAATTGGATTATTTGGTATTTTAGTGTTGAGTGGTCTTTATATATTTTGGATACTAACCCTTTATCAGATATGTCATTTGCAAATATCTCCTCCCATTCAGTAGGTTGTCTTTTAGTTTTTTTTTAGTTGTTTCCTTTGCTGTACAGAAGCTTTTTATTTTAGTGTAGTCCTGATGGTTTATTTTTACCTTTATTTCCCTTGCCTCAGGAGACATAACTAGAAAGATGTTGCAATGGCCAGAGACAGAGAAATTATCGCCTGTGCTCCCTTCCAGCTTTTTTATGGTTTCAGGCCTCACATTTAGGTCTTTCATCCATTTGGAGTTTATTTTTGTGTATGGTGAAAGAAAGTGGTCCAGCTTCGTTCTTTTGCATGTAGCTGTCCTGTTCTCCCAACACCCCTTGCTGAAGAGACTGTCTTTTTCCCATTGCTTATTCTTTTCTCCTTTATTTACAATTAATTGACCTTTATTTATTTTTATTTTTATTTTTTTAATTTTTTTTAATGTTTATTTATTTTTGAGACAGAGAGAGACAGAGCATGAACAGGGGAGGGTCAGAGAGAGGGAGGCACAGAATCTGAAATAGGCTCCGGGCTCCGAGCTGTCAGTACAGAGCCCGACGTGGGGCTCGAACTCACAGACCGTGAGATCGTGACCTGAGCCGAAGTCGGACGCTCAACCGACTGAGCCACCCAGGCGCCCCAATTGACCTTTATTACAATTTACAAATAATTGGGGAGGGTTATTTCTGGGCTATTATGTTCCATCGATCTATGTGTCTATTTTGGTGCCAGTACCAAACTGTTCCGATTACTATAGGTTTGTAGTGTACCTTGCAATCTGGGGTTGCGATACCACCAGTTTTGTTCTTTTTCAAGATTGCTTTGGCTGCCGAGGGTCTTTGGTGGTTCCGTACCAATTTGAGGATTACTTGTTCTGGTGCTGTTGCCCACTGCTTTGTCACACTGCATCAGACAGTCTGTGTGTTAGTGTACCAGCTAAGGTAATGAACTAAAAAGCATATGTCTGAAACATAAATAGAAATCTATTTCTTGCTGTCTCGTAACAGTCCTGAGTAGTTCCAGGGTGTGGGGAAGGGGGGCAGAAGAAGGGCTTTGCTCCGCTCAGTGACTCAGGGACCCAGGCTGTTAAAGCTGTGCAGTCTCCCACCAGTTGGCCGAAGGGGAAAGGGCATGGAGGATTGCCAATGGGAAATTTTATGAATCAGGGCTGGAAATGACAAGACAGCATTTCTGTCCACGTTCTTAAGTTTGGTGCAGATTCCATCAAATGGAATTTCCCAGCTGCAAGGGAATCTGGGAAATGCAGTTTGTACATCCAGGAAGAGGAAGAGATTTTTTGGTAAACACCTACCACTCTGTGCCACAACCCTTCCCTTTAGATCAGAATATGCGTATCATCGGGGCGCCTGGGTGGCGCAGTCGGTTAAGCGTCCGACTTCAGCCAGGTCAGGATCTCGCGGTCTGTGAGTTCGAGCCCCGCGTCAGGCTCTGGGCTGATGGCTCAGAGCCTGGAGCCTGTTTCCGATTCTGTGTCTCCCTCTCTCTCTGCCCCTCCCCCGTTCATGCTCTGTCTCTCTCTGTCCCAAAAATAAATAAACGTTGAAAAAAAAAAAAAAAAGAATATGCGTATCATCTTCTTGCCCTCCCAGAACACGTTCACCCGCCCAGGGCGGGCAGCAGCCCCCAATCCCATCCAGCTCAAACTCCAAGATCTCTGGGTGAGGCACAGGTCTGGGTGTGGCTCCTAAAGGCCTGGAACTTAGAGGCAAATTGATCTTCCCTCTATGGACAACGCACAACAGGGGAGGCGGGGCACAAGATCTGCCGTAAAACTCCTATTGGAAGCCTGCCCAGTCCTCAGCAGTTATGAAATCCTACTGGTCAGGCATTAAGAAGACCCCCTTACTCTGGCAGTGAGAGAAGTTCCCTCATTAGACCCTGATTCCGCCCTCTGGGAAAAATCCCTGGCCCATCATTCTCCAAAGTTCTAGTGTCCTTCTTCTGGAAGGTTTCCTTGCCTGGTACCCTGCATACTACCTGTAAGCGCGTGCTGGGGAGAATGCTCTCCTGGGGAGCTCTAGCGTCAGCCACCTGCTTCCCCCACTTCTAGCTCTTGTGAGTTCAGGGACCTGAAGTTTATTTAAAGGTTCCAACAATGTCTTGTTGTAGTTGTTGGTTAAGTCTGGGCTGGCTTCTGTTTTCCTTGGCAACGGAAGTCCCTCAAAAACTTAGTAGACTCCTGCCCTATTTGTATCTGACCAACTCAATGTGTCAGCAGCAAGACCTGAAATATTTTTTCAGGACAAGATTGTGTTATGTTTTAATGCTTTGTCTCGCCCACCTCTATTAGCTGCCAGCACATCTGAAACCAAAAGTACATTGGGAGTCTATACCATCTTTGCTGAAGAGGTGAAGCACCTTGTTTAACTGGAAAGTCTTGGGGCGCCTGGGTGGCGCAGTCGGTTAAGCGTCCGACTTCAGCCAGGTCACGATCTCGCAGTCCGTGAGTTCGAGCCCCGCGTCAGGCTCTGGGCTGATGGCTCAGAGCCTGGAGCCTGTTTCCGATTCTGTGTCTCCCTCTCTCTCTGCCCCTCCCCCGTTCATGCTCTGTCTCTCTCTGTCCCAAAAATAAACGTTGAAAAAAAAAAAAAAAAAGAAAGTCTTAATGGGATCTCGAAGCTTTTCCTATGCTAGACAGCCCCAAATTTCTGCACCTTTCATTCCCTTTCCTTTCTACTTACAAACCGGGCGAATACTTTTCTGAGCTCACTTCTTTCTTGAAAGACTTCGTTCGCCAAGCACAGTGAAGAGCCTCGAGTCGCTGTTTGGCTCCCCAGAGCTACACGCTCACCAGACACGGGGGCGGCTTTCTAAGCGATCGCAGGCAACTTTTGCTGCCTCCCGGTAGGAGTCTCAACCTCTCAAGCCTCCAGCAGTCTCCGTGTCACCTGCACCCAACTGTAGTCAACGCCATATATTTTGGGCTTTGGGGCGGACGCGCTGTGCGTTAAAGGTTCGCCACTGAAGCGAGCAGAATCTAAAACGCCCCATGGCTGAAACAGTCCTGCTCATGTAACTGTGCTGGCAGGTTCCAGATTAGAGGGGCTGCACACTCCACAGTCACTCCGGGACCCAGGCTGACAGGGGATCTGTCACGCCCACGGCACCAGGCCTTATCTGTTGGGTCAGCAGAAGGGGAAGGAGCACAGCAGATCCCTGAGAATGGGTTTCTTAAAGCCAAGTCTGAAAGTGTGGGGTCACTTCAGCCCTTTGACTGAAGTTGGGTCCTGCGGTCACATCTAACTAACTTCAAGGAAGTGAGAGATGTAATTTCGCCGTGTGTCCAAGTAGAAGAGGAAATGGGATCTGGGGCAACCAGCTTGTCCCCGTCTGCCTGGGACGTCCCTGGCGTTAGCACTGAAAGTCCCACTTCCCGGGAACACCCGCAAGCCTGGGGACACCGGTACTGTTGGTCACCCTAACACCTCCATCAGATCTCCTCTCTCCTTAAGGTGAGAAACTTAAGTCTCCAGTTTGCTGGCCCCCTAGTCTGCAGTGACTACAAACTACATCTCGGGGCGTGAACTCCAGGTACTTGAGACAACAGGGAAGATGGTTTTAAATGAAATATATGTCATTCCCGGGAATTTGGAGCATGTGTGGCATAACCTAGTAGCACACACATCTACCAACACTGTCTTTGCCCCTTGACTGATCAGTCAGTTATAAAATGTAGTGGAGGGAGTTACACTACCATGAGCGAATGCCACTGATTTAACAAGAGTTCTTGGAAATATTTTTGCCGAGCGGCTGATCTGAGGAATACAGAAGGAACTATTCAGGCATTATATTGCATAAGGCAAATTTCACCAGAAAACAAAATACCTCATTTAGTTTAAAAGAAGCTAGTGGGCTTCTTGAAGTCCTTGGAGGCAAGGACAGTGGCTTACCCACCATACGATCTCTGGCGTGTAGAAGGACTTCAATGAGTGTTCTCTGAATAAATGTACCCATAGTTTACCCGATCGCCTGTGTTCAGCTTCTCTAATCAAAAAGGAGGGGTTTTGTGATTAAAACCTTTTTGCTGAAGGATGAGCTGCCATTTAGGACAGGAGGCCTGTTCTTGAGACAGACACAGGAAGGGAGTGGAAACTTGGGTCCCGTGGGCCAAATCGGTAGGTGTGCTTTTGTTCTGCAGTGTCCAAGAGTCAGGAATCTTCAAACGGAGCCTGGATTTCAGTGTCTTGAAGAATTGGAAAACTTGGCAACACAGCGTTTGAATCCCCACGGAGCAAACACCGGATGGAGCTAAGGAGCAGCCGCACCCATTAGATGGGGCACATACTCTCCACGGCACTAACGCTTCCTATTGTCTTACCCTCACCTCAGTCAAGAAAGTTCTGTCATGGGGAGCCTGGGTGGCTCAGGCGATGATCTCGCGGTTTGTGAGTTCGAGTCCCACGTCCGGCTCTGTGCCGACAGCTCGGAGCCTGGAGCCTGCTTCGGATTCTGTGTCTCCCTCTCTCTCTGCCCCTCCCCCACTTGCGCTCTGTCTCTCTCTCTCAAAAATAAACATTAAAAAAATTTTTTTAAATAAAAAAAAAAGTGTCATGTCCTATAGACATCTGAGTCTAAAACACCTGGATTGAAGCACAGATTTATATTGTAATATTATAGTAACTTTGCATGTTTTAAAATGGCCACCGAACCTTCCAATTGCTATTGACAGAGTCCGATTTCTAATGCCAGTGACTTTGGGCCTGACTGGCATTCTAGAGCACTGTTTCACATTGGGTTTTTCCATAAGAAAACTAATAATTTTATATACTTTTATATAAATATTAAAAACTATATATTACATAAATATATAAAATCATACAAATATGTAAGATTATGTAAATTATGTTTATATATAAATTATATAAAATACACATTTTATATATATCTCCCATCTGTAATTGTGTATTTACTTCCACCAATATTATTTCCAACCATGAAGACTTCTCAACTAATCCCTTCTCTAACTCACATAAATGAAACAGCTGCCTTTAGGTACTGCTTCTGAGGTAAAGAAGAAATTGTATATTTGTGTCCATATTCTAAATGTTGTTTTTTTTTTAAGATTTTTTATTTTTAGGGGCGCCTGGGTGGCTCAGTCGGTTGAGCGTCCAACTTCGGCTCAGGTTATGATCTCCCGGTTTGTGAGTTCGAGCCCCACATAAGGCTCTGTGCTGACAGCTCGGAGCCTGGAGCCTGCTTCGGATTCTGTGTCTCCCTCTCTCTCAAAAATAAATAAAGATAAAAAAAGAAAAGATTTTTTATTTTTAAGCAGTCTCTACACCCAACGTGGGGCTCGAACTCACAACCCCAAGATCAAGTCACATGCTCCACCGACCGAGCCAGCCAGGTGCCCCCTAAATGGCACTTTTTTGTGTGTTTTTGTAAAAAAATTTTAACAGTCACCACTATTATAAAATGCTAAGTCAAAAGCTATTAGAAAATAAAACTGCCACAGCTTTATTCCTACAAAAAATACAAAGTTAAATATATAAACAAAAGAGTGAGTGACTCAAAAATTATAGAAAAGCTAACATTCCTTGAACAGCGTGCTCTGAATCCAGCCCTGTGCTTACTGCTTTCCAGCACTATCCTTACAAAACCCCTGTGGAGACAACATGTCCCATTTTGAGCACGAGGAAGCAGAGACCAGCTAGCAAAATACCCTGCCCAAGGTCACTTAGCTAGTAACCAGCGGAGCGACAATGAAAACCCAATCGATTTTAGCCTAAGAAGTTAAATGAACAAACAAAACCGGCATACTCCCCCCTCCCCCCAACCAGTTAGAAGAATAAAAGAGTCATCTTAAAAGGCAGAGGATTGTAGCGTCTTATGGCAGGACCGAGTCTTCTAACCTGATCCAACTCCTTATTTTAGGGATGCGAAAGCGGGTCTGAGAGGTTCCATTTCTGGTCCAGAGGCTGGTGACCGCAGGGCCCGGCCTGGCGGTCGCGAGGAGTCTCCTCGCGCAGCCTGGTGTCCTTCTCACACCTGCGGAGGAAGCTTCCCGCACGATCTGCTTCCAAGTGCCATTGGTGGGCACAGTTCTCCACGCTGCGGCAATTTATCTAAGGGGAGGAAACATCATTTTCTCTGCCTCCCGTTTCGAATCCTCATGCCGTTGCTGCTGCTAGAATGGACTTGAAGTCGACGGCTCAAAGCAGGTGTGTTGGCCGGCTCCCAGGAGCTCCAACTACTTCTTTCACATACAGCAAGGTCAGAGTGGTGTCTATTGAACTTAATTTTCATTTTTTTAAATGTTTATTTTTTGAGAGAGAGACAGACGGACAGAGGATCTGAAGCGGGCTCCGTGCTGACAGCAGAGAGCCTGATGCGCGGCTCGAACTCATGGACTGAGAGATCCTGACCGGAGCCCAACTCAGACGCTTAACCAACTGAGCCACCCAGGCGCCCCGATTTTCGTTTCTGATCTCAGTTATAATGAACTTCTATACATTTCTTGTGTAAACTTAAAATTGATTCTGGCATGGCATATTCATCACACAATGACAAAGTTTTGTTTTTTAAAGTATGCAAAAATAGCACAGAACTACTGAGCCATAAACATTGTTAATTTGAAACAGAAAGCAGACAGTCATTAAAATCATGTACAATTCCTTGTTTCTCCTTCACTAGACAGCGGTCTCCCCTGCTGCAGCTGATGATGTCATGAGCACCCAGTGTTGATACAACATTCCATTCCTCTTAAAAATCTTTCCTGCACCACAGAACATAAGTGTGATATAATCAATTAAATAATAACCCACAGGCCAACAAAGGCCTGTAAGCAAGCGGTAAAATGCCTTTTCTAAATTACCTTAAACATCTCTAAACATCAATCACTTTAAACATGTTTAGTAATTACGAAAGTAACCACGTATGGAAAAACATCTTTTGATTTTAATAATTCATTACTCGCATACAATATTCAACTCCCAAAGTGTCATGGGAGTCTCACATTTGTAATCAAAAGTCCAAAATTCTATTAAATAAGAGAGAAGTAAGTTCTCCATCGTCCTAATACATTGACATGAAAGTTCTCAAATTTTCTACAATTACCACCTTTGCTACTGAGGATCTTCATTAAAAACAATGAAATGGTTAGCGATTCGTTACGGTTTTCTTTTTAAAGGAAATGTAATTACTACATTAAGTACCCCTTTACTTAAAGCAAAGTTATAAAGCCTTCCAAGTAAAATGACAAAAGACTTTTTCAGGTCCTCTCCAAATTGCCAAACCATCTTCATGGCCACGGCCATCAGCCTATGGCAGTCAGTTTACTGCTTCAACAAGAGCTAGTGTTGCCACACCAGTTGCCTTGAGCTTTGTTACCACATGCACTGGCCCGTTCTCCTCCGAGAGCACGGATGTTCCATTCACCTATCAATCTCCTACCAGCTCTACAGTACAAAAATGAAGGATTCAGGAAAGTTAAGTCCTCGTCCTGCCAGGGCTTACCTAAGCCTTCGAGCTCACAAATGCCCCAACTCCTATTGGGTGGAAGGGGCGCTGCGGAGGTCCTGGGGCAGATTAGAGCTGATAAACCCACCCGTTCATGTGCTTGCCGATAGGGCTCCAAGAACATCTCAGGCGCCAATTTGCCTTGGGTTTCCATCCTGCTTTTAATTTCGGCCTATTTTAGCCTTGGAGCATCAATCAAGAGGGAGTGACTGCCTTGCTCATCTGGTCCCACCTCAACTCCAGTAGAGGAAACACCTGCAATTTATCCTGTCTTTTGCTTGGACATTTCCAGGAGCTGGGAACTCAATCCACGCTAGGAATGACATCCCAATCTCTGTCACAGAGTTCCTAAAGTGGAAACCAGCTTAACTTCCATCTTTTGATTCTAGAGCTGTTTATTGGGATTATACACAGAGTAAGGCTCATTCCCCCCCCCCCCCCAGCGCTGATAAACACTTGAAAATTAAGGCTTCCACAGACTCCTAGGACTTGACGGCCACAGAACGGAGAGCTTTCTCTCTTTCAATGTCCCAGATCAGCCCTGAGAGGGTGAGACAATTTGTCCAGATGATACTGAAGAAGTAAACTCTCATCTCCTTCACTATGTCTCTCCTCCCCTTCCTGGCTTGATGGAAGGCAATGTCTGTTTCCTTTCACTTCTACAGTCAAACCACTAGCACCCTGACTTTGTCCACCCTTGGCACGCCCCTCAAGATTCTGCTAGTCAAACGGTTTTAACTTTCGGAAAAAGTTGTGGAAGTGACTGCGGTTATGTTAATACTTTCACATGAAAACACTGGTTTAGCAACATTTTATATGCTTTATTGAAAGTTGACAAGTGCAACGGTTAAATACAGTGACACCTTACAGCTGTGTAGAGAACATGCACGGAAACAAATGCATAGAACTACTATACAGGTAATATGCAGAAACCCCTACTGGGCGATCCATTTCATTAGCTAGAATGGATCATTTTTCAAAGTATTCAACCAGCTCAATCAAAAGACTTCAGCGAACAGGAATTTACTTCAAGATATTCAGCAACTAGAAGATCTCAGGTTACACAAAGTGACTCACAACGCCAAATTCTTAAAATTTCTTCAGGTGTGGTTTTCTTCATGTGGCATTTTTTTCTGTAGATCTCTATATAAAAGACAATCCACACCTCTTCAGACAGCCAATGAGACACCTAGATTTCAATCTGTACAACCTAAATAGTAGTTACAGTCCTCTATTGTACAAAATAGTTACACTACATACACAAATATACAATAAGCAAAACAACCTTCATGGTAAGATAGCCTAGGTCCCAGCTACCTGTCACCGTCTCAGAGTTTTGTGTCATCCACTGTTTCAGAAAGAGGCACAGTACTATCGTTTTACGGATTTTTGGTGACAGTCGTCAGTTTGTACGATGAACTATGTTTCCCCTCATCTTAGGTGAGACTATGCGTCAGTCTTTACTCTGACCTCCCTTTCAAGTTCCTCGTGGGGAAAAGGAGAGAGGCAAGTCCAGTGGAGCCCCACTGCTTCCAACCCCATGGAGTACACTACGTGCAAGCAGGAGAGAACTCTTGGGAGCGGGGATGGGGAGCAGGGAAGGGATGATGGAAAGGCACACAGCTCCTCAGCATGAACGGAACCACTTCTCACATTATCTGCCAAGCTGCATGAGGTCCCAGTATATCCATGCTAATTCTCTGATTAACCTTTAATTCACCCAGCTAAGAAATTTCTTCAAGCCAAAAGCACATGAGTGTTTAATACTGGAAAACAGAGACAATGGCATAGGTCAGCCTCACTTCTCTTGTGCAGCGAGCAATGAAATGGGTGACTGTAGAGGTGGATGGATTCCCCCTTGTACGTCTTCTCTGGTCTGTTCAGTTCAGACAGCAGCGGCCAGTTCTGCGGGGGCATGGGAGGCTATGCGGTTGGTCCTGAGCCCTGGGACGCTGGCTGGGCCGGGGGCTGTGTGGTCCCCTGTGGCTGTGTGGTCGCAGGCGGGGAGCCAGTCTGCAGCTGGGCCTGAAACTGGGCAAGCTGCTCAGGACTGGCCAGTGTCTTCAGCAGATTGTTTTCCTGCTCCAGCTGGGAATTTTTCTCTATTAGTTCTTTGATTTGCTCTTTAAGGACCTCCACTTCCTCTCTAACCGCATACATCAAATGGCTTTTCACCAGATCCTGAAAGGGAGGGGGGGGGGCGTAAAAAAAAAAAAAAGGTTTAATTTAGTTATTTCCCAGATTCTGAATTTCTAAAGCATTATTTTTGCATGATTCTCCGTAACCATTAGCAAATCCGGCCTTTATTTAAGCGGCCCTTTGAGCAATCTACTGAATACAACCACAACTGTACAATACTTAAGTTCAATGCGTAAGGGATCAGGCTTTTAAAAAGCCTATGCTTTTTCTGCAGCCGTTAGCCAGGGATGCATACAGTGAGATCTCCTACTTGAGATGGCAAAAGGCACTGGGGTTCTGAAGGCGGGGCGGGTGCCTGGCCGCCGGGATGTCCAGGCCCACATCCCCGCAGCAACGGTAGCTGCTTCCCCGCCCCCAAGTCCCTCCTCCCACCCCCCCCACCCCCCCCACCGCCTCCCTCAGCACCGGCTGCAGCCAGTTCCTACAGAGCATGTTGCCGCATTTTCCTCCCTCCACCCCCGCCCCCCCCTTTCGTGATTAAGCTGACATCACAGAAACCTGGGCAGACGACGCAGCCAATGGGAGCCCGAGTTATTTATAGCTCCGAATTAAAGGTTCGGAGTTTGCCTAGCAACAGTGGGCAGAGAATCCCGTGAGAAGAGCCACAGGCGCTGCTCCAATAACAAAGAACAGCCAAGGCGGAAATAAAAAATAGGAGAAATCCAGGCACAGGCTGAGAAGACAAAACTTTTCTCGGATTCTTCTTCATTGTGCAGTAGCCTACCTCACTGGGGATCTGTCTGTGCAAGGTCTAGAGGGCCCTTGAGATCCTCATTCTGTCCCCTCTCCTTCCCTAGTAAACCTTAAGATTCCTCGTAAAGCCACATCGCTAGAGACGTGACCACGACCAAAGGACGCACAGGGCAGAGCTTCCCTAGCAATTCCCTACTAAAAAGGGGGGGCACTTCGGCAAAAGTCCCGACGTTATGTGAAACCGACTGGGGAAGAGAGAACATTTAATACCCCCAAGGCCCGGATCTCTCTCCGTAGCAGCCATGGTATGTGGCTTCATGCTGGCCGAATGGAGACAGTGCCGGCATTTCTAAATGTATGAAGAGTAACCATCATAACTATGGATGCACTGCTTCCATCCTAATCTCTCGCTTTTTGTAATGTGCCCACATTTAGTACAAATGAGTTTTAATCAGTACATACCATAGCTTGCTCGATTTTGTTGTCAATAGCTACCACACTTGCACCAGAGGAGCTGGAAAAGAGGGGGGAGAAATCGATAAGTGGAATTTTTATAACATCCAAGACAAAAAGGATTTCCCAGTTCTGTGATGTTATTAGCATCATTTTTTGAACATTCTACAACGCTATGGAGTATATTACCCTCCAGAAAACACCAGCCACTCTCTTACTAACGAATATCCCGACATTTCCCTATTTTAGTGAGTCACAAAAGGCTAAATTACATAATGTGGTAAAAGCCTGCTCTCTGGCCAGACCTGCGAAAAGAAAGCGATTCTAAACATTTCAAAAAGCAACATCCATGTCACCGTAGTCTCTCGGCAATGGACAAAGGAATTCGCCTGGCTATCTTTCACCTGCATTATTAGAAGTATCTCACGAGAAAATTTAAAGAAACTATCCCAGCCGACATTTACCTATTGTCAAGTCTCACAGAAGCGTTTTCAGTCCCCAGCAAGGATGACAAGAAAGAAATTGAAAAATGTCTCAGTTGGTAAACTCCTAGATCCATCGCCACTGGTCTACACCATTGGGATTTCATGCAATTGCAGCCAAAAACACCCTCGCGGAAAAAAAAAAAAAAAAAAAAAAAAAAGGGAATACCAGCAGCCTTGTTTAAGCTAGATAAAAATCTTCTAGCTTTCTGCAGCCCAGGGAGAAACAGAAAACAGCAGCCCTAGTTTAAAGAAACCCAGCTTCTAGGGCTCGGCGATCCCGGGAAGATGCTGATCCCAACGCTGTGCAGAGAAGCCTCCCAGGTCTACAGCCGGGCTCCACTAAGGTTTTAGACCAGGACTGGAGCTCGGTGCAGAATATATGGAGGCAAGAGCCGCGCCGATTGGCCAGCACTGCATTGGAACCTCCCCCTTCTCCCTTCCCCGCCCTCTTCGCGCTTCCCCGGCCAACCCCCCCACCCCCACCTCCTGCCCCAGCCTCCCCATCGGATCCCGCTTTTCGGGTGGGCTGACCCAGGCCGCAGTGGGCCCGCAGAGCTGAGGGGCCGCCTGAGGCCTCCACGGCCTCGGCAAGCTGCACCACTGCTTCGGCAGAAAACGTCAAGGGGTCCCTGAAAATACAATTGGGGCCCCGCACGTGCTTACGTTTAAGGGAGTCAGACCCCGTCCCAGGAGCTGCCTGTCCCCGAGGCTGCCAAACGGCGAAAGCTTCCTATTTGCAACCAGAACCGTCTGAGCTACTGGGCATGCCCAGTCCCACCGCTAAGACTTGGAGGAGCTCGAGTGTCTCGATTTCAATTATCTTGTTCTTACAGGCAGCAGTAATGGGAGGATTTTATAGGCAGTTTTATTTATAAGGATAATAATCGTACTGTAATAATACTTTTTAAAGAGGGAGTGAATTTTGGAGGGAAAAAAAATCACATTTGCTTTTTGAGAAATACTACCTTTCCATGGATTTATTACTTGCAGCAACAAAACAAAAAATACTACATATTCTTTGCTAGGCATGTGTCTACTGAAGCAAAAAGGAACCCATCAGATGAAATCTGGTATATCTTCCCAAAATGTCCCTAGAGCCATAAACCTTAAAATCACATCTCCCCTTCTTCCATTTACAGCTAGAAAACTCAATCCACAGGTTGAATCCTACCTCGATCTATTTTCAGTAAGTCCCTAAAGCAAGTTTTTGGAAGTGGCAATTCCTGTAAGTCTCAACCCTATGAGCCTTCTTACATCAGAAGGACTGAAATATTGTAAAGTATGTATTTCACCCTGAAGGCCATACTGACCAAGTCATTCCCTTCTCCAAACCAAAATCATGAGATCTGGGTGTAAAAAAGCTTAACCCTTTGCACATTTCCTCTATTAATTTAAAATACTTGCAAGAACGCACCAATTGAGGTTACAATTTAATATACTGAAAATCTAAGGCTTTAAATTTGCCTGATTATTATAGATTTCTATAGTTTGCGATTCAATACATATTAGAAAGCAAATTTAACCTCTACAATACTGCCCTCTAATGGCACAATCCTATAAAACCACAAACAAACTACAAATGGTAAAGACTTCTCTAATCCACAGGCCAGTTGTATCATCACAAATAATTCCAACATAAAATTTGACCATAGAACAGATATATGTTAATATCCTATTTACACACACGCACACTGTCTTTTCTCTCTCAAGCAGGCATTCTTTCTCAAGTTAGCACCCTTTTATCCTCAGCATCCTTTAATTCAGGAAATTTTAATTGCCATCGGGGCCTTTCAGACATTCTTTTTTAAGTGGACCCAATACTGCCAGCGAGTATTTGGTTTTAGAAACAGTCTAAAGGAATTAGGAACCAAATGTGGTGAAAGTAGATGAAAAGAGCAATTCTCTTTTGGGTTAAAAACCAAAGTGTGACTAACTATAGAAAGGAGTAACATCTTCTTTATTGTAAGGATCGTAATAGTTTCCAAATTTTAAGTCTTTGATTTTGAATAACAATGTTTGTTAGCATTTTGTAATTTCTAAAACTTACGAAATATCAAATTTGAGGAAGGCACCCATTGTCAATAAAAAGAAAAAGAGTAAGTGGAAAGCTTAAAAATCAATAATTCAGAAACTACGGATGTGGTCTCTCTGGGAGTGCTTCGCAGAATTATTTACTACACAGTAGTTTCTATATTTTGAAAGTTAAGGTTGCCACAAACTACCTGTGTAATTAAAATCATTTACATATTTTTAACTAAACTGCACAGGACAAGTTATTAAAGAAAGTATCATCCTAAACTGTAAAAAAAAGACCTTAAAAAATAAAACTATAAAAAAATAAAAAAATAAAACTCTAAAGTCATATGCAGAAATGAATTTAAAATTCCAGCCGAAATTTAAGATTACTAAATTAACTGAATTTTATTTATTTACGATGTTCCTGAACACAAACAGAAAGAAACAAGCTGTTATGCTTCCATTTCATTCAACATATCACCCACTGGGTTAAGCTACAGAAGCCAGTATAAGCCAGCATAGTCCGTTTAACCCATATCTCTACAGAGGGACATTACAGTCACCTCCAGTACTTTGCTATTTTAAATAAAATTGCAAGAAATATTTTGTATGTACATCTTTGATCATTTGTGTATATATTTCTGGAGAATTTGCCAGGGCCAAGAGAACATAAAAGCCCACCAAAATTACTAGAAACCTATTGCCTTTCATATCTTCTACACAAATGGGCTAGATTCCTTTCAAACTAGATTTTTATATGCAAACTGGAAAGACAATTTGAAAAAGAAGGCAAATTAGCTGGAGGAAAACTCCACGGAGGGGAAACCAGGGGTCAGAAATGTTTGAGGCACAGTGGCTAGAATTACTGTCAAAGATTCTTCTCTTTGTAAGACAAAACATCTAAGAGTCGGGTGCTAGTCGGAGCTCAACAAAGACTAGCTGATAGGACGGGGAAAACACTGTCTTCAGGAGAAACCCCTAAGGGCATGGGTGACAATAGCCATCTTCAGACGTGGGGCAGAGATCAGGTCTCACTCCCTGGGGAATCCGAGCCCAGGAAACGGCCTGAACATTAAAGATAGGTGTATTTGTTGTTTTCATTTTGTTTTATTTTGCCTAAAAGCCTCTTCTCTGGATTCCAATTCCATCACCTCTGCATACTGGGAGCAAGCAAGCTAGGATGGGAGAAGAGGAGCAGGGGCAGGGCCTGTGTTTTTAATTCATTCAGTAATGCGTGCTTTTCTTCCCAACTTCACCTGACTTGGCCAATATAGGTACAGTTGGACATCTGACGCTCAAACAGGATAACCTGATTCTCCCTCTGTCCAAACTCCCTGTAAGTCTAAAGTGACTGCTGGGGAGGAGGCTGAAGCCTATCGCGCTATGTCTGACCAAATCTTACGGTCTGGGAACTACCAGCTCACTTACCGTCTCCTCCTTTACACTCACTGGGCGCTGAGTGGGCTTACGGGGTTTAGCAAGTAAAGCTACAGGACTTCCAATTAAAAGTGAATTGCAAATAAACAACAAATAATGTTTTAGTGCTGCATCCCACACACTGTGGGAATAATAAATCGTTCCAAAGAAATCAAAACAAAATTCAGCCATGTCTGAAATTTCCTTGATTTCCATAGAAAAGTTGGAAGATAAAGAGGAGAAAATCTTCCAAAAAGTAGAATAAAGGAGATGGAATTGAGAGAGAAAAGAAACCAAAAGGATAAATCTAGGAGGTCCAACATCAGAAATCAGATGATTCCAAAAACACAGACCAAAGAAATAATTGAAGAATTTTTCCTCAGCTGAAGGGCACAAGTCTCCGGACTAAACAAGATGACCAAATGGCCACCACAATAAATGAAAAAAAGCCCTACACCAAAGCACAACACATGAAAGTAAAGGTCACTTGGGACAGGGAAAATCCGAAAAGCTTCCAAACAGAAAAAACAAGTTCTAAACACAGGAACAAAGATCAGAATGGTTTTTGCTGGCTATCAGGAAACAATGGAGAAAATTCTGAGAGAAAAAAGTCTCACTTGGCCAAATTATCATGTAAGCGTAAAGGTAGAGCATTTTCAGACATTTCAGACACCAAAATGGAGGAAAAGGTTAACATTTTTAAAAAATAAGGACTATCGTATATTTCAAAAGGAAAAGAAAAGAAAAGAAAAATGTTTCAATAGGAAACATGAACCGGGGGCTCAAACACTGGAGAGAAGGGAAGGAATGAACAGGGTGATCGGGAAGGAAAGCTCAACAGGACAGCTGCTGAGCAAGCGTGAGCAGCATCTGATCTGTAAGGTGCAGAAAGATGGGAGCCTCTGGGAGGAAGAGCTCTGTGGCTGGGAATTCACAGAGAGATGATCCAATTCGGCTGAACATATTTGCAAGGGGAGCAGAGCTACAGACAGGTGTAAGACAGATCTAATGGAACCACTGGATAAGTTTGAAGACAATCTTACAGAAAATAAAAGAAAAAGCTAGTAGGTTTATCAATAAAATTTACACAACTATATTAATTTTGAAAAACTGTTATCAGTTTAACTTTAAAAACTTAATTGTACGAGGAAGGTGGTGGGAAGAAAAACTGAGCCCTAGGAATGGTTTAAAACTGCTAAATCTGAATCGATAGCTTGATTATAAAATATATAAAAGTGAAAAAGCAAGAAATAACAGTATAAATATATCACATAGACATGAGTAGGTAAATATGAGAAAAGATAAAAATTAAAAGTGGCTGCCCATGAGGAATAGATGGGGGGGGGGACTGAAAAAAAGGATATATTTTTTCTATTCACTCTGTGTGATCTTTAGGGATGCACAGGTCTTTTCCTAAAGGAAAAGAAAGAAAATGGGATCTGCAGAGGGTTCCTATGCTCCCAGGCTTCAGCGAAGTGCTTATCAGCACAACCATGTGAGGAAACTACCCACGATGGGAAAGAGCCACCCAAGTGGAGGAGGCAAAAACAAACGAGTTTTGGAAATAATACAGGGTCAGGAATTGTTGGTGTTACTACCAGCCAGAGATAAAAACAAAAAACAAAACAAACTCCTTATAAACATGGGGCACCAGCTATTTAGATATTCAGAAGGATACTGCTAAAGTAGATGGGAAAAATTAGTTCTAAACTAAAGGGTGTTTTGGTCTTGTGCAAAGCAGTTTTAAAGAAAGCCTTGAAGATCAGACTGTTTCCAAGTAACTTAATTTTGTCCCAAAACAAAGCTCTAGGATATTAAATAAACACTTAGCATCCAATAATTCACAGTGTCTGGCATCCAATGAAAAGTACCAGGCATATAAACGCAGGGAAATATAACGCATAACAAGGAAGAAAATCAATCAAAATGACCCAGATATGACAAAGATGATATAATTTGTAGACAAGGATATTAAAACAATTATTATAACCATACTTTATATGTTCAAGAAGGTAGAGGGAAAATTAGCATATTAAGTAGAGGTATGGAAGTTATAGAGAAATACATTTCTGAAAATGAAAAATATGTTTGAGAAGAAAAATACACTGCATGGGATTCACAGTAAATTAGAAAGAGTGGAAGAAACATTAGTGATACATTTGCAATAGAAACTATCCAAAATAGGGGCGCCTGGGTGACTCAGTCGGTTAAGTGTCAGCTCTTGATTTCGTTCAAGCCATGATCTGTTGGTATTTGTGAGATAGTGTGGAGCCTGCTTGGGATTATCTTTCTCCTTCTCTCGCTTCCCCCCACCCCCTGCTCATGCTCGCACTCCCTCTCTGTCTCTCTCACAAAAAAAAAAAAAAAAAAAAAAACATTGTTTTGTTTTGTTTTGTTTTGTTTTAAAAAGAAACTAAAGTAAAACACAGGGAGGGGGAAAAACTGAAAAAAAAAATAGAACAAAAAAAAAAAAAGAAAAAAGCGTCATTGTACTGTGGGGCAATTTCAAGCAACCAAATGTATCTTTAGTAAAGTCTCTAAAGAAGAGAAAAGGGAGAGAGGAAAAATATTTGAAGAAATAATGGCAATTTGCCCCAAATCTTATTAAACAATAAATCCGCAGATCCAAGAAACTAAGCCTCAAGCAAGAGAATCGTGAAGAACACTACAATAAAGGTGTGTCATATTCAGATGGCTTAAAACCAGTGAAAATGAGAAAATTTAAGAGCAGCCCAAGAAAATAAAGAGATTATACACAAAGCAACAAAGATAATGTAGCCGACTTCACGTTGGAAACAACACTAGACAGAAGGCAGTGCAGCAATATCTTTAAAGTGCTAAAAGAAAAAATTTAAAAACATGTCAACCTACAATTCTATGCCCAGTGAAAATATCTGTCAAAAATAAAGGTGAAATTCATTCTTTTTTCACACATACAAATGCTGGGAGTATTCATCACGGGCACACCCTACACTGTAAGAAATTCTAGAGCAAGTTCTTACAGAAGGAAAATGATACCAGCTTGCAATCTAAATCTACAGAAAACAATGAAGAGCATCAGAAATGGTAACTAGGTGGTTAAATACAAAAAAAAAAAAAAAATGTTCCCTAACAATTTCTTCTAAGAGATAAATAAATGTTTACTGTTGACAGACTCATAGATACAAGAAACAAACTGTTGGTTACCAGAAAGAGGAGAAATTGGGGGCGGGGGCAGGTCAAAATCGATGAAGGGGATTAAGAGGTAGGCAGTTGCAGTTAGAAAATAAGTCATGGGGTTGTAAGGTGCAGCATAGGGAATACAGTCATAACATTGTAGTAACTTTGTGTGGTGACAGATGGTAACTAGACTTATCACTGAGATCATTTCACAAGGTATAAAAATATCAAATCACTATGCTGTACACCTGAAACAAATAGGATTTCGAATGTCACTTATACTTCAATTAAAAAATTAAAATTGAGGGGTGCCTGAGTGGCTCAGTCAGTAGAGCGTCCAACTTGGGCTCAGGTCATGATGGCACAGTTCCTGACTTGGGTCCCGCACTGGGCTCGCTGCTGTGGGCCCAGAGCCCGCTTCCTATCCTCTGTCCCCCTTTCTCTCTGCCCCTCCCCCGCTCAGTCTCATGCTGTCTCTCTCTCTCTGTCTCTCAAAAATAAACATTAAAAAAATTAAAATTGAAAAAATATGACTAAATGTTTAAGGCAGAAATAAGAACAGTGTATTGGGAGGCGGGTGGCCAACAACATATGTAGAAGTAAAATGTAAGACAAAAATAGTACGCAGGCCAGGAGGAGAGAAGCAGCGTACTGCATTAGGTTCTTACGTTACTTGAAAATACACTATTATGAGATACATACTAAGAACTCTAAAATAACAACTGAAATTACAATATAAAGAGTCATAGCTAATGAGCCAATAAAGGTGATGAAGTGGAATCATAAGAAAATATACAATCTAAAAGAAGATAGAATAAGAAGAAAAGGGGAATAAAGAACGGAATAAAAACCAATTACAAAGATAGTAGACTTATACCAACTATAGCAATAATCACATTAAATGTAGATGGTCCCAATTAAACACCTTAATTAAATGGTAGAGGTGGTCGGGGTGCCTGGGTAGCTCAGGGGGTTAAACATCCAGCTTCAGCTCAGGTCATGATCTCTAGGTTCATGAGTTCCAGCCCTACCTCGGGCTCTGTGCTGACAGCTCGCAGCCTGGAGCTTGCTTTGGATTCTGTGATTCCCTCTCTCTCTGTCCCTCCCCTGCTCACACTCTCTCTCTCTCAAAAATAAATAAACATTAAAAAATCAAATCAAAAAAAAAAAAAAAGGTAGAGGTTGTCAGATTGAATTTTTTTTTTTTTTTTTAAAGGCAAGAGGGGGCGCCTGGGTGGCTCAGTGGGTTAAGAATTAGACGTCAGCTCAGGTCATGATCTCATGGTTCCTGAGGTATCCGGCTCTCAGAGCCCTCTCAGCACAGAGCCCGCTTGGGATCCTGTCTCCTTCTCTCTCTGCCCCTCTCCCTCTAGCTCTCTCTCAAAACTAAATCAACTTTAAAAAAAAAAAAAAAAAAAAAAGGCAAGACAAAACTATATGCTGCCTGTAAGAGACATATTTTAAGTATAAATGCACAAATAGGTAAAATAAGAGGATGAAAGGTGATATTGTATGTTAACAATAATCAGAAGAATGCTGAAGGCTATATTATTCAAAGTACACTGAAGAGCAAAGATCATTTCATAATGAATAAAGGGCCAATTCATCAAGAGGTCATAAAAATCTTAAATGTTCACACAGTGACAGCAAAGCTTTAAAATACACGAAGCAAAAATTGATAGAATTGCATGAAGATATAGAAAAATCCACAATTAAAGAATTAAAGTTGGAGTTTTCAATAACCTCTCAATAATTGGAAAAAAACATAAGCAGAAAATAAGTAAAGATATAGAACGCTTAAATAACACTGCCAACCACTTGACCTAATTTATTTTTGTAGAACATTCCATCCAATAACAAGAGAATACACATGCTTTTCAAGCACACATGGATTTTTTTCCAACATAGAGTATATTCTGAGCCATAAATCAAGTTTTAATTAATTTAAAAGGAGTCACATTATACCATGTAAATTCTCTGAGCAGTGTTATTAAAATAGAAATCAACTACAGAAAATTATCTGGAAAACCTCCAAATATTTGGAAATACAACAACATATATCTAACTCATGGGTCAAATAAGCAATCAAAAGAGAAATTAGGAAATATTTTGAACTGAATGACAAAAACATGGCATATCAAATTTATTTCAATAAATTTAACAACTTAGAAGAAATGGCCAAATTCCTAGAAAGATACTATCAAAACTCACTTGAGGAAGAACAGGTAACATAAATAGCTCTGTGTCTATTTTAAAAATTAACTTGTAGTTCAAAATCTTCCTACACAAAAAACCCTTAAGCACAGATAGATTCACTGGTGAATCCTACTAAACATTTGAGGAAGAAATAATACCCATTCTACACAAACTCTTCCAGAAAACTGAAGAGGAGAAAACACTTCCCAGCCTATTCTAGGAGACCAGCATTTCCCTAATAGTAAAACCAGATAAAGACATCATAAAAATCTAAACACATAAAAGGAAAACCACAGACCAATAAACATAGATGTAAAAATTCTTAACAAAATTTTAGCAGAATGAATCCAACTAGACATACAAAGGATAATAAATACATCTTAACCAAATGGCATTTATCCTAAGAATGTAAGGTAAACATGTGAAAATCAGTCAATGTGATTCACCCTATCAATAAAGAAAAACCATAGGATCATCTCAATAGATGCAGAAAGAACAACTGACAAAATTCAATATCCATTCATGATTTAAAAAAACAAAACAAAACAAAACAAACTTTTAACAGAATAGGAATTGAAGAGATTTTCCTCAACCTGATAAAGGACGTCTATCTATAAAACACACTCAGCTTACATCATACTTAATGGTAAAACAATAAACACTTCTCCCTAAGATTGGAAACAAGGCATGTCCACTCTCATCACTCCTATTCAATCTGATACTGAAAGTAATAGTCAGGCAATAAGGCAAAAATTAATATATAAATAGCATCCAAATTGGAAAGAAGAAAGAGTATCTGTATTCACATGACTATGTACAAAATCCCAAAGAATCCAAAAATAAGTTACTAGAACTAACAAGAAGCATGTTTAACAGGGTCACAGAATATAAGTTCAATATAGAAAAATCAATTATATTTCTATATATTAGCATGAACAAGTAAAACTTAAATTTTACAAAGTTCCATTTACAATAACATAAAAAACAAATGAAATAGGTATAAATCCAACCAAATATATACAAGATCTTTACGCTGAAAAACTACAAAACACTGATAAAAGAGAACCAAATAATAAGGTTAGATGTACCATGTTCATGGATTGAAAGAGTCAATTATTATGTTAATCCCTCCTCCCCTTAACTAATGTATAGATTCAGTGTGATCCTAATCAAAATTCCATCAAGACCTTTTGTGGAAAGCGACAAAGTGATTCTAAAATGTACATGTAAACACAAAGGAATTGGAATAACCAAAACAACTTTAGAAGAACAAAGCTGAAAGACTGCACTACCTTATCTCAAAACTTTCTGTGAAGCTACTCTAATTAAGATGGCATGGTATTGGTGAAAGAACAGAGGTACAAAGCAATAGAACAGAACAGAGAGGTCAGAAATAGAGCCACACATATGTAGCAAATTGATTTTCAACAAAGATGTAAAGGTGATTCAACACAGAAAGACAATCTTTTCAATAAGTAATGCTAAAACAACTACATAGCCATATACAAAATAAAAACATAGCAAAAAAAACCCCAACTTGATCCATTTCTCCCACCAAATGAAACATTAACTTAAAATGGACCATAGACCTAAATGTAAAATCCAAAACTTTCTGTAAAAAAAAAAAAAAAAAAAAAAAAAGGAGAAATCTTTGGAACCCTGAATTAGGTAAAGATTTCTTAGATAGAACACCAAAAATACACTCCATGAAAGAATAAAGAAAACAAACAAACAATAAACTGGACTTAAAAAGCTCCAGGCTCTGAGCTGTTCACACAGAGCCCCACACAGGGCTCTAACTCACAAAGCGTGAGATCATGACCTGAGCCAAAGTCGGATCTTAACCAACTGAGCCACCCAGGTGCCCCAACAATAAGCTGGACTTTATCAAAATGAAGAATTTGTTTTTTGAAAGACACTGCTGTAAGAATGAAAAGAGAAACTACAGACTGGAATTAAATATCGCAAGTCACATACGTAACAAAAGATCTATATCTAGAATATGTAAAGAACTCGCAAAACAAGAGAACCTAATTTTAAAAAAAGGCAAACGATACTTCATCAAAGAAGATATATGAATAGTAAATAAGCACATGGGAAAAATACTAAACATCATTAATCATTACAGAAATGCAATTTCAAACCATAATGAGACACTACTGCACACCTATTAGAATGGCTAAAATTAAAAAAAAAAATTAAACCTAAAATACCAACTGTCGATGAGACAGCAGAACAACTGGAATGCTCATATATTGGTGGCAGGAATGCCAAATGTTACAACCATTATGCAAAAACAGTTTAGCAGTTACTTATTAAGCCACACACTTTCCATAAAATCCAATAATCCCAACCCAAGTTATTAAGTGAAAGGAAAACTTATGCTCTCACAAAAATCTGCAAGTGAACATTTTGAGTGGTTTTATCATAATCCCTCAAAATTGGAAGCAACCCAGAGGTGCCATCTCTTGGGTTGGGCTCAGGTCATGATCCCAGGGTCATGGGATCAAAACCCCACTTTAGATTCTCTCTTTCACAAGTGCTCTCTCTTTCTCTCTGCCCCACCCCATCCTGCTCCCCCCTCCCTCTCTCTCAAATTAAAAAAAAATATATATATATATTTATATATATATTTATATATATATATTTATATATATATATAAAATATATATATTTTTATATATATTGGAAGCAACCCAAATTTCAATCAGTTACTTATACAAACCATGGTATACCTTATATAAGGAAATACTATCCGCAGTGAAATGAACTGGACTACTGATTCACCTCACAAATGAATCTCAAATACATTACAGTAAGTGAAAGAAGCCAGGCTGAAAAGGCTGCTGAACATATGATTCCATTTAGATGCATTCTAGCAAAGGCAGAACTATAGGGACAGAAAACAGAAGTTGTCAGAGCTTTGGGGTAAAAGAGGGGGAGGTTTTGTGGGTAACAGAACTGTTTCTTGATGGTGGTATGCCCACTGTTTGTATTTGTCCAAACTTCTAGAACTATGTACTAAAAGGGCAAACTTTACTATATATAAACTATCCTTAGAAAATGAAAGAAAAGTGACTGCCTCCTAGTAGCACACTGGGAAGAATGAAAAAAAAAAAAAACACCAACAACTGCTTATACACACACACACACACACACACACACACACACACACACACACAGACGTATTTTTTTTTATAGTGGTAAAAAATATATAAAGTTTACCAATGTAACCATTTTTTAAAAAAAAAATTTTTTTTCAACATTTTTTATTTATTTTTGGGACAGAGAGAGACAGAGCATGAACGGGGGAGGGTCAGAGAGAGAGGGAGACACAGAACTGGAAACAGGCTCCAGGCTCCAAGCCATCAGCCCAGAGCCCGACGCGGGGCTCGAACTCACGGACCGCGAGATCGTGACCTGGCTGAAGTCGGACGCTTAACCGACTGCGCCACCCAGGCGCCCCCCAATGTAACCATTTTTAAGTGAGCAGCTCAGTAGCACTGAGTGTAGTCACGCCATTGTGAAGCAGAACTCTTTCATCCAGCACATCTAGAACTATACCCACTAAACAACTCCTCTTTGACCCTTTCCCTCCAAGCCCAGTAGCCACCATTCTACTTTGTTTCTATGAATTTGACTATTTTAGACACCTGTACATGTATTATTTTGATTAAAAGTATTTTATTTTATTTTTTTAATTTTTTTTCAACGTTTATTTATTTTTGGGACACAGAGAGACAGAGCATGAACGGGCGAGGGGCAGAGAGAGAGGGAGACACAGAATCGGAAACAGGCTCCAGGCTCCGAGCCATCAGCCCAGAGCCCGACGCGGGGCTCGAACTCACGGACCGCGAGATCGTGACCTGGCTGAAGTCGGACGCTTAACTGACTGCACCACCCAGGCGCCCCTGATTAAAAGTATTTTAAAGTAAAAGCAAAGAAAAAAGCTATTAAAAAAGATATAATCCAAGGACTTGAACACTTTCATTGAAGAGACCTAAAATGCCGATTTTATAACTAATTTCTCCATAATCGTTTCAAATGTATTTCTTGGTTTGAATTTTAAACTGTACTTTTGCCTTGTTCTTAAAGCTGTCAAGTTTGTTGGTGATTAATCTCTAAGAGAACTAATTTAAGTACATTGATACTACAGAGTTCCTAAATCCCACAGAGTCAAGATACCATACAGTTCTACAATCCCATAGTGTTAAAAGATTTTTTTTTAAATGCTTGATCAAAAAAAAAAACAAAAAAACACTTGCTTTAAAGTGTGAGAACTTCAAAAATCATAAAATGCTAATAAATTTAAATATAATCTTTTATGTGTTTATACACATAAGGCTTTCTATAAATACATTTTTCTGTGTATTTTCGCTCTAAGCATTTATGATTGCTTTCAAATTATTGTTACAATTCTAGAGACAATTTCCAGTCTCCCATGCACATACCTCTGTTTCTTTGCCTTACTTAACATAACTACTAATTCCAAAAGAATGCCCATATCCTAAAAAGACTCAGTGTCTTTAAGCAACAGGACTTAAATGGTTAGCATTCTTTTTTTATTTTTTATCTCTCTGAAAATAAGGTCTGCAAAGCCAAATTTCTTCCTAAATTATCACTTTTCTTAATCTGGAAGATTCTGAACACCAGGAGCCAGAGACAAAAAAGGGCATCTCAGATTTAGAAGCCAGATAATATACTCTATATAAAACATCTGAAGAAATACAAAGTTGTCCTGATTATGATTTTCTATTTCAAGAATCTCATGCAAGTCTCCCATCAAAAATGAATGAATACCATTTCTATTTTACTTTTGCACAGTTATGGAAAATAAATACTTCAAACTCTTCTTTTAACTTTTTAAAAATAACTAATTACTTTAAGCAACATTTTCATGTTAAATTCCAGAAGATGTCAACAATGATAAGCAGTATAGAAAGAAGAACCAGTAGGAAGTGGATTAACCATTATTCTATGCAAGCAGAAACACTTAGGGCCATTAGAGTCAGTCCTCCGGTGAGCCTAAAACAATCAGAGCTCAACTGAACAGTTTTATTTACAAAGGTGAACGTAAATTCAAGGGTATTAACACAGCTACTGAATTTCTAATGTACCACAGTCTTCAGTAAGCATTAACAAATTGGAAAGGTAACTCTGTACGCTGGGGACACAGTGAGTGTTTAATAAGTACCTTCTGCTCTGATCAAAGGACACATTTCCATATTATGGTCTCTCTGGACTCTAGCCCCGGGACTTCAAAGGGCCTGAGGGTTTCTTTAATTGATCTATTCAGAATTCTACGGTTGAAATGGACCTTAGACATCTCACAGTTCTAAGTTCCTTGTTCTGTAGGTTTCGAAATGAAAGCTGAAAAGACATTTGGGTTTTGCCCAGGGTTTATCTACTTAATTGTAGGATGAGGCATAGAACCAACTTTTGATTCAACAATTCTTTTCTAGACAGGCAGACCAGGAATTCTAGATGGATATATACTTTTATATACATGTCTATTTATGTATATATTGTATATATTTATATCTATACACACTATATACAACTATACACAACTATACGTGACTTGTTTCCAACTACTGTAAAAGAAGTGGCCGCTATAGTACATCTTACCTAAGATACAAACTAGAGTAAAGAAATTGTCTACGCATTAGTTCTTCAGGCATTCCTTCCTTCATGTATTCGTATTTGTCCAATACTAAGCACCCATAAGAGGCCAGGAACTTTGGGCCTGGCACTAAAATTACCAGGATGAATAGGTCACGGTCCCTGCTGTCAGTGACCAGGGGGTAGTTGGCGGTGGGAAGATACCCGGGTTTATACGGAGAATGGGGGTTGGCAGAGAGGAGCCAGAGGGTGTTTCAGAGAGCAGAAGACTCTGCCTCTGGGCCTTGAAACGCGAGTAGGAGTCGTGCAGTCAGACCACAAGGTACAAAGAAAATGAGAACGCTCCGAAAAGGGAATGGTCAGGCAAAACCAGGGTGATAAAGCAGCAGGCCGAGCGGAACACCTATGGGTAGCTGAGGGTGGTGAGGGAGTAGGAAGCTGGGAGGTAGTGGTGGGAAGGGTAGAGGGAAGCAGAGAGAAAAGTTGAAGACAGCTCGGGGAGCCTCACAGGCCACCAGGTGGAGACTGGTCTTCAGTCCAAGGGCATGGGGTCCACACAAGAGGATTTTCAGCAGGCAAGTGATACACTGGGATGTGGGTTTCAGCAAGACACCACTTGCCCCCCCACCCCCCACCCCACGCCCCAGACCACAGCGTACAAGACGAAAGGAGATGGGACTTGCAGTGAAAGAATAGGAATCATGAGGGCCAAACCCACAGGGGCAGATAGAGAGAAGAGGGTATGAATGCAAAAGATATTTGGGAGATGGAACAGGGGCGCCTGGGTGGCGCAGTCAGTTAAGCGTCCGACTTCAGCCAGGTCACGATCTCGCGGTCCGTGAGTTCGAGCCCCGCGTCAGGCTCTGGGCTGATGGCTCAGAGCCTGGAGCCTGTTTCCAATTCTGTGTCTCCCTCTCTCTCTGCCCCTCCCCCGTTCATGCTCTGTCTCTCTCTGTCCCCCCCCAAAAAAATAAATAAACGTTGGGAAATGGAACAGAAGGACTGGATTGCAGGAGGTAAGGGAGGCGGGAGGGCTCCCAGGCTTCTGGATTATGTGAATGGGTGAAAGGTAATAACATTCACCAGGATGACACAGTGGTTAGACGGCAAGTTCTGGAAAATGACACTGATGGGACATCCCAGGCAGTGGAAAATATGGCTTTGGAATTTCAGTAAGATCTGGCTTGAGTAAATATTTGGAAGTTGTTGGGGGGGGGGGCAGTGAGGAGCTGTGGAAGTGGATGAGATTACTTCAGGAATGGATATGGCTAAGAGGGCGGGACAGAGAGGCCACACACTGTTGGGGCAGCCATTTGATATGGCAGACACCTGGGTTTTCTGTGGGCCTCATGGATACCACAGAAGACAGCGAGGCTGGAGCCATTTGGCAAGACCTTGTCCAGGAAGGGCATCCTGTTGGATGAAGAGACCCGGAAGCAAGAAGGTGAAGGTAGTTTGGCTGTGGAGGGAGCTGGGAATGAAGAGATCAGGTCAGCTCTCCAACGAGAACCACCAAACACGTCTCATGAGAGAGCTTGCGTGTGAACGGCTGCCTCACAGGTAGAGCCAACCGTCAGCCAGAGAGACAGAAAAGCAGCTGCAACCAACACAGAGAAGGGGACCCGGCAGCAGCTGATACACAGCCTTCTGCCTCTCTTGAGCTCCCTAACCCCCAAAGCTGGTGCACTACTTACTGAGAAGAGGAAGGGAAGGATGCGAGAGCCAAACACTACCCCCCGAAAAAGGTGCCAGGACCCAGACTAAGCTTTCTTTTCCTTTCGGGGGTGGGAGGTGGACCGAGAAGAGAACGTTGATTCTAACATCAGAGTCAAGTTTCCAAATGTGAAGAGCTAGGTTTTAGAAAACTGTGTTTAAATAACCAACATGTACCGAGTGATATCAGTGTACTGATAAGGAAGCCTGGCACCAGTGTGAAAGGGAGATTCAACAAGACACAATGAGTAGCAGTTATTTGAAGAAATAAAACCAAATTGTTACATGTTTACTCTCCCCAGTGGGTTAAGACACTTGAGTAAAGAGTTAACAGAGGGAGTTCCAGAAGATCACAGTGTAAAGCCACCAGTTGGAGAGCAAGTGGCAGATGAAGCCAGTCTCCGAAGGGACTGGCAAGAACTAGGTGAGACACTTGGGAGCACTCTTACCTGTGGAGCCTGTGGGGGTCACCACATGTCCACAGCAAGCCCACAGATCGCAAACACAATAGCCATTAAGGCTGACCAAGGAGAGCCCTGCAAGGTCTGAGGTAAGGACACCTGTCTTCTCCCTCTCCTGTCATCCCAGCCCCACACGAGGGGAGCTCGCTCAGGGAAGGGGGAAGGGGCAGATAGATATGGGAACAGACCAGCCCCCTACCCCCATCTCCATTCCAAACTGCTAGAGACTCAAGCTTATTAGCCTGACTTGGCAGAAGTGGACAGCTTTGAAGCAAGTAGGATAGAGAGTCACCGAATAATAGAACTAAGTCTTAAGAACCAAAAGTTACTTAAACAGTAAGTTAGAAAAGTAACTTTAGTTATAAAACCAAAGTGAGATACTGTGAACCGGCCCCACTAAACGGCAAAAAGGAGGGGCTTGCCAAGGGGAAAGTTGGTACAATTATTAGAAAGATAAAACTGTTGCATAATCATACCTGGGAAGCTGAGACTTCTCAATCAACTGGTTATAAGTACATTTTCTTATTTGAGCCTCACAACTACTCTGCGGTAGTGGGTACCCTTATTCTCTTCATTTAAAGAAAAAGCAAAAACACTGAGGCTTAGGGTGGCCTAACAACTTGCCCAAGGTAACACCACGCTTAAACAGACAGGCTCCAAACTCCAATCAGCGGATGCTGCTGTATATAGAACACGACTCCACTACCAAATGGAACCAAAAGGTGGGCGGTTCCTAGACACCCCAGAACTGCATGGTTCATGCAGTGAAAACACCTGTCCTGAAAGCAGTAAAGGTTCCTTATAGTCATTATGGTCAGACACTATAGGATAATTTATATCTTAAATATACCGATTTATCAGACTATTACACTCGTGTTTCTACTAAAAAGAAATAGTGTTAATTGAATATGCTTTAATTTGAACAGCTTGTAATTGTTTTGAAGGCGAAGTTAAAACACAAAGCAATTCTTCTAGGTCAGTCTCATGTAGAAAATGAAATCCTTAATCCCATTACACAAATACTACAAATATTTTTAAAATTCAGTGATATTATTTCGAATGAAACAAGAATGCTTTGCAAAAGTCATGAAAATGGTGTCGGTGACAAAGCATAATTCCTATCATCTACCCCAAGTTAGGATAATTCTGCACAAATTCCATAAAACTAAATATTTCAAATAGACACTGGGAGTACAAGCAGGGTTAATTAAAAACAAGTTTGCCTTTAATAAATGGAGGGGGGCACCAACTAAGTTAACATCAAGGGATTTTTAAAAATCAACTCTCTAATCAGGGTAAGTAGGTTAAATGAGTAATTAACCTGTTTCAACACTTTATTTACTTATATTTTTTTGAGGGGGGGGGCAGAGAGAGAGGGAGAGAAAATCTCAAGCAGGCTCCACATTCAGCACAGAGCCTGACATGGGGCTCGATCCCACGACCCTGGGACCATGACCTGAGCCGAACTCAAGAGTCGGACACTCAACCAACTGAGCCACCCAGGCGCCCCACAAGGCTTTACTATGCTTGGAACAGAAAAGATTTCTTAAAATGAAGTATTAAAAGCATATAAAATACATAACGTTTGTGAAGTGTAACAGTAGAACAGACACCCACAAACCCAGCACCAAACTACGATGATGACCAACACCACTGAAATCCCTGTGCGCTTCCACTCCCCTAGCCTGAAAGTGTTCAAAGTGTCATCCCCATTTAGTTACTCTGGTTATTGTCTGCATCTCTGCACTAGAAGGCTGAAGAAGGCGGGGGACTCACTGTTTTATTGACCAGTGTGTCCCAAGCACCGAGGTCACAACCTAGTCTACGGTGCATGTTCAATATGGTGTTACTGAATGAAGGAAAATGAACAGTAATAATAATCATAATGATGATAAGGGCAGCAAACACTTAATCACACTTAGGACGCGTCAGTCTCTATTTCAAACCCATTACATGTAAACTCATTTGATCTCAACAGCTCTCTCATCAAGGAACAATTACCATTCTCATTTACACAATGAGGAAACTGAGGCGAAAAGGAGTTGTGTGATTGAGTTACTTGATTGAGGCCAGACTCATCACCACTAAGAAAAGCAAAAAAAAAAAAAAAAAAAAAAAAAAATCTGCAATATTAACATAATAGATACCATCACGTTTTTATAATCTTCAGAATCTTGAAAAACTGGTTTTCACTGGAATATGGAAATAGTTGAAAAAGTGAAGAAAATCCAACAAATCTATATATTGAGCACCTGTTCTGGGCCAGGCACTGGGGATTTAGCAGTGAACAAAATCCCCGCCCTCATGGAACCTACATTCAGATGGGGTTAAAAAAGTAACATGAGAAGCAACTGCACAGCATGTGGGTTAGTGATGGTGCCCAGGAGACAAACCGCAGAGCGGAAGCAGGGATATGCACTATCACAGGGTAAAACCTCAGACAAAGTTGTCAAGGAAGGCCTCCCTGAGGAAGTGTATTTTGAGTAAAGACCAGAAAGAAATGAAGGAATTAGTCATGGAACAGCTTTTCAAATGGAGAGGACAGTAAGAGAAATGCTCGTCTGATATTCAAGAGTCCTAACAAGGTCAAGCTATCGTGGAGCATCACAGGAACATGCAGTAAGCGATATATGATGCAGGAGATCACCTGTGCTTTGGTATCTTGTCCTCTGTGTGTGGAGAAGATTTACTAAGATCAGAATTACAATACACAGTGCATTTAAGAGGAGCTATGGTGCATTTAATAGCAATGCAGTAATAGGTATTACATACCATTTTGTAGCCCCCTAAACTAGTTTCTTCAAGGATTACTTTGGAGCACTTTTCACTTTCCAATAAAAACTCAATCTTTTTCTGTCTGAACGTATAAACAAATGATAGAATCATCTGCCTACAAAGTTCAAGCACTAGATAGGCAATGATAGCTCTTTTCTGAGTCTTGGTTTGGATCGTTTCATGAAACCATGAGAATCTTGCAGAGAAATTACTTTCTTCTACAACAAAACTGTTGAAAAGTGAGTTAACATGGGAGATGAAACACACTTCTTTCTTCTCGGTTTCTACCTACAAACCACTAAAGAAACATACAAGGGTAGAAGAAATAGGACAGCTGTCAATTTCGACAGTTTGGAGGACTGGAAAACAGATGGTGATTCATCCAGCAGGAACTTAAGCAAAGCATTAATAAAGTCCAGAAGATAGCTGATATGCATTAAAGAGCCCAATACTTATAAACCACATGCTTCTCAAAGTGCACCATGCAAGTGGGAAGAGAGTCTGCAGGAAACATGGACCTTATCCCACCCTAGTCTTACACAGCTGAACAACAAGCAAGGGCTGACTCAGAAGAAAAGGAACCTGGAGAAAACAGAGGGAGTGTAGGGAAACGAGGAAACTTTAAAGATCTAAAAGACATGGACATAATGATAGTAGAAAGACAACAACAGAACGCCAAAAAGAACTCCTGGAAACCGGAAAATGGGTATTATGAGAGCACAAGTGAAAATTCACTAGAATAGACAGAAAGCAAAGTTGAATATCTCAGAACTAAAACAAAATACCAAAATAGGGAAGTAAACAAAGAACAGCAGCTTAGAAGGGCTAATATCTGAACAATAGGAGTTTCAGAAACAGAACAGAGACTATGGAGGGGAGCGAAGTATCACAAAATAGTTCAAGAAGATAACCTAGAACGACAGATCACGCTTTTTCTTTTTCTTTCTTTCTTTTTCTTTTTTTAAAATTTAATTAAAAGGGCCTAGTGGTGCCTGGGTGGCTCAGTCAGTTAAGCGTCCAACTCTTGATTTCACCTCAGGTTATGATCCCACAGTTCGTTCGTGGGGTCGAGCTCCCAAGTTGCACTCACAGCATGAAGCCTGGTTGGGATTCTCTCCATCTCTCTGCATGTCCCCCTCTCGCACTCGCGCGTGCTCTCTCATTCTCAAAATAAATAAATAAACTTTAAAAAAAAAATACCAAAAGACAAAAAAAGAGCCTATCAAATATAAGCTGTTCTGCTTTAAAACTTGTTTAGAAAACACAAATTTATTCCAAAACAATTTATATATGTTAGAGAACAACTTGAGTATAATGCACACTTCATGTTTTGCTTATGTTTATGTCTTCGAGAAATACTAAGTGAAAGCAGGAAACTGCACCAGCTGAATGAACCAAGCCACCTAGAGAGACACAAACACACACGTATCTCAAACATAAACCATGTATGTCAGGCCACCACATTTGTTGTGCTACAAAGATTATGTTTTGCTATTCTTTTGCAAATGTTAATTTTTCTATACAGAAAAGCACGCATTCAACATCCCAAACATGTCTAATCACCCAGATTCAAAAACACCAAGCAGTGCACACAAAAGAGGAGCTTTTAAGTATCGAGGAAAAGGTGGAAAGAGGACGTTTTGAGACAAAGGAGAGAACATGTAATTTCTCCAGATCAAGAGGCATAAAAGAATCCACACTGTGGACCACCAAAGATAACCCACCCTGAGCCACCAAAGATAACCCAGGAAAATAACGGAAACTTCTATGGCTACAGCAACCTCAAGTGAAGAACCTTCACTTCTAGTGAAGTCAGCAGGAGCAAGCCCTAAAGAAACAGAAGAAACGGGAAGATTGTTGAGCAGACAGACCGAAGAGCAAATGGAAACAAACGAACGGGAACAACCTTCCTCCCAAAGAGACAGCACTATCTGTATACAAAGACCTTACATGGAAATCTGCAAATCCTTCAGAAGCTGCTTCTCTTAGTGCCAGTAGTGGCTGGCCTGGGAGTTTCAAACATGTCTATAATTTCCAAAGAGTAGCTGTCGGGAGAGGCAGAGAGTACAGACCAGGGAACTGCAGAATTTCCCGCAGTGGTTCAGAAGCAAACCGAAGAAGAAGGCTCTATATTGGATCAAATCATCAGTTTGATGACACAGGTTACCTATTTTAATTGTATGCATTTAATCCAAGTCTCCCCACAAAATTAGGTTTCTGGGGATTTCAAGGTCCCTTCATTTTAAAATAGAAAAAGTTCTAGGATCTACTTTCACTTTTTAAACAGATTAGTGAAGTCTCTGATTATCTCTGAGTCCCTATTTCTATCACATTTACCCTCCTCATGTTTCTAAGATTCTGATACCAGCAAAAATTCTCCACATTCTCCTAAAAGCAAAATTCTACAGGGCCCAAGAGAGGTAAAGTCAAAATAATGCTGGCTCACCCTTTCTAATTCCAATTAAAGTGTCGCTTCTAAACAACCCTTAAAATAATCTATGATGTTATTTTTGGTCGTTTAGGTCTAGATATGCAATTGCAAGACTCAAAGTCTATTTACTCCCTGATTAGAATTGACTTTTTAAGTGCAACTTTAAAGAGCAACAGTCAGATCTTGAGCTTTGGAGTTGGACTTTAATTCAAATTTCCAGAAGTTATTTCTTCCTATGTAAAATGAAGAGCTAACACAAAGAACCTGGCATTTCCCACACCAGTAAGGTGAGCTGTGAAGGCTATGACCTTGTGCTCTGGGTTAAATCAAATTTTTCCAAATCACATGTCTCCACTTATTCTTTAAAGTAGAAAATGTCTTGAAAATAGCCTGATATAAACAGCATTATTAGAGATCATATCCAAAAGAAAATGTTTCAGCTGTGAGAACCACCTTACGCAACTTGCTTTATTTGTTCCTAACCATATAATAATAATCCTAAGAACAAATTCATAATAATTAATCATTCCAAGAACCAATGAAGATTTCATTGTTTCGGTAAAAGGGAAGATCGAGATTTGCTTTAATCTCTATAATATGACGAATTTGTTCACAGAGTGAGTCCTAACATTTTTGTTTTGTATGTTTAAAGAGAATCCCCTCTTTTTTTCCCCTCGCCTATTTTTTAAATTTTTTTTTTCAACGTTTATTTATTTTTGGGACAGAGAGAGACAGAGCATGAACGGGGGAGGGGCAGAGAGAGAGGGAGACACAGAACCGGAAACAGGCTCCAGGCTCCGAGCCATCAGCCCAGAGCCCGACGCAGGGCTCGAACTCACGGACCGCGAGATCGTGACCTGGCTGAAGTCAGACGCTTAACCGACTGTGCCACCCAGGCGCCCCTCCCCTCGCCTATTTTTAATGTCCCAAACTATGTTACAGTCCTGGTAGCCTCCTTCAGGAAAGCTGTCTGTAGCATCTGAGTCTCTCAAGTGAAAGCTAAGGAGGGAAACTCCCACCAGCTTCTATGACTTCTCTTCCCATGATTTTGGTATGCCTGTTGTTCCAGAAAGAAATCAAGTGAACTCATGCCCAGAACAAGGAAGGGAAGACAGTCTTTCTTTCCCATGATAGCTCCCTTCCACAGATATTTTTTGCACAAATATTTATTACACAATAACTACTTATTTATTTCACAAACATTTTGTGTCTGGCATTGGGCTAGTCACTGGCCTCCTTTTGAAAAGTGAAATAGTCCCTCTCCTAAAAAGCTGGTAGAAATTGGTAAACAATGTTTTTCCTTAGCAGGAGTGATATAACTTATCCAGTTTTACCACAGAGCACTAGAAGGGAGAAGTGTTTTCAGATGAATACTGCTTTCTTGTTACAAATTAAGATTCAAAGAGAAAAATAAAAGGCAAGACTAAACTTTTAAACTGAATTCAACTAGTAAAATACATATCGAATAACTATGCACTAGGCAATATAGTAAGCACCATACATATTATCTTGTTTAATAGTCAGCTCACCTCTATTACCATCACATATACAGATGAGTAAACTGAGACCAGCAAAGTTAATTTGACCAGTGTCACACTGCTGTTAAATGGCAGACCTGGAATTTGAACTCAGGTTTGTCTCATTCAAAAAGTCGATTTCTTTCCCCTGCACTGTAATTATTGCTTGCAAATCTACCACCCTTCCCGGACTGTGGGGCTATCACAGTGCTTAGCACAGGTAGTCACTAAAGAAATAATTTAAGTGTGAAGTAATAAGTATGATAGGTGTTGCAAGAACCAAAGAAAGCAGAGGAAGAGGTCAACAAGCAAAAAGGGACAGGGGGAGTATTGTAGGCGTTGGGTAGTCAGGAAAGGTTTTACAAAGGGGTTTTCTCTTAAATTAAATCCTTCATGAATAATCTTACATCATTAGACCAGAAAAAGAGAAAATATTTCCAGGAAAATTAAGAGCATGTCCAAAATAGGCAGAAAGGCAAAGTATCTTTGTGGAAGATGCCCCAGAAGTAGGGACATCTGAAATAATTATAGAATGGTGGAAAATGGATGCAGAAGTATCCAGAAATCCTTCAATTATCCAAAAATCTTGAAAACACTGCTAAAGAATCTGAAATTTACCCCACAACACATGAGCTCCAGGCCACCAGAATAGATGCCAGTTATAAACAGTCAATTTTACCTAACTAGTGCAAACCAGCCAAATATCAACCCTGCCTCTGGGAGATGGGAGCAGACACTGAAGGCGTTCCTACAGGCAAATGTTCTGGATTTCAGAAAGGTGATCCTGGGGGCGCCTGGGTGGCGCAGTCGGTTAAGCGTCCGACTTCAGCCACGTCACGATCTCGCGGTCTGGGAGTTCGAGCCCCGCGTCGGGCTCTGGGCTGATGGCTCGGAGCCTGGAGCCTGTTTCCGATTCTGTGTCTCCCTCTCTCTCTGCCCCTCCCCCGTTCATGCTCTGTCTCTCTCTGTCCCAAAAATAAATAAACGTTGAAAAAAAAAAATTAAAAAAAAAAAAAAAAAAAGAAAGGTGATCCTGGATACAGCATGAAGGCTGAAAGGAAAAGGGCAAAAGCAGAGACTAGGAAGAAATTCTGGTAAAGGGTCTTAACCAGTTAAGCAGGTTGGGGAGTGATTTTAAAGGAAGCCAAGTTATCAAAATATAATCAACATTTCAAATGATTCTATCGCTGTAACAAATAAGTATATAAATTACACAGCAACCATTATACAATAAGAATAATCCAGAACTGTGACTCCTAGATTGCCCACGTACATACACATGAATGTTATTTCAGCAAAATAACAAGAACAATCACTATCATTTAGCTAAGCACCTTGTTGTGTTCAAGTCATATAACATCAAACACTTATTTCGCATACAAGCATTTTTAGAAAGGTCCTGCCTAGTAGAAAATATGGCTCTGTAAACGCTACATCACAATGGCCTCCTTTAATCTTTTACGGAAAATAAGAGCAGACTTTGTACAACAAAAGGAAGTAGTAATGATGTGTTTCCAGCAAGCCTTCTGAGTCCTTCTTTGTGATTATCTTATAGCAAATGTGCCAGATGTCCTCTGGCCCACACTACTTTTAGTTAGATGGGTCGTCTACTCCCATGGATCATTTACAAGCCTGCAGATGGAGGAGCACAAGTACAACACAAAAAGCCAAATACACACAAATCTTGTCATATAAAGATGGATAAATGGAACTTAAAAATCTAGTATAAGACACAAGATATTAGAAGTTGCTCTACTTATGGTATTATCCGGGTGTTTAAAGAATTTGATATAGCCTCCATTTCCACATGAAAAAAGAGGATATAAAGAATGAGAGAGAGCCCCAAAAGGGCAAAAAGTAACTTAAAAAGTTATAAAACTAGAGCGGAAGAGAGTAAGCAACAAGGAAACAAACGAATGCAATACAATGCCAGGTCCATTAAGATGGTGAATATGTCTGGAAGTATTTAGAAACTCTGTTTATTTATCTTTGAAAAGCAATGCCTATGTATAAGATATATAATGTACAAACAGCAAGTCAACATGTAATTATAATGCATGTTCTACTTATTAAGAGTTTGAGAAACTTAAAAAATAATTTAAATCATGCCACTCTTTTCAAGGAAAGAGATCCACTTAAAAATTTTAAACGTTCCTCCAACTAATCCTAAAACTGAAGTTGATCATACAAGAAAATATTGCACCTAAGTTTCTTAAGCGTTAGACCAAAGGGGTCGATTTTACTTGACAAACTAATAAAACAGACTTCACCATCTGTGTCTAAGCCTAAGGAAAGAAGTATAAATGGATATAAAACTATATGTGACTTCCTAAAATTACAGAATTTCACTTTAAAAGTCCTTGAAAATTTCTTTGAAGAGTGGTAATGATCTAAGAACTATAAATCAAATTCAGGTCATTTCACATATTCTCAAGCTTCTGACATACCTGTATTAATCTTCAGTCTACCCAGAATTATAGAAACAGTAGTCCTAGCTAAACTTCAGCTCACAGACTGGTTGCACTTCTAACTCTAATTAAAAGTTACAATGGCTAAACAGCCCATGTATAAGAACACTATACACTTGAACTCAGAAATAGGTCAATGAGAATAAATTCAGATTAACTACTGAATTTCATTAGGAAGTTTATAGAAAGAAAACTGTTCTCTCTTTCAAAATGGCCTTTAAGGAGCACCTGGGTGGCTCAGTTAGTTGGGTGGCCGACTTTGGCTCTGGTCATGATCTCAAGGTCCATGAGTCTGCGAGCTCAAGCCCCACATCAGGCTCTGTGCTGATAGCTTGGTGCCTAGAGCGTGCTTTGAGTTCTGTGTCTCCCTCTCTCTCTCTCTGTACCTCCCCCACTTGCACTCTGTCTCTCTCTCTCAAAAATAAATAAACATTAAAAAAAAAAGTTTAATGGCCTTTAAAAGATACGTCTAAATCCTTAAATGTGTGGCATTTGATTAGAGGATTTAATGAAAAAAATTATATTTGCAAATTTATATTCATTTGCTCTTAAGATATAATAAAGGAGAAGAAGTTTACAGGAATCCTTACGTGCAATCCAATCATAGTAATTATCAGAGAACAATGCCAGAATAGATTAAATCATGAAAGAAAAAAAAGAAAAACCAGTCATTTTCCATACTGCTTACTGTACCCATAATTGAGATATTTTATACGTATGTACATAGTTTACATTTTCATATCTACAAGATTACACTGGCAAATTTAAAATGCTTATCTATGTACACAGGGAGTACTCAATGTCTGCTGAGTTTTGGGAAAAATTAAGTATATTATATTTTATAATCACATGTTTAGAAACAAGGGGAACTAGGGAGTTATTCAACAAAAAATAATAGAAACTAAGCAACACAGAAAATACATATCTAATGTTAAGGGAACAAAAAGATAATAGACTATCCATGACCTATGATGACACCTATCAACATGAATGCATATGTGCAGTAGCCAGCATTCAAGATGGTCCTCAATCGTCCACCCCTCTTGGTTTTCATACCCTTGTAAAGTCCTTTCCTATAATGAATAGTGCTCACCTGAGAATAATACTGCACAAATGATGGTGTAGGATTTCTAAGACTAAGTCACAAGGATTCTGCTTTACTCTCTCTTCAATCATTCTCTCTGGGAGAAGCGAGCTGCCATGTCATGAAGACCCTCATGCAGCCCTATGGAGAATTCCACATAGCAGGGGATTTAAGGGCACCCTGTCAAGAGCCAGCATCAACTTGCCACCCATGTGAGTGAGCCATCTCGGAAGTGGAGTCTCCAGCCCAGTGCCAAGCCTTCAGATGGCTATAGCCCTGGCTGACATCTTGACTGTAACCTCATGACAGACCCCGAGTGACAACTGTCCAGCTAAGCCTCTCCCACGTTCCTGACCCTTAGAAACGGAGTAAGATAATGTTTGCTGCTGTTTTAAGCCACTCAATTTTAGGATGATTTGTTACAATAGAGAACTAGCAGAATATATATTTCAAAAGGCCATGTAATAATAACAGTATCAGAGTATGACTACAGAAGAGGACCAGAGGTTATTTCTTCCTCTACTTACCAAACTTTCTATAAGGTTATTCACTTTCAAGGTTCAAATTTTTTCAAAAGCATACTCAATGCTCCTGTCTCTAGTTGCTCCCGCCACTTTCATTAGAAAAGTTCTACCCGAGTCATTCATTCATTCAGCAAATGCCTGCAAGGACCAGAAATCGAAACAGTCACAGTCCCTGACCTCAGGGAGCTTACATTCTAGTGGGAAAGACAGGCCTCACTCAAGATGTGTGCCAGAGCAGTCTGGGATTACAAATTGTGATATATAGCCCACTTTGCTTTAACATGCATGTGTTTCTGGAAGGCAAATTAATTCATAAGTGATTAGTAAATGAAAATATGATGTCAGGATAACACAAATATTTTGTTGATTCACAGGGGTTTTTCCTACACAAGAGGAGCCATGACATCCAGTGAATCGCAACCTTTAACAAGAAAAGAAAAAGCCCTCAGCACGCTATAGCAGCAGCAGGAGCCCTTTCATTGGTATTTAATGAAACTTAAAAGCAAGCCCTCCACCAGGAGCTCCCCCCACCAGCTCTGTGCAGCTTTCAGCTTATGCCAGCTTAGCTGACTCTTGTACCGGCCTCCCCACAGCCCCACTGGCTTAGAGCTTCATTTCTTCTGCGTTATCTTAGCACCTGCCGCCTCTGCTCTAATTAAAATATTGCTGGCATTTCACTCTACTTTTTTGTGTGTATTTTTAAGATCTACCATGAGAGCTTCCAGCTATATTGAGCTGGTATCAATTTTTTGTTCCCTCCCTGCTCTGGTTACAAAGCTGCCTAAGTGTTGAGTGGTTGGCCCCAACTCTGTTTTCTCCATAAGCTGTCTCATTTTTTGCACGCAAAATGAGGTTTTTTAGGAATATACATATCATGGCATAGAAGGAATGCCTGCACTATTAAGGAAAATTTTACAGTTTCTAGGAGACAGTGTAACAGAGGGCCTTGAACAATCTGGGCATGGCATCTACAAAGGTCTAAAGCCCAGAGACAGGTGGACACGAAGAGGCTTACAGACCCTTTCTCTTTCCCTGACCCAAATACTTTGCCAGACCCCGGAAGCTATATTCACTTCAGAAGGCTTAAGCACTCCTTTGTCTGACCAGACGGTGGTGAGACGGTTGGGGGGAGTTGGGCCTAAAAGGGCTCCTCCGCCTGGGCTGAACCTTAGAGTCGATTGGGAAGCTTTTCACAAATACAGATATTCAGACCCATCCTGATTTAATCGATCAGTGAGAGTCCTCAGTCCCGCTAGGTTTTAAAAGTTCCCCAGTTCCAATTCTGTGTCTCCCTCTCTCTCTGCCCCTCCCCCGTTCATGCTCTGTCTCTCTCTGTCCCAAAAATAAAAATAAAAAACGTTGAAAAAAAAAAAAGTTCCCCAGGTGAATTCAATGCGAAGCCAGGGCTAAGAACCACTAAACCAGCAATAATCAAAGGATTGGAGAATAGGTCTTAAGAAGAACTTAAAAAAACAAAAACCTGATATAATTTATGCATTTAAAAACTCTGCAATTGTAATTAGTCAGTAAGACTAGCAAGGTACTGTATGTTTTTAACCATACTAGTTTTCCCCAATACAATGTATACAGATTTATCTGACAGCACAGGCAGGATGGGGAATAAGCAGAGCTGGAGTGTGAAGTCCAAGACCAAGGAGCACTGATCTCCATCTCTGGGAGAGGCAGCGCATAGGGCTGGAACATAAGGGCTAGGAGCCTCAACTCCACTGGGGCGACAAAGTGGGGAGAAACGGGGGTAGGGGGAGGCTCGGAGGAATTTCCAGGGGGATTTAGGTCAACTATTCAAAAGGAGTTCCTGATAGAGCATGCTACAATAGTAACACATACTATTTACAAACATGGCCATGTTTGGAATGTCGAAATAAAGGATAAAAAAATGCACAGAGTGATTTAAACTCAGTCCTATTATATGGAGGTAGAAAAACAAGTTGCAACAAGTTCTCACACCTGGTGATCAGTCACAGGAAGGGATATTATGAAAATACAGATCCCTGAGTCCAATGTCACAGGTGTGGACTGGAATCTCCAGAGGCAGGAAATGATATATACCCAGCAAATACCAATAGTTGCTGCCATCTAGTCAGCATTTCCAGGGTGTCAGGCAGTCTCTTAAGCACTTTGTATGTTTCCTCTGATTTCTTGCAACGACCCTAATGGTTAACTGGGGCAGAGAAGTTAAATAACTTGTCCATGGCAAAGGGTGGATCCAGGTTCAAAGCCTGCAGACCTACATATAGTCTGTGCTCCTACCCACAACATTCTGCAGCCCCTAGAACACTTAGCCCACCCCCAACAAACCAAGTGATTTTGAGGCTGCCAGGATTTGAGAAGCACTACACCATAATCTCTCAAAGTCTTTTTTTAGCTACAAAATCAGGCTCAAAATCAACAGTATCTTTCATTGTTGGGCTCTAAATCAAGTAGCATTATCTCCTTTATTATGAAGAATTTGCAATATGCTAAATGTACAGAAATAGTTTTCCCGTAGAAGATGGGCTTATGTCTAAGACTTCTGCCTTTGACAAAAATAGAAATTTTATATAACAGTTTCTTCTTGAACACACTTAGCAATTTGCTGTCTTATCAATTCTTCCCTGATAATATCTCTGCCTTTTCTTTTTCTATTCCTACTGCCATCATCCTAATCCGGACCCGTATCATTAAGACTTCCAGATTATTGCCATATCATCTGGTTAACCTGGCCCCAATCTGTATTCAGCCAGATCCAAACAAATTCATCCTGTATGCTGCCTTCCAGGCTAATTTCTTAAAATTTTCTTTCCTTTCTTGCCCATCACCCATTCGCTTAGGAGTCCTCTAATGATTACACACTACCTATAGGATAAAACCCCACCCTTTAGCTTGGCATTCCTGGTCTGCAACCAACTGCCCCTTAACCAACTCGAACTTCTTTTTAAAAAAATTAAACCACAATGCCTTATTTTTAAAGCCCAAATTCCTTCATCAAAACAAGAATTAAATAGATCTGAAAACCACATTTAGGATGAGAAAAATACTGATGAGCTGCTTGCTGATATGTAAACGTTTTGCAGAGCACGTCGAAGGACGTGAACTTGGCTGAGTTCTTGCACCAGATCTTTCAGGTAATCTCAAAGTTAGAGTTAATTGAGTTTCAGAGTGTACAATTACACCAAAACTGCCCCAAGGCCACAGGGAGGGGTCGGCCTGTTCTTAAAGCATGAATCTTTTATATAATCCACAAAACCAGTTCGCAAATCTTGAATAAGATGATTTTTACTTAAAAACATACAGTACCTTGCCAGGAAGAAAATGCATACATACTAAAATTACAAGCTAGGGCAATTTAACCATATATATTTTAGTCTTGATACATCTACTTCTTCATCTACTATAAGTTTAAAAAAAAGAAACAAGTTGTTACTACGAAGGAGAACTGAGAAGAAAGGATCAAGTGTCTATGCGCTAATATCCATTTTCAGGTGGAGCTAATTTATTAGTCAGTTCCGAGGCTTCTCTGGAGCGCTTGTAAGAGGTCTCTGGTTACCCCAGAAGGGCTGAATGAAAGATGAAGGCAAAAAACACAACCCTCCATAAGGTGATGATCACTCTGGAGAGCGGAAACGGGGCAGGCAGATAGATGAACATTTGAGAGAGTCAGAGAAACACAGGGCTGTTATTAGAGACCACGTTCTCTTCCTTTCCCCTTACTCAGTAGAGCTCAGCTACTGCTTTCTTAGTGCTTACGTGAGGTCCAAGTAATTCGTTCTGATATTTAATCCAAGGAATTCTCTAAGTAATCTCTTTTAAAAGATTCAAAAAAATATGCAAATAATTAATGAAGGAAAGAAATCCAGAAGAAAACCTCTCCATAGTCCAGTCTTTTGTAACAGACTCACAGAACACCTCCAGACCTGGAAGTACACGGGAGGGGAGAGAAAGCCTCTGGCAAAAAGCAGCATCCAGAAAGGAACTGAGAAGTCCAAGGGATTGAAGATTTTACCCAGTGCTTATTGTATCACCAACAAAGACACGGACTGCCTTGGAAGAGCTCTCCAATAACTAGATCAGAAAAAAAGAAGAGTTACCAGGGAAATGCACCGATGCCTAGACACATCTTTTGTAATCAATGTTACCTCATTCGTAAAAATTATAAACAGTTCAGAGTCTAAATTATAAGAAAAATTTCTTAAAGTTGCTACACAAGCAGTTACATTGGTTTTTAATATTGCTCATAACTACAGAATCCTATTCCTCACTGTCTGGGGCTACCTTTGCCAGCGGGGCCATTGATGACGAATTTTTAAGGCCTCGCTGTTTATTTTCCTTTTCTCAAACAACCTGTTACCACCCCCCCTGGAAGAAGGCAATATCTGCCTTCATTTGCTATTTAATTTTGCACAAAACAATCATGTTTTACCACGCCAGGGTCTGGCACTTGACATGATTCATTTCACTTTAATAGGAAAAACGCTGAGGAGCCAAAAGCAAGCTGACGTCAGGCACAGCTTTTCAGAGCACAAAATCCAGTCTCTGCTGGGACCAGTCCGCATCTCCTCCACACCACCTTTAGCTATCACCTCATCTTAACACCATCCAATAACTGGAATTCAAATGGCTCACTGATAAAGGCTACGTTTTATTCTTTGCTTACGAATTGAGGAAAGCATGGAATGTAGTTTAGAAAGTTTTCCACCAGAAAAGTTAAAGTTTAAAAGTTTTGGTATATAAAATGCTTACTAGTTAGTCACATGGAAAACTTCTGATGTTAGATAACCAAGGGTTTGCAGTACATCAAAGCAAAAAGAATCTACAAAAATACAATCCTGCCACCTTGTGGTACCCATTCAAAATCACTTCACCACTTCGTACTTGAAAACAAATTTTGATTTTTTTTTAATGTGCTTATTTCAAAAAACGTTAATCAAAATAACATAACAATTATTTTAAAATCTTAAATATTGATTTAATGTTGCCTGAAATATATTGAAATCTATTAAATTGTCAATGTTTGACTTAAAGAAATTGTTTCTAAGGTCAAAACTAAATTCTCTTTTCAAGTATGTATAAGAAGTAGAAATGTAATCGTGAACACTTAGAATTCTCAGCAAATATTTTGTAGCAATTATGGATCATGCTTTTCTTTTTTGGTAGTTAAAAAACCATCATGTTATATAGATGGAACTGCAAAATTTTTACCGCCACGGACACAGCATTGTTTGATCAACTTTAAACTATGAAGTCAGAATATATGTAGTAAATTTCTCCAGTACCTTTACTACATATATAATTCTTACATTGTTGAGACTCCTCAATGAGTGCAAATAAAGAATTAAGTTTCTTAACATCATGTTGACATAAATAAGGTTAGTTTTAAAATAGTGGATAAAAATGTGGGACCACTGACATTTTCAGAGCACCATCTAAAATAATTCATTCCTTTCAGAAAACTATTAAGTGAAAACTAGTCTCTTTTGATATATAAAGGGTTGGAAGGTTATTCTGTGAAAATCTGAACACAAATTACAGAAAAACATGACAGGAATATTAGGTTGAATCAGATGAAATTCTATTTATGTAGCTCAAAAACTGTTGAGTGTTGCTTATTGTAGTAACTAACATTTCACTGACAGCTTCCTGTAATTGTGTGCTATGTACTTTACCTGATCTATCCTATTTAACAATCCTCATGTTAACCTTGTGAAGGAAGTACTATTATTATCCCCAGCTTACCAATAAGGTAAGAGGCTTAGAGGACATATAACCTGCCATGAGTGGCAGGGCCTGCCTGCCTCAGTTCCCCACCACCATATCCAACAGAATAGACATTTATATAGATAAAAATAGAATATCTGCTAAAATGTTTCTGAAAAGATAATCAGATCTTTTGGCTAATTTTTTTTCTGTTAACGATGACTCCAGACAGCATTTATACCGTTGAAACTTTCAGGGAAGAGCCAAGGGCAACTACCGCCATTTTTGTGATCTGCATACAGCATCATTTGAATTCACTTCTTTGACAGATGCCGGTCATCTCTTTTATCTCACGACCTCCTCTTTTTTCATATAAAGCAGGATTTTTTTTCTACCGTGCATGCTGGTATTAACCTCTCAGATACTCATAATCACTGGCATATCTGATTTTTCTCTTCTCATCCATTCAAAAAATACCTGGTTTCGGGGCGCCTGGGTGGCGCAGTCGGTTGAGCGTCCGACCTCAGCCAGGTCACGATCTCGCGGTCCGTGAGTTCGAGCCCCACGTCAGGCTCTGGGCTGATGGCTCAGAGCCTGGAGCCTGTTTCCGATTCTGTGTCTCCCTCTCTCTCTGCCCCTCCCCCGTTCATGCTCTGTCTCTCTCTGTCCCAAAAATAAATAAACGTTGAAAAAAAAAAAATACCTGGTTTCATTCTTACCTGACAAAAAAACATAAAGTCATAATCTATACCCTCAAAAAATCTGCATTTTAGTAAGAGAGACACAAAGAGATGGTCTACTGCTAAGTATTTCAAGATAAGTATGTAGAAAGTATAATAGAATTTGGGAACAAAGGCAGCTAACTTTGTTTTGAGGTTGTCTATTTTTGCCCCTTCCTTCCATGTTCAAAATCATTCTCCAAATAAGCTCCACATTAAACTAGGCAGCTTTGCTAAGTGTTTGTAGTACAAAGTCTTGTAATACTAGAGCTGAAATTAGCATTAATAAAAGAAGTTAAAAAACAGCAAGTTTTATCAAGGATAGTGAAACTATCAAATATTAAGCAAATAAATATTTCCACCATGTTTTATCTTTTCTGTCCACAAGTCCGAATAATCCACCAAATGGCTACAGGAGAAACAAAGATATCAGTATTACCTATAAATTCTGTAAGTAAACTCAGAAAGATAGATTAAAGAAAATTCAAGAAACAAATATTTGCAAGTCCATTTGCTTTAAATTCCATTGTTTTGACAAAAGCGCCCCCTTTTAAAGTTCTATCACGGCCCTTCCTTTACTCCTTTTCCCCTTTTAGCTTTCTTGATAAAATAAACAGCTTTTCTTAATTTTCTCCCTACACGTCCCTAAAATTGGACATAAACTTCTTTAGAAAACCTTCTTGCCTCAGACCAAGTCTATGATCAGATTTTAAATTGCCAATAAAATATGATAGCAGCTTATTAAAAAGATTTCCAGTTTAAAAAAAAAAAAGATTTCTAGTTAAATCTTTAATGAGTAGCTATTGCTTTTATGATGAAAACTCTTTATGCTAATTCATCCAACAAGTATTTATTGAGCATACTTTACATGTACTAAACATATATAAAAAAGTATAAACTCAGGAGCTAAAAGACTGAGACCTATTCCCCTTAAGCAGCTACCTCTTGACTCCAATTTCTTCACTTGTAAAATAAGGATAAAAATACTTGCCTTACCTCCCTCACAAGTCATGCCGAGGATCCAAATGAGACAATACATGTAAGAGCACTTACACAGTATTAAGTTACTTTTAAAGCCAATCATAAGGAAGGCAGTTAATATCACAAAAAAGGTAGGCAAACAAGATTACATAATGCTGTAACTGAGGTGAAGTGTATCCTTTAGAGCCAAAATAATTTCAACTAACCATTAATTTCAGTGGGATATTTATTCGTGAATCATAAGTTCTGTTTGGTTTCACAGAAGTGTCTTTTTAAAATCATCACAAGCCAGCTATAAAAACATTACATCTTAAACAATAACCTCCCACTGTCTATTTGTCGACAACTAAAGTCTAAATTCTTTCAATGTTTTCTTTTTTAAAAAACACTTTTTCCAGGGCGCCTGGGTGGACCAGTCGGTTAAGCATCTGACTTTGGCTCAGGTCACGATCTCATGGTGTGTTAGTTCAAGCCCCACATGGGGCTTTGCACAGACAGTGCAGAGCCTGCTTGGATTCTCTCTCCCTCTCTCTCTGCCTCTCCCCTGCTTGTGTGCATTCTCTTTCTCTCTGAGTAAATAAACTTTAAAAAAATTTAAAAAACAACAACAATCTTTCCATCTGCATCTGTACTATTATAAAAACAAATATTATTTGACCATTAGTAATCAGATATTAAATGATCTCTTAGCCCACTTAGTGCTCTAAAGTAATGTGATGACTTTGTTAGAAAGTTTACAAACGTTTCAGGAACCCATTAATCAAAATAAATTAGAATTAATAAGTGAATCAATTTTTTACTAAAAATAATTAGATACATTTGCCATCCCATGCAAGGGTTAATTTAGGAAAAAAGCTTATTTCTCCTTTAAGATTCAAGAATTTTCATTTATGCTAAGCAGAAAACTTCCCATTTGCAATTTCAGCTCTAAAATCAATATCCTTTCTTCGAACTGTTAGTATTCATGAATCTACAGATTTAATCACAAGACTTAAAAGTTTATTTGTCCATTATCCTTTTGATTCACCTCCCTTTATTTTTTTTTAATTTTTTTAACGTTTATTTATTTTTGAGACAGAGAGAGACAGAGCATGAACGGGGGAGGGTCAGAGAGAGAGGGAGACACAGAATCTGAAACAGGCTCCAGGCTCTGAGCTGTCAGCACAGAGCCCAACGCGGGGCTCGAACTCACGGACCATGAGATCATGACCTGAGCCGAAGTCGCCGCTCAACCGACTGAGCCACCCAGGTGCCCCTGATTCACCTCCCTTTAAATAAAACTAACTATATAATCTATGTCTTTTGATGGTAAGCTAACTGCAAAATTCCTAGAAGTATTTTCTCTAATTTTAAGCCAGTTAACAGCTTATTTTGAAATTTAAATGGTTTTTAAAGTGTAATTCTACATTAATTCTTAACTGAAAAAATTAATACCAACTACTCTCAAGTATCTTACATTTACGTAGAACTGTGCAAGTGGATGGGTACTTTCACCAGATTCAAGTCAGTTTATTTCAGCTACAGAAACAGTAGATAAAAACAGTATACACATACGGGATATAGATATACTTATGAATATATACACATATGTGTGTGTATACATCTAAATACACACTAAAACAGGAAGTCAGAACTTGCCAGCTCTAAAAAACACTCACAAAAATTCATTTCAAAAGAACCATTGCAAGGGCAGCTTTACACACACATTTAAAGACCTCTATTTTGAAAACATCCTGAAGGATGGCTGGCATTTTTCAAGCATAGATCAATGAAGGTTAATATTTTCTGACAGAAAAACTCACTATAAAATTCTAAATCATCTACAGTTTTAAGTCAACTCGTAATGGCTTCACTCAGAGAATGAAACAAATTAAAAAGTTGTTACCCAACTAAATTTTTAAAAGTCATAAACTAAAACAGGACTCCGTACAATTCGTCTCTGTTTGCACCTGAAGGCAAAAAATTCCTCCCTTCATAATCCCCAAATAATCTTCCAAGTGGTTTTTAAAAATAGCTTTTAAAATGTCTCAAGTGGGGGTGGGGACCCAAATGACTGAACTGAGCCTAATTTCACCCTCCAGGATGGGTACTGAGGAGCCAACCACCTTTCAAGGTAATACAGCCTGCGGAGGACCACGGGGGGGCAACTCCTTCCACAACTACTACTCACAGCAGGTCTAGCACTAGGCTACAGAGTGAGTTTCAAGGTGGGCACACCATGGTGGCTCTCCAGGGGCCAACCGACACTCCTGTGGCCCCAGCACAACAGGAAGGAGTCCCAAAGTTCCAGGGCCCCTCAAGGCAGTTTCTACTTAAAGGGGCAGTGGCCCCATTCATTTATAGTGATTCACTGCTTCAGAGAGAACAAAAATACTATGCATATAGTGATTTGCCAGGTTTCTGAGATTTAAAAGGACTTAGGAGATTTTCTTCAGGTTTTCTTAGCCTGTAACAAGTCAATAGCACACGGCCTCTATTGATCATTTCTCCTTGATCCAAAAAGGCAGAAGAATCTAGGAGGGGATTTTTCAGCTTTTGAAAATGTTTGTATGGGGAGAAAAAAAAAAAACAATAATGAGGATTCGGGAATGGAAGGAAGAAGACTTGAGGAAGAGAAAGGGTAAAGGAAGGAATGAAGATAGGAAACAAGGAAGAGAGGAGGGGGGAAGGAGGGAGGGAAGATCAAGCAGACAAGCAAAGCAAAACTGAAACCAGCAGATAGCAAGGACTCAGAGAGAAACGGGAGTTGTCAGACAGCTTTCCTCTTCCCAAGAGGCCTCGCAGTACTTCCTGCAATTTGTGTCAAGGATATTTGTGTCCCATAAAAATACCATTTTACTGGAGCAGAGGTGGGGACAGGGTGGGAAACACACAGTTGTTCATTTGTTTTTCTCCTGAACAGCCTGCAATGCTGCTGCAGAAGGTAGAGAAAGACTGATAAAATCAAAGTAGAGGGAACTGACATCAAGGGTGCCTGGGTGGCTCGGGTGATTAAGTGTCTGACTCTTGACTTCAGCTCAGGTCATGATCCGATGGTTCATGGGATCGATCCCCATGTGGGGCTCTGTGCTGACAGTGAGTGCCTGCTTTGGATTCTTTCTCTCTCTCCCTCCCTCTCTCTCTCTCTCTCTGCCCCTCCCCCAACTTGCTCACTCTCTCTTTCACAATAAATAAACATTAAATAAATTTTTAAAAGGTAAATGGCAATAATAAAAGCAAAATGATATAAATTTCATGAAACAGAAAATGTATGCAAGTAAATGGGCCAGTTTGATCTTTTTAAAGACAGCTTAAACTTTAGAAAATAAAGGAAAATGTGTAATAGAAAAATATGATACAAAGGAGTCAACATCACACAGACATCTTTTCTAATCATGAGATTAAAATGAACAATAACAAATACAGTATATATCAAAACTTCAGGATGCAACTAAAGGAACACGTAGGGAAAATGTACAATCTTGAGCATTAGAATAAAGGCTAAAGAATAGTGAGATAAGGCTTTATCAAGAAAACTGTGGGTGGGGGGATCCCCAGCAAAGTAAGCCAAAATACAGGAAAAGAGATAATAAAAGTAACAGCAAAAGCTATTAAAACAGGAAACACCCATGTAAGACCGAGGCCAAATATCGGCTCTGTGGAAAAGACTATAAAAATAAACCGTGAAACCTCCAGGATGGTAAAGAGGGAAGGCAGAGAGAAGCAATATTAGGAACGAAAAAGGCATATAACCATAATTTAAAAGATACAGATTAAAAGAACAAACTGTTAGAAAAATACAATCTACTGAAATAGTCTGATGAAGACCTATGAACTCTAATAGTCCTATGTTGTCATGAAATAAAATTAGAGCAACAGTGAAAAGTCTTCTCACAAACAAGATCTGCAGAGTTGACAGCTTCACCTGCGAGCCCTACTCGTCATGCAGTGACCCAGTCCAGCTGCCCCTGCAGTGGCTCCGAGCAGGATCCACAACACAATCCGCCCAAAGTGGCGCCGCCCAGTGACCGCGACAGAACCTTAGCGGGTGGCCAGAAGAGAAGAAAATTGTAACGATACCATGTGTTTGACACCAGATAGCTGCGTGAACCCATGTGAGACAGTCTTTTGGACTCCCCCAAAAATACTTAGGAGAGGGACAGTTACCCCACACTAGCAGGTGGAGGCCACTGCCACAGTCAGATTATGCAGTCATTAAAACTAATATTCTAAACAAATAATGTTTAAGTCATAAGGGACATGTAGTTGCTAAAAAAATAAATAAATAAATTGAAATGTGATTGTTGACAGCATATGTATATCAGGTATTTTTACTAAAAGTCTATTTAACATTGTGCTGTAACTATAGATAAACTGTAGAACTCATGTAAGTTATTTCCAAGAAAAAAATACATCAGAATTATGACAAGAGTAGTTCATTCTAAATCAGTCAAAAAATAAAAAATACTTGTGGTTTGCAGTACACTTAGAAAAATAAAATAGTTCTCTTCCTTTTGTTGATTATCATCTAATAAGTGGTGCCAATATACAAAAACAGAAATAATGTGCTCTATTTTTAAAAAAATGGTGAGGATTATTCATAGACTGCATGATCTGACCCTTGGATTATCAAAAATAAATATCTTACACTTGAAGTCAATCTTTATTTTTAAAATCATAGTTAATTTTGAGTCAAATTTTATGATTTTATGATTTCTCTATATTTAGTAATTAGGATTTATGTTTAAATAATATATTTAACAGGAAGATATTACCACTGCAAAAAATAAGAATTTTTTTTAAGTTTATTTATTTATTTTGAGAGAGAGAGTGGGGAAGAGGCAGAGAGAGAAGGAGAGAGAATCCCAAGCAGGCTCTGCACTGTCAGCACAGAGCCCAATGCAAGGTTCGATCTCACGATGTGGGAGATCATGACCTGACCCGAAATCAAGAGTTGGATGCTTAACCGACTGAGCCACCCAGGCGTCCCAGAATTATTTTTTTTAAATACACATTCTCCATATATAATAATGGCTCCTTTCTGTCTCTGTTAGCAATGCGCACCCTGTCATGTCCACGCCTTTTCCAGTTAATGCCATTGATCATTCTTTGGATCTCAATGTAAGTTCCTTCTTTTTTTTAATTTTTTTTAACGTTTATTTATTTTTGAGACAGAGAGAGACAGAGCATGAATGGGGGAGGGGCAGAGAGAGAGGGAGACAGAATCTGAAGCAGGTTCCAGGCTCTGAGCCATCAGCCCAGAGCCCGACGCGGGGCTCAAACTCACGGACTGCGAGATCATGACCTGAGCTGAAGTCGGACGCTTAACTGACTGAGCCACCCAGGCGCCCCGTAAGTTCCTTCTTAAAGGGAGCCTTTCCTCAACCTTTAGACCCAGTGAGTTCTCCCTGTCAAACACTCTCATAGATCTAAAGACTACTGCTTCATATAATTTAATTACCTGTGTGATTAAAGGTAAGACAGCCTGACTCCCTTATTCCACGTGTGCTTTTTTCTTACTCTCCTATCCCCAGGGCCTGACACACTGCCTGTAAGTCAGATGTGTTTAAAAGAGAGAAAGGAGGGGCACTTGGGTGGCTCAGTTGGTTAAGTGTCTGACTTTGGCTCAGGTCATTATCTCCCGGTTCATGAGTTTGACCCCACAGGCTCATGAGTTCAAGCCCCACATCACTCTCACTGCTATCAGCACCGAGCCAGCTTTGGATCCTCGGTCTCCCTTGCTCTCTGCCCCTCCCCCGCTTACACTGTCTCTGTCTCTTGTCTCTCTGAAAAATAAACATTAAAAAAAAAAAAATTAAAAGAGTAAAGAATAAACCATGGAGAAAATTGCAAGTATTTTCTTATTTTAAAGTAAAGTCCTTATGTAAAAGGTAAAATAATTTCACCAGATTCCTTGTGAACAAAACTTTTTTGAACTACTTTGAATTGCTTAATGCTTAAATAGTTAAATCACAACATTCTTTTGGAGATGCCAGAAGATTCCAGAAGTTAGAAGTTTGAAGATAGACTAAAATTTACTTTCATTTCAAATGTTTTCTGCACAAAAATATATAAAGAATAATATTACCACTACCGAACTACACACATTGTTCTAAGAAGTTTACATATATATTATCTCATGTAATCCCCACAATTTTACTTTATCACTTATTACCAGGAAAACCCACGCACAGAAAGACTAAGTAATATGCCCAAGTTCGAGGCATAAGTTAGTAACTCTTTGGGTCAGGCTGGGAATCTGGCAGCCTGGTGTCAGAATGTACATGCTCTATTGCCTCTACAAGAAACAAACAGGATTGCTCAAGTTTTGAAAAAAGTAACATAATGGGGTATTAACTTCTTCTTATTTTTAACAACAATTCTTTATGTAATTAATATAAGGCAATGATGGTCAATGTATAACACATTCCAAAACATAAGCTAGCATCGAACCATTTATGGAAAACTCATGCTTAGTTTGTTTCCCACACTCCACCACGGTACCTAGTCCCTCCCGCTGTGCACACCACCCAGCAAGAGAGCCCAATAGGCACGCACGGACACTAATAATCTTTATAAACAGCGCGAGGCAGGGACTCAGGCAGTGAGCTACCAACAAGATCGATGAATATGTGCTATGTGTGTATACAGATTTTCAGTCAGGCCCTCCAACACCAAAGATTAAAGCCCCAAAACTATAGTGACCAAACAATATGGTACTGGCACAAAAACAGTCACAAAGATCAATGAGATGGAATAGAAAACCCAGAAATGAACCCACAAGTGTATAGTCAATTAATCTTCGACAAAGCAGGAAAGAATATCCATTGGGGAAAAGTCTCTTCAGCAAATGGTGCTGGGAAACTTGGACAGCAACATGCAAAAGAATGAAACTGGACTGCTTTCTTACACCGAACACAAAAATAAATTCAAAATGGACTAAAGACCTAAATGTGAAACCCAAAACCATAAAAATCCTAGAAGAGATCATAGGCAATAACCTCTTTCTGGATACGTCTCCTGAGGCAAGGGAAACCAAAGCAAAAATAAAATAAACCATTGGGACTTCATCAGAATAAAAAGCTTCTGCACATAAAAGGAAATAATCAACAAAACTAAAAGGCAACCTAAGGAATGGGAGAAGAAATTTGCAAGTGACATATCTGATAGAAGGTTACTATCCAAAATATATAAAGAACTTATAAAACTCAACACCCCAAAAATGAATAATCCAATTAAAAAATAAGCAGAGGACATGAATAGACATTTTTCCAAAGAAGACATACAGATGGCCAACAGACACATGAAAAGATGCTCAGCATCACTCATCAACAGGGAAACACAAATCAAAACCACAATGAGATACCACCTCACACCTGTCAGAATGGCTAAAATCAACAATACATGAAACAACAGGTGTTGGCAAAGATGTGGAGAAAGGGGAGTCCTCTTGCACTGTTGGTGGGAACTCAAACTGGGGCAGCCACTCAGGAAAACAGTATGGAGGGTCCTCAGAAGCTTAAAATTAGAACTACCCCCTAGGACGCCTGGGTGGCTCAGTCAGTAAGGCGTCTGATTCTTGATCTCAGCTCAGGTCATAATCTCGCAATTTGAGAGATCGAGCCCTATTTTGGGTTCTGCGCTGACAGCACAGACACTACTTGGGGTTCTCTCTCTTTCTCTCTCCCAAAATAAATAAATAAACTTTAGAAACAAAAATAGAACTACCCTATGATCCAGCAATTGCACTACTAGGTATTTACCCAAAGGATACAAAAATACTAATTCAATGGGATACATGTACCTCAATGTTTATAGCAGCACTTTCTACAGTAGTCAAATTATGAAAATAGCCCACGTGTCCATTGATGAATGGATAAAGAAGATGTGGTATGTATGTACGTATACATACACACACACACACACACACACACACACACACACACACACACACACTGGAATATTACTCAGCCATTAAAAAAAAAAATGGAATCTTGGGGCACCTGGGTGGCTCAGTTGGTTGGGCGTCTGACTTCGGCTCAGGTCATGATCTCACAGTTAATGAGTTCAAGACCCACAGTGGGTCTGTCTGCGCTGACAACTCAGAGCCTGGAGCCTACTTTGGATTCTGTGTCTCCCTCTCTCTCTGCCCCTCCCCCACTCATGCTCTGTCTCTGTCTCAAAAATAAACATTTAAAAAATATATATAATCTTGATATTTGCAACAACATGGATGGAGCTAGAGTGTATTATGCTAAGTGAAGCAAGTCAGTCAGAGAAAGACAAACACATATAGTATTTCATATAAATTTCATCATTTGTGGAATTTAAGAACAAAACAAACAAGCACAGGGAAAGAGAGAGAGAGAGAGACAGAGACAGAGAGAGAGAGAGAGAGAGAGAGGCAAACCAAGAAACAGACCCTTAACTACAGAGAACTGATGGTTAACCAGAGGGAAGGTGGGTGGGAGGATGAGTGAAATAGGTGATGGGGATTAAGGAGTGCACTTGTCATGATAAGCACTGGGTGTATAAATTGTAATTATAAAATGTAAGTGTTAAATTACTATTTTGTACCCTGAAACTAATATAACACTGTATGTTAACTACTGAATTTAAAATAAAAGCTTTAAAAAAAAAGAAATTAAGCCTTCTTGCTCTGCCCTACATGGCTCCATAAGCAGTGCAATGGAACACCAGTAGACGAACCATAAATGAATGGAAAATACACCCAGGTATCTAGAATCAGCAACCCTAACCTTCAGTACATAGTCTAGTAACTCAAAGACTAGTTGAACAGTTTAAAAAAAACGTTCATAAAGCCCCCTATGCCAAAGAAATATACTGTTTCTTAGGTCTTGCTAGAGAATTACTGACTCTTATCTATCATACAATTCCTAAAACATGATTCAGAGATTAAAAGTAACTAAATTAAAAGAGCAAGATGTTACCAGCCGAACGCAGTCTCAGGAAGAGATAGCTTCAGCCTAATAAGAAAAATTACATAGTAGCCATCATATGAGATAATTCCTCATCCCAATGCTGACCCTGAGTCATCAAGCCAGAATCATCTCAGAAGGTAAAAATAAGGTTAGAAGGTTATAGCAATTAGTTACCTAAAAATTTAAGTTTTGATTACCTTAATATTTCTCTTGATACTAAAACTAAGTTTTGATTACCTTCATATTTCTCTTGATACTAAAACCATTGGAAAGCCCACCTACCTAAGTTGTTACCATTTAGAATTTAGGACGCACTGTCCTCTCTCTTGTTATTTATTTAGGACTGAAATGGACAAAGTCTACACCTCTAGACTTGTCCTGAAAATACTATGTAATGAGAACAATTGATTTCAATAAAGACAACATATGGAAGGCACAGTTATATACATTTAACAAAAATGTAACTAGCGGGGCGCCTGGGTGGCGCAGTCGGTTAAGCGTCCGACTTCAGCCAGGTCACAATCTCGCGGTCCGTGAGTTCGAGCCCCTCGTCGGGCTCTGGGCTGATGGCTCAGAGCCTGGAGCCTGCTTCCGATTCTGTGTCTCCCTCTCTCTCTGCCCCTCCCCCGTTCATGCTCTGTCTCTCTCTGTCTCAAAAATAAATAAACGTTAAAAAAAAAATTAAAAACAAAATTAAAAAAAATAAAATAACATTAATTTAACATTCACTAATATAGAATTTTTTTAAAGGAAGGTGAGAAGACCTATTGTTTTTGAGTGCTTGACTTTTTTGAGACAATAAAATGACTAGTTGGGCATTTACTACCATACAAAAATTATGGTAGATAGTTGGAACATAAAAATTTTAGTGAAAGAAACAGACACTAATCAAACAATTATGATACAATGAATCAAATTCCATCATAGATGAAAGAAATTAAGGCAGTAGTAATCTCAAGGCAGTTAAGGGAGAAGCAGGGGCACCTGGGTGGCTCAGTTGGTTGAGCATCTAACTCTTGGTTTCCTCTCAGGTCATGATCTCGTGGGTCACAGGATCAAGCCCCACATCCGGCTCTGAGCTGACAGTGCAGAGTCTACGTGGGATTCTCTCTCTTCCTCTCTCTCTGCCCCTCCCCTGCTCACGCTCTCTCTCAAAATATATAAACATTAAAAAAATAAGGGAACAGCAGAGTTGAGGATGATGTGGGGGTTTGGGCTTATGATACAGAGTACAATCTTGTTACTGCTAACCATGGCAGAATATTGTTTGAAAGGAGTGATAAATGAGGAGCCCAGTTTGGGTGCTACATACAAGTAAATACGTTCACAGGAAAATTGAGAGCAATCACGGTCAGTTCCAGAATTTCTATAAAGGAGTAGTTCAGGGGCAAAAAGGATTAGGAGACACTTCTTGAGGTTGAGTTTCCATACCAAATATACTACTTTTATCTAAGTTTTTTTTTTAACGTTTATTTACTTTTGAGAGAGAGAGACAGAGCACAAGCAGGGGAGGGACAGAGAAAGGGAGACACAGAATCTGAAGCAGGCTCCAGGCTCTGAGCTGTCAGCAGAGCCCGACGCGGGGCTCAAACCCACAAAACGCGAGATCATGACCTGAGCTGAAGTCGGACGCTCAACCGACTGAGCCACCCAAGCGCCCCAGATTTTGTTTTGTTTTTGCACGGATTGTATGTTTGCTTAGGGAAGCTTTAATGTGTTAACAGGTGATGGAGATTATGAGGGGCTAAAGCCCATGCCCTCTTCCCCTGGCACTATAAGTCTCCGAATTCAGGTGCCATAGACAAAACTCAGATGGAGACACCAACCATCAGCATATGGGTGAGGTCCCTGGCATGCAGAGAAAACCTATAGAGTAAAAAGGAGGAAGGGCAAATGATAGACTCTAAAGAAACACCAACATTTCAGAGGGCTGGGAAGAAACCAACAAACAAACAGTAAATGAGACCAAAAAGGAGACGGTCCAGAGAGAGGAGACCAGGAGTAAATGGCACACTGGAGCCATGGGAAGAGGATGCGGGAAGTAACGGGCAACAGGGCCGAAGACAGAGGCCAAATGACTGAGGACTCGGGTGGGGCTGGCAGCTTATGCAAGAGTCAAAAATTAAACAGAACAGGACATGCTATATCCTGATGAAGCGAAGTCCCAGGGCACACAGGAAGGAATTAGTTATTTATAATGATACACAGAAATTTATATTAGGATGTGATAACAACACTAGTTTTAGTTAGCATCATAACTGTGATGCAGACTTTTCATTCGTTCATTCACACATTTGCCAGCACCTCCCAAGCTCAGGAACAACATTTTATCATTTACCACCACACACCCCTCATCCATACCTTGCAGGCTGAATACACACCCAGCCTGGTTTCACTGGGCTGGTAGATAACATGTAATCAATAAATATTTCTAATGATCCATGAGTGGATTTTATCTTCTTTGTGTCCTCCTAAAATGCCGAAGGGGCCACAACTACCATAATAATTATAAGGGCAACAACAACAACGATAATTAAGTTGGTAGGGGACTAGTAAGCCAGATCCAGTATAAAAAGTATTCCTTCTTTGAACTCCTAAAAAAAAAAAATTTCTGTATAATTTAACAATAGCATACAAATATTATTGCATTAGTCAATTCAAAAAACTTCACATTATGGCCCATCTTCTCAGTTATACCCCTTGAGGATGTCACAATTTCCTTGCATCCTTCTCAACTCTTTCAAATATAAAGAGTGTTTAATATTTAATTTTAGCATGAATAACAAAATTATAGAAATATGTACATGTTCATAAACTTGTAATAAGTTGTTACTGAAAGAGAATCAATGGTTATGTTCTGTGAGTCTACCAAATGTCAAGAACGACAGCTTTACATACACATTCTATCATTTAAGTCCTCAAAGCAACCCATTTTTCAGATGAAGAAACTGAGCTTTTGGTTAAATAACTGCTGTAAGTTACACGGCTAGTAACTGGCAGATCCAGGACCCAAAAGGCCTGTTCCTTCCACTTTACCATACAGTCCTCTACTCTAAATGATGTGCAGAAACAGTAAACACTTTGAACATTCATATTCTTTTTTTTTTTTTTTTTTAATTTATTTTTGGGACAGAGAGAGACAGAGCATGAACGGGGGAGGGGCAGAGAAAGAGGGAGACACAGAATCGGAAACAGGCTCCAGGCTCTGAGCCATCAGCCCAGAGCCCGACGCGGGGCTCGAACCCACGGACTGCGAGATCATGACCTGGCTGAAGTCGGACGCTTAACCGACTGCGCCACCCAGGCGCCCCAACATTCATATTCTTAAGTTACATATTTTATTCATACGTTGTAGGTTTCAAAAAAAGGGATGAGTTACCAAAATTAAAATATATTTATTGAAACATTATATTTACTTCGAATACATAAGCAGTAACAAAAGTAGTAACAATGACAATAATAATAGCAAGTAACATTTATTATTTTGTGCCAGAAGCTATGCTGAAGTGCTTTAGAAGGAGTATTCTGTTTATGCCTCACATAATCCCACAAGGTAGGTACTACTACTGATTCCCACCTACAAATGAGAAAACTGAGGCTCAGAGAAGTTAGGGTTAAACAGTCTCAAGATCACAAGTGGAACAAGTGATAAAGCCAGCATTGAAACTCAGGGAGTCTAACTTTGAAGCTCATACACTTAAGGAGTACATTATATCAACCTATTTTTCCAATATCCTTTTTTTTTTTAAGTTTATTTATTTTTGAGAGAAAGCAAGTAGGGGCGGAGGAGAGAGAGAGAGAGAGAGAGAGAGAGAGAGAGAGAGAGATTGAGAAAATCCCAAGCAGGCTCCATGCTGTCAGCACAGAGCATGATGTGGGGCTTGAACTCACGAACCATGAGATCATGATCTGAGCAGAAATCAACAGTCGGGTGTTTAACCAATTAAGTTACCCAGGTGCCCCTGCATTATCCTTTCTTAACAAATTGAACTCCAAGAAAATGACCACATTATTTAGACAAAGGTTTTCCTCTAAATTACCAACACACTTAATGCTGTGCTATGCAGATCTGGACATTAATTAAGTAACAAGCAACATACTGAGAAATAGTTTTCCAGAGTCTTTCAACTACAAATAGAACATTCAATTTAAATCCCGATTTTAATCCACCAGTCTTTTTGTAACAATAGCAAATCAATCAGCAAATTTTAAAACAAAAGTGCTACATGGAAAGCTACCATAATCGGCTAGCTTTATTTTTAAAATCCTGAACTGTCAGGAGTACAGTATAGGAAATTTGCCACTGTAACTTTGACAAGAATTATGAAGCAATATCTCCAAAAGTTGGTTAATCCTGAACATATATAGGATATCATTTGAATTTCCCAAAACATGCAGATTCCACAGAGTGGTCAACTAAGGGAGAATATCCCCAGAAATATGCAGGACTTAGAATATGGCACTGGGAAAAATCCAAATATATACCAGGAAGTGATTATTCTCACTCAACAGTAGATGGCGCTAAGACATCATATGCTATTAAAAAATAGCGGACCATACTCTTCTAGAACATTTTTACCTACACAACCCTGGCTTAACCATAAGTTAAGTACTTAACTTACTTAACTATAAGTTAAAGAAAATTTTATTTATAAGAATCTATGTAATTTAATTTCTAAACTATTAAAATCTAAACACACAGACCTCTTATATACAAATCTGGGCCTTTTTAAAAACGTATTACTTAAATACAAAATACAAGTTACAAGATTTGTTAACAAATACAAGCCATGCTGTCATGACATCTGAAAAATTGAAACAAGAATAAGAATGGGTAAAATAAACTACAACAAATAATAACTGAATGTTTTGAGGCTTGAGTAGGCTGTGAAACTGAAAGAATTTCTATGGTCAACTACCGGTCAACTACTATATACATATATAAACATATATATAGTTATTTTAATTAGTCTAGAAGAGGAAAAATGCATAGTTATTTATTATTACTTGTCATGTTAGTCTAGGACAAGATTTGGGGTAAAGGAAGGCTGGGAGAGATCAGGGTTATTAAAAGTACCAGTGACACACATGATAATCGTATTTAATGATTGTGGCATAAGACAGCTATCTCAAATCCTCGAAGTAAATCTCATTATAGGCCTTTAAAGCAACACAGAATAAGAGTACAGCAATATTAGTTACTTGGGAGGCTCTTTCACACACCTAACGTTAAGCTACACAGGTTCTCTAGGCTGTCTGCTGATCTGTATAAAGAGGATTGATTACTATAGGATATCTTAACTTAAATGACACTAGAATTATAGAATATACATGAGCATTTGTGTTTTGACTCCTAGCTTTAACACTTAAAGATACTATAACACCTTGGGAAGTCACTTAACATTCAAATTCAATTTCTTCACTTATAAAATAGAAGGTGGGATTGTAGTAAGAACTAAAATATATATATATATATATATATATATATATATATATATATATATATATTTTAATCTAAATATATATATATATTTAGAGTATATCATTTGAGTGATACACAAAGATTCAGTGAATATTGGACTCCATCCCCTTCCTTTTGCCATATTAGAAAAGTAGTAAGAAACAGGCAGAAATAATAGTATAAATCCATTTAAGCTGATGTAAATCAAAGCAACAGTTAAAAAATAAGATTTTAAAAGACAAATGCAGATAGACTGCCCTTTTACCGCCAAGAACTAATAAAGTATGAGTTTTTGAAAAATGAGTGCTTAGTATAGGCAAGTAAAAACTCAAGGCCATAAACAATCATAGGCACTATAAATAGTGACTCTACCCATAAACCCAAATCATGACACATATATGTAAAGTTCTTTTAATCATATTTCCATTTTTAAATGTATAGCAATTCTACCAGTAACCTAATACAAATTTTGTACAACATTAAGAGGCTTCTTAGTAAGATGATTTTCATTAAGCCTGCACATAACAAATATTTGACTTCAAATTACATTTTTCATTAGCAAGACATTTCAAAAATGTTCTGCTTTTGCAGAAAAAAAACAATGACCAGGATAACTTTTCAACCTAGAATTAGGTACCCAAACCTTTCAAGAACTAGAGTAAAAAAAGACATTTTTCAGATAAACAGAAAATAAATTTACCACCATTTAACACTCACTAAAGTGACTTCCAAAAAATATTCTTTAGGAAGAAGAAAAATGCTCCATTAAGAGGGGCTGAGTTATTGGGGCGCCTGGGTGGTTCAGTCGGTTAAGTATCCGACTGCAGCTCAGGGTCCAGGAGTTCAAGCCCCCTGTCGGGCTCTGTGTTTACAGCTCAGAGCCCGGAGCCTGCTTCAGATTCTGTGTCTCCCTCTCTCTCAAAAATAAATACTCATTAATTAGAAAAAATAAAAAATAAAGCAAGGAGCTTACAAAAAAAAAAAAAAAACGAGGGGGCTGAGTTATAAGAAAAAAGAGTAAATAAAGAAGCTGGTATACATGTAATTAAGTTAAACAAACATTGTCTACAGAAAATAATGTCAAATGTGTGAATTATGTAAAAATGAAACTAAAATTATGGACAATGATATCATGTAAATTGTGGGGAATGGGGAAGGTGATAATTAGTGTTAAAATGTGGTAAGGATTTTGTATTTTTTCTAGAAAAGGTGGGTTTTAAGATATTGATTAACCTTAGATTTTTGTTAAGTTGATTAAAAGAGTGCAAGTAGAATGTATAGGTACCAAATAAGGGAGAGGGGGGATAGGAATGTCCCTCCCCTGACCCAAATCCTCTTATACAGTATTTTTAAGAGACACCCCAAAATATGTAAATGCTAAAAGACAAAAAATGGGGGGAAAAAGATATTATTAGCAATACCAACTGAAGATAGGTGGAATAACTTTGTTAAAATAAGACAAAAGAGAACTAGACAAAAAGCACCACTAGGATTAAAAAGAATCATGACCTAACAGCTTCAATGCACCAGCAATGCTAAGCTCATATGTACTCATATATATATAAATACATAAAGCAAATTTTGATAGAACTATAAGGGAGAAAGTGTCAATCACCTTTCTCTAATATTGTTGGGTCAGGCAGATAAAATTAGATATAGATCTAAACAAAGAAATTTAAAAACTTGTCTTAATGGACACATAGAGAATACTTGACTTCAAAATTAAAAAACAGACACAGTCTACAAGCATACAGGAAACCACCTAAAATGTTCACATGCTCAACCATAAAGCAAGGCTAAAAAAAAATTTCCAAGAATCAGTACCATACAATCAAGTTAGCAGCAATTCATTAATACAGAATTCACTAACAAAGTGATAAAATGTAAAAATGCCTACATTTGATGATTTCAAAACACACGTTCACAATGGAAACTAAAGCACTTAAAATAAAAAGAAAATGCAGACTTGTAAGACATGCTGCCAAAATATTAGCTTGGGAGGAATTTTATAGCCTTAAATGCTTACAATGTTACTGAAGAAAATTTGAACATTGGTGAACTAAAATTTCAACTTAGTATGACAGAATAGGAACAAGAATGAACCTTACAAATACAAAGAGAAGGAGATCACAAATATAAAAGTAAAAATTAACGAAATTTTAATGTTTATTAATTTTGGAGAGAGAGAGAGGGATTGAGTCAGAGCACGATCAGGGGAGGGACAGAGAGAGAAGGAGACACAGAATCCAGGGCAGGCTCCAGGCTCCAGGCTCTGAGCTGTCAGTAGGGGGCTCGAACTCACGAGCCGTGAGAGCATGAGCTGAGCCAAAATCGTACACCTAACCGACTGAGCCACCCAGGCACCCCATAAGCAAAAATTAATGAAATTTTAACACAAGATACAACATCAAAGCCAAACTTGGCCCTTGGAAAAGACTATTAAAATAGGTAAAACTCTGAAAAGATTAACGAAGACAATGGGATGCAATATAAACGGTATCAGGAAAGAAAAGGGGATATAACCATAAATACAGAAAAAATTAAAATATAACAGAATACTATGAACTTTAAGACAACACTTAGAAATACCCGATCTAGAAGTTTTTACATGTAAAGTTCTACTTAACAGGCCAAGTAACAGAATATAACACTCTTTCCTAAAAACTTTTATATATGAAATTCTTTACAGCTTATTTTAAGAGGCTACTAAAACCTTGAAACCAAAAGCAGAAAAGCACAGTTTGAGAGAAAAAAATCTCTCATTCTCATTCATTTTATGAACAGTGTAAGAATCCATAAAAACAAACAAAGAAAAATAATTCTAGTAATAAATACAAATACATCACAACCAACTTAAGCTTATCCCAGCAATACAGGAGTGGTCTACCATTAGAAAATCTTTAAATTTTACTTATGTTCTTAATAGATTAATGGGAAAAAAATCACCTAAAGAAACGTTAAAAAACCTTAACAAAATTCCCAATTACTTACTACTTAATAAAACCATACTAAAAACATAAAGAAATTTCTTTTATGACACAGAAGATATCTACCAAAACCTACAGAACATAATCCTTCTTAGTGGTAAAATGTCAGAAGCATTTGTTTCAAAATTAAGAACAAGATAAATATGCCCAGTATCAGCACTCTCCTGGAAATTCTAGTCCTACATTGTCCAATATACTGGCCAGTAGCCACAAGTGGCCATGAGCACTTGAAATATGGCTAGTCCAAATCAGGATGTGCTGTAAATGTGAAGTGCATGCCTGCTTGTAAAGATTCAGTACCAAAAAAGGTAAAATATCTCATTAATAATTTTTATACTGATTATATGCTGAAATCATATTGAGTAAAATAAAATAAGGCATATTATTAAAATTATTTTCACCTGTTTATATTTTTTAATATGACTACTAGAAAATTTTAAATTGCATGTGTTCACATTATGTTTCTATTGAACAAAAAGTAGAAAAAATAAATATTGATTGGAAAGGAAGAAACAAAGCTACCATTAATCTCAGATACTATGACTATCTACACAGTAAAACAAAATAACATACAGAGAATTTTAGAATCAATAAGAAGTTTTAGCAAGGTGGCTAATAATATTTCTATACATATCAACACATAAAAACTGTAATTTTCAAAAAGATGCCATTTACGAAAGCAACAAGTATAAAGGACCTTAAGTTTAACAAAAGATATGTAGAATCTTACTGAAATATATAAGAGACCCCAATAGAGGGAGAGATTCAGTATGATAAATCCCCAAACTAAGCTGCAGATTTACTGGTACTCCATCAAACTTCCAAAATGGCTTCATGAGGAACCATGATATTCATATGGAAGAGCGAAGACCCCATAATACCCATGGCATCCTAAAAAATAAAAAGGTGGAATGACTTACCCTCCCAAATACCAAAACTTTTAACAAAGCAATAGTATATTAAAAGAATAGATCAATGAAACAAAGAGCTTGTTTTCTGGAAGGACAAACAAAATAGATGAACTTTAGCTAGACTCCCCAAGAAAAAGAGAGAGAGAGAGGACTCAAATAAAATCAGAAATGAAAGAGGAGACATTACAACTGATAACACAGAAATACAAAGGATCACAAGAGACTACTATGAACAATTATATGTCAACTAAGTGGACAACCTAGAAGAAATGGATAAATTCCTAGAAACATACTACCTACCAAGACTGAACCATGAAAAAGTCGAAAATCTTAACAGACCAATTACTAGGAAGGAGATTGAATCAGTAATCAAAAACCTGTGAACAAAAAGAAGTCCAGGACTAAACGGTAAATTGTACCAAACATTCAAAAAATTAGTATCAATCTTTTACAAACTTTTCCAAATAAACACAAAAGGCTGGAGCACTTCCCTTCTTTTTTTTTTTTTTTTTTTTTTTTTTTTTTTCTTTCTATTTTTTTTTTTTTTTTTTTTATAAACTTTTTTTTTTCTTTTTTTTTTCAACGTTTATTTATTTTTGGGACAGAGAGAGAGACAGAGCATGAACGGGGGAGGGGCAGAGAGAGAGGGAGACACAGAATTGGAAACAGGCTCCAGGCTCTGAGCCATCAGCCCAGAGCCCGACGCGGGGCTCGAACTCACGGACCGCGAGATCGTGACCTGGCTGAAGTCGGACGCTTAACCGACTGCGCCACCCAGGCGCCCCTAGGCTGGAGCACTTCCAAACTCATTTTACAAGGCCAGCAGTACCCTGATACCAAAACCAGACAAGGACACTACAAGAAAAGAAAATTACTGGCCAATATCCCTGATGAACATAGATGCAAACGTTCTCAGTGAAATATTAGAAAAGCAAATTCAATAATACATTAAAAGAATCATACCCCATGATCAAGTGGGATTTATTCCAGGGATGCCAGGCTGGTTGAATATCCACAAATCAATCAAAGTGATATATACCACATTAACAAAATGAAGGATAAAAAACAGGATATATCAATAGACGCAAAAAAAGCATTTGATAAAAATTGAACACCCATTTATGATAAAAACTCTCAACAAAGTGGGCATAGAGGGAACACACCTCAACATATTAAAGACCATATATGATAAGCCAACAGCTAACATCATACTCAACAATGAAAAACTGAAAGCTTTTTCTCTAAGATCAGAAACAACGTAAGGATGCTCACTCCAGCCATTTTCATTCAACATAATATTGGAAGTCCTAGCCAAAATAATTAGGCAAGAAAAAGAAATACAAATAAGAAAGGAAGAAGTAAAATTATCACTATTTTAGATGACATCATCTTTTATACAGAAAATCCTAAGGATGACATAAAAAAAACTGTTAGAAGTAATCAGCAAATTCAGTTAAGTCGAAGAATGCAAAATCAGTATATAAAAATCTGTTGCATTTTTATACATAATAATAAATTATCAAAAAGAGAAAAATAAGAAAACAATCCCATTTACATGCATCAAAAAGAATAAAATACCTAGGGATAAATTTAACAGGGAGGTCAAAGACCTGTGCACTGAAAACTACAAGACATTCATGAGAGAAACTGAAGACAACATAAATAAATGGAAAGGTAATCAGTGCTCATGGGTTGGAAAAATTATTATTGTTAAAATGTCCAATCTATGGATTCAGTGGAATACCTATCAATATTGCAATGACATTTTTTCACAGAAATAGAACAAACAATCCTAAAATTTGTATGGAGCCACAAAAGACCCAGGATAGCCAAAGCTATCTTGAGAAGAAGAACAAAGCTGAAAAAAACCCACAAAATTCCTGATTTGAAATCAGTTATTACTGATAACTATAGTAATCAAAACAGTAAGGGGCGCCTGGGTGGCTCAGTAATCAGAACAGTATGATACTGGCATAAAAACAGACACATAGATCGACGGACCAGAGCAAAGAGTCCAAATGGATGAAGGGGACGATGCTATGTACGTACATACATAGCACTGTATGGTGACAGATGGTAGATACACTTGTGAGCAGAGCATAGTGTATAAACTTGTCAAATCACTACGTTGTGCACCTGAGACTAATGTAACACCATGTATCAACTATATTCACCTAACAAATTTTTTTAATCAAAATAAAAACAAAAATAACAAATAAAAATAGATCCCAGAAATGAAACCATGCATTTATGGTCAATTAATTTATAACAAAAGAACCAAGAAGGTACATTGGAAAAAGGGCAGTCTCTTTAATAAATAGTGTTGGGAAAACTAAACAGTCATATGCAAAAGAATAAAACTGGACCACTATTTTATACCAGACACAAAAATTAATTCAAAATGGGTTAGACCTGAATATAAGACCTGAAACCTCAAAACTCCTAGAAGAAAATATAGGCCAACTCCTTGATGTTGGCCTTGGTGATGATTTTTCGGATTTGACACCAGAAGCAAGAGAATCAAAAACAATAATCAACAAATGGGGCGACAGCAAACCACAAAGCTTCTACACAGCAAAGGAATGTTAATCAACAAAATGAAAAGGCAACGTATGGAATGGGGGAAAATATTTGCTAATCATATATCTGATAGGGGGTTGATATCCAAAATATATAAAGAACTCCTACAACTCAACAGCAAAAATACAAATGATCCAATTAAAAAATGGGCAGAGGATCTGAACGGACATTTTTCCAAAGAAGACATATAGATGGCCAACAGGTATATGAAAAGGTGCTCAACATCACTAATCACCATGAAAATTCAAATCAAAACCATAATGAGATATCACCTCACACCTGTTAGAATGGCTATTATCAAAAATACAAGAAATAACAAATATTGGCCAAGATGTAGAGAAAAGGGAACCCTTGTGCACTGTTGGTAGATATGTAAACTGATACAGCCAATATGGAAAATAGTATGGAGGTTCCTCAAAAATTAAAACTAGAACTACCATATGATCCATCAATTCCACTGCTGGGTATTTACTTGAAGGAAACGGAAAACACTAACTTAAAAAGATATCTGCCCCCTCATGTTCATTACAGCATTATTCATGATAGCCAAGACATGGAAGCAACCTATCTATGTATCTGTTGGTAGATAAATGGGAAGAGGAAATGTGATTGATACACACACACACACACACACACACACACACACACACACACATTATCAGCCATTAAAAAAGAAGGAAATTCTGCATTTGCAACAACATAAATGGACCTTGCAGTCATTATGCTAAATGAAATAAGTCAGATAAAAACAAATAGCACATGATCTCACTTAGTGTGTAATCTTAAAAAAAAAAAATTTAAAAACAACCAAACTCATAGATACAAAAAGCAGATTAGTGGTGACCAGAGACTGGGGTAGGGGGAGCAGAAAGCATTAGATAGATGAAGGAGGTCAAAAAGTATAAACTTCCAGTTATAAAATAAATAAGTCCTGGGGATATAAGGAACAGCATGGTGACTATAGTTAATAATACTGTATATTTGAAAAGTTGCTAAGAGAGTAAATTGTAAAAGTTCTCTTCACAAGGAAAAAATTGTTATTATGTGGTGATGGGTATTAACTAGACTTATTGTGACTATTTTGCAATATATACATATATCAAGTCATTATGTTATACACCTGAAACTAAGATAATGCTATGATGCCAATTATCATCTTAGCAACAACAAAAAAAAAAAAACTTTTTAGCACTACAAAGAAGAGAAAGGATGGTCGTTTCAAGTATTAATGCTGAGCCAATAAGCTGCCCCTTTAGGGAAAAAAAAAATTACTTAATCCCTATCTCATACAAAAAAAAAAAAAAATCAGATCAGATGCACTGTAGCTGTGAAAGGTAAAACAGTTTCTAGGAAATAACACAAGAGAACCTTGGGAATGGGCAAAGATTTCTTAAACAAGGGTACAAAAGCATTAACTATAAAAGAAAAGATAAACAAATGAAAGTACATCCAAATTGGGAATTTATGTTTATTAAAAGACATCCATAAAAGAATGAAAATATAAGTCACACAGTGAGAGGAGATATTTGTAACATATCAAAGAGCTCATTTCAGGAACATTTAAGGAAACCCTCAAATCAGTAAGAATATGGGGAGCCTGGGTGGCTCAGTCGGTTAAGCGTCCGACTTCAGCTCAGGTCACTGATCTCGTGGTCCGTGAGTTCAAGCCCCGCATCGGGCTCTGGGCTGATGGCTCAGAGCCTGGAGCCTGCTTCCGATTCTGTGTCTCCCTCTCTCTCTGCCCCTCCCCCATTCATGCTCTGTCTCTCTCTGTCTCAAAAATAAATAAACATTAAAAAAAAAATTTTAAATCAGTAAGAATAAGCCAACCAGTTAGAAAAGTGGGCAAGATGGATGAACGGATGAACAAGCATTTACAAAACAATACATCCAAATAACCTATGCTCAATCTCATTAGTAACAAGAGAAATGCAATACAAAACCACAATGAGGTATACTACGCACCCATCAAGATGGCAAAAATGAGAAAGATTGACAAGTGGGTTTAAATCTAAGTGATGGGTAGGATGTGGAGAAACTGGAACACTCCTACAGAACTGGTAGGTGTGAAAATGGGTATAACCACTGTGGAAAACTGGCAATATTTACTAAAGATGAACATATACAAACCAACAAGCAGTATTTTTTTTAGCAGTCTTATTCCTAGGAATATACTCAACAGAAATGCAAACATATGTGCATCAAAAGACATACACAAGAATAGCCACAGCTGCATTATTCATAAGAGTCTCCAAAATGGAAACAACCCAAATGTCTATTAGTAGAATAGAATAGAATGTTATACAACAAAATACTATACAGCTTTGAAAATGAACAAACTCCTATTAAACAACATGAATGAGTCTCACAAATAGAATACTGAGCACAAAAATAAATAGAAGAATATATAGTATATAATTTCATTTATATCAAGTTCAAAATGAATTAACGGATACTGTACTGTAAAAAGTCTGTAGAATAGGTACCTTCCGGGAAAAGAAGGAGAGCAGTAATTAGGAGGCACTTTGAGAGGGGATTCTAGAATGTTGGTAATGTTCTGTTTGTTTTGTTTTGTTTTTTAATCCGGATGAAGGTTACACAGCCATTATTTTGTGATAATTCATCAGGTAATTTGTGTATTTTCTCACAACCTGAAGGACAGGTGCTTGCCTCTGCTTCACCTAACGCAGACTCTCTCAGGGTGAGAAAAGTGTCTAAGCACAGGGCATTCCTTGAGAACATTAAAAGGCAAATGAATAACCCACTGTTGTCTGAGGGGGAAGATAGAGCACACAAAAGAACAGGCTGAAAGCCTGGGGAGAGAGATGCTCTGGAAAAATTAATACACTGAAAAGCTACATGTAAACTGGGGAATTTAGAATGCCAAAGTACGTGCCCAGGACAGGATGTAAGAAGACCCTAAACTCTCGTCTCTGGCTGATCTTTAGGGTCAATCAATACAAGCAGGAGGAGAAGGTTAAGGGAGAACCATTACGAACCTACCTAAGCTTTGAAGGAGGGTCCCAACACAGAATCAACCTGCAAAGACTGAAAGAACTGAGGTTATTTGGGGGGAAAGGGGGGGGGGGGCTCCACATGTTCAAGGAAATCTGTGCCAAAACGTTAGATGACCACAAGCTAAAGGAAACAGATACTTCAGAGATCACACAGGATGAAAATATAGAAATAAACCCTATTTTGGAAAGGATAGACTATGGAAAAGAATAGCCTCTTCAACAAATGGTGTTGCCACAACTGGATACCCACATACAAAAGAATAAAGTTAGACTCCCACTCGCACCATATACAAACTCACAATAGACCGACGATCAAGATATAAGAGCCAAAACTACAAAATTCTTAGAGCAAAACATAGAGCAAAATTTCATGACCTTGGTGATTCTTAGATACAACACCAAAAGCACAAACAACAAAAGAAAAAATAAACCGGACTTCATCAGAATTAAAAATTTTGTGGATCAAAGGACATTATCAAGAAAAGGTAACCTACAGACTGGAAGAAAACATTTCCAAAACATATATCTGATAATGGTCTAGTATATACATTACAGACCTTTGGGGTATATGCCTAAAAGTGGAATTAAGAAGATATACAGATAGCTAACAAGCACATGAAAGATGCTTAACATCATTAATCATTAGGGAAATGCAAATCACAACCACAATGAGCTACCAACTCATACCCATTAGGATGGCTGTAATTAAAGATTCAGAAAACAAGAATTGGTAAGGATGTGGAGAAATTAGAACCCTCAAAAATTGCTCGTGGGGACGCAAAATGGTACAGCCTCTGTGGAAAACAGTTTGGTGATTTCTCAAAAAACCAAACACAGAATTGCCATAGGACTCAGCAATTCCACTCTTACATATATATGTCAAAAAGAACTGAAAACAGGTAACTCAAACAAATATTTGGACACAAATATTCATAGCAGCACTATTCACAAAAGGTAGAAACAACTAAATGCCAACAGATTAACAAATGCCAATAGACACACATGGAACATTATTCAGCCCTAAAAATGAATGCAATTCATAAATTCATAACATGAATTCACAAAAATGAATGAATGCTGTAAGGTAGACGAAGTTGGGAATCATTATGGTTAGTAAAAGAAGCCAGGCAAAAGAGACTACATATTGTATGCTGCCATTCATATGAAATATTCAGAATACATAAATCCATAGAAACAGAAAGCAGATGGGGGTTGCCAGGGTCTGGGGCAAGGGCAGATGGGGAATTGCTGCTTAATGGATATGGTGTTTTCTTTTGGACTGATGAAAATATTTTGGAACTTGATAACAAGTAGAGGTGACACAACACTGTGGATGTACTAAATACCACTGAATTGTACTTGTTAAAACAGTTAACATGTTTAATTGAACTTCACCTCAATTTAAAATCAAAACAAAATAAAACCTATGGCCTGAATTAGGCAAAATAACATTCAACTCCATTTTTCCATCACCTCTCTGAGTCAAAGTAGATTCTACCTTCAATTCAGAATACAATTCTCTCCTCCACCCTTTCCTTGCCACACTGTCCCTGCCTTAATTCAGGCCTATCACTTCTCACCTACTACCTACAAAAGTGTCCCAAATGATCTAGTTGCCAGCAATATTGTTCCCCATTTTTAATCCCTCCTCTAAGTTGCTGACAGATCCATCTTTCCAAAATGCAAATATCTCACCAATTTTCCTACTCCAAATCCTTATTTCCATATAGCTTTTAAGATAAAGTGAAGCTCCTTACCTTAGCCCCTTCCTACCCTTCTGGCCTCATTTCCTGTCATTCCCTCCATTATGAGAGGTCACACTCTTCTACTTCAAAAATCTATATTGTTTAAAGTCTCTGTATTTCCTATAACTGGGAAATCCTTTTCCACGTGAGTAACTTCCCTTGATTACTCCCAATTCACTACTTTCACAGTATACCAAGCATTTATCAGAGAACTTAACACACTACAGTACAATTGGCTTACTTTCCTATAGACTAGATAATCCCCTTGTAGGCCATGAGAACAGGGGCCATGGCTTCATCATATTTTTATCGCAAGCACCTCCCTTGGCGAATATTCATCGAGTCAGTCATTTGCTCAAACATAAAATAATTCATAGATCTACTCCTCTTTTGCTACTTGGTCTTCATGGCTGACCAATACCTGAGAGAATAATTAGCAACTTGTTTGTGCAATATTTCTGCTAAGCAATTCATCCTCAAACTAATTAAACAAGAGCTTCTTGATTAATGCATTTCGTACATGAAAGAATATTTGCTAATCCTTCTTATTAAAAACATTGTTCTAGGTCAATCTAAAGAAATGCAAATTTTCTTTTTTATGAAATAAGACTACAGTCAAGGCAAAAAATCCCTTACTTGGTTTTGAAATGAAAACCTAAGTATAAAAATTTAGCTAACTGTTCTCTCCCTCACTGGAAATACAAAATCGATTTTGGCCTTTAGGACTTAGGCATATCATTATGCTCACTCCTATTCCATTTCATACCAATCCCCTCGTCACACTGCCCTGGGCCCTTAGGCTCCCTAAATCATTTGGTTGGTATTAGATGATGTTCTAGAAACCAGATTCTTTCAGAAGATTCTTCATAGAAAATTTAAATTTCAAAGAAATTTTCAACTGTTTCTGCTGGGAACACTTGATATCTGAGAATGCTTTGCCAATCTGGATTTGAAGGTACCCAGGTAAACCCCAATAAGTAGAGATAGATCTTTAGATTGCTTTGATGACTAGAGGTAAACTAGTATTTTGAAATATCTAGAATTTATAAATGCTTCCTTTAAAATAGTACTTTGATGACAAACTATAGTTATGTGATTTCATTCTATGGGGTAATTTTTACTCTAATAGTTCTAATTCAATCTAATCTGCCCACATAATAACATCTATAGATTCCCAACACCTTAAAAAAAAAAAGAACCCCCCCCCATTATTATGTTACTTATTTTTCTTACACTTAAGACTGATTTTTTCCTATGGCTATTTCTGCTGACCCAAAGCATGTTCTCCATTTTCATTAAGTTTATAAATTTACAGAAAAGACTCTGGGCAAACATTTTCTCAATGCCAACAATTGTTGCACTTTGCCTAATTAACTCATTTGTTTTATGTTTTACAGGGTTGGAATCTATAATTACTATTTCTGCCTCTACACTGGCTACTAGAAAGCTCTCAGCGAATTTATGGCCCATTTCTAAACTTCTTCATACGTAGAGTCTGAGTATTATTCTCATTTTGAGCTCCCTCTTCTCCTTATCAACCTCTCTCCTTCATCACAATATATATTTAATTTTATTTTGTCACGCTAGATAGATTTTTGTAAGCTGCCTTTAACCCCTTCTGGAATAGATCCTAGAAAAACCACACATATGCACTTGACTAATTATCAGCCAGTCTGCTTCTGGGCTCCCAATGTTACAGGAGCCAGACATAATCAGACGTATTCCACAGCTGTTCTACAATTCCTGTGTTCATTCTTGGTTGATGACATATCCATTCCCACTATATATTTTTTTTCATTCTCTTAGAGCCAATATAATTTATCTACCAACAAGTGAGATATCTCTCCCTAAATTTCAGAGATGATAGAGCCAATCAATTAAATTCCCTCACTCTCCTCCCCACAGTCCACCTTAAAATTTCTGAATTAAAATCTCAACCAAAAGAAAGAAAAGGCTCCCATCTGGGTTCTTAATGCTAAAACTTTCTCAATTTTTTTCTATGGCCTTACTTTATCTCCTATATTTAATGGCATCCACTCTGCTGGCTCTTTCCTTCACCAGAGGTTTTATAAAGAACATTTCACTCCCTGCCATTGTCATTTTGGGGGCAGTGCCAGAGGTTCCCGAGGTGGGACTGGAACAGATAAGGATTTGGAACTAGAAACTGGGAGGTGGTGAACCAACAGCAGGCAGTATGGAAAATTTAGTAGGTAAAAAACAGATAAGACCCAGGGTGCCTGGGTGGCTCAGGCACCAAGAGTCTGACTCTTGGTTTCAGCTCAGGTCATGATCTCACGGTTCATGAGACTGAGCTTCACGTGGGGCTCTGCACTGACAGCACAAAGTCTACTTGGGACTCTCTCTCTCCCTCTCTCTCTGCCCCTCCCCAGCTCGTTCATTCTTTCCCTCTCTCAATAAATAAATAAATAAATAAATAAATAAATAAATAAATAAATAAATAAAGTTAAAAATATTTACACACACACACACACACACACACACACACACACACACACACACACACACATAAAACCCTGATAGGCAACAAGTAATAATTAGGCCAATGGTTGGTGCCAGAAATTTCAGCACACATTAACAGAGGTCCCAACAGGGCACTGACAATGGCACACACGGGAGACAGTCCATCTCTGAGTTCCATGAACAGGCTGACATTTATCAAAGCAAGAACTCTACAAAGAGAAATAAAATATTCCAGGCACGTGAATTTGGGTGAGAGATGAGGAACTAATGACGGGAACAGAGCAGTATACCAACTGTAAATACTGAGAGATAAAGCATCAGATTTGCACTGCCCCTCTTGCTGAATCTCTCAGTATTGAACTGGAAATCTTTAAATCCTCCCTACAGTCCGACTTGGTCCCAGAGGCTGGTCGGGGGGAAGGGGTGAGTGTACTAGTGGGAGTCCAATGGTAATTTTTACTCTAATAGTTCTAATTCAATCTAATTCTACCCCATCTCCAGTGGGAGATGACAGAAAATGATCATCGAAGTGACACGTAGGATAAAATGCAGGGAAGGGGAACTCTAAATGTAGGAGGATGAGTTAGGAGTCTACTGTAGTAAAAACAACAAGGAACAACTTCTTCATAAGCATATCAACTGTATCAAAGCCATATCAGTTTACAAATATACTGAAACTGTGAGAGAGACGGTAAGTACTCACACGTGCACTGTGGGCTGATACTCCAGTGAAATGGCTCTCTCCCAATGTTACCAAAGATCCTTATACTCACAGCCAATTTTTCATACTTAACCTATCTAAAATTGTGCTTATAGGACACTATTGATCAAATGAAATAAATGTTTCTCTTCAGCTTGCCTTTAGATGCAACAACACAAAATTGTAGCCACAAAAACAAAGGTGTGTTAATTTACCTTTTTGGTATATGGTTAATTTCCATTTGCTATCTCTTGCTCACTAAAAATTTTTTTATCTTAGTTTCAATGTATTTGTAAACTTACATGACTTTGATACACATAAGAAGGGGTTTGGTTTTTTTTTTTTTTTTTTTTTTTTTTTTTGATGTATAACCTTCCTTTCAAACGTTCCACGCTTTTCTGATTCATGACTAAGTTGTTGATTTTCCAGGTCCCATCTTGGTCCTAGCGATACAAAGTAATGGGATACTTGTTTGAGATGGAAAACACTTTCAGATAACCCTTAACTTCTCCCAGCCTGAAAAACTCTTTACCTCTGATTAAATACTCTTTTTCAGAGTCCAATACCAGCCAACACTTGCAAGCCCTGCTCCACATGATTCATTATATGGTAATGCATTTAGTCCTCGACCAGGGTTACTCCCTGGAATCACTGCACACAGAAAATTATCTGAGTAGCTGTTTTCTCAAATCTCCCAAGGATGGCTCATAACTGGTCCCATCCCAGATGCATAAAAAGAGAAGTCAAGTCATTAATTACAATAGATGCCTAAGGTCATTAAGGCTTTTTTTTTTTTCCTCAAGAAACCCCAGTTTTAAAAAGGCCACACACAAGTCAACAATCCTAGGGGATAAGTTATATTATCATCCCCATTTGCCAGTTAACAGGCATAAACTAGTTACTTGATCAAGCTCACATAGTTAGTAAGTGGTAGAGTCAGGACTCAAATCCAGCCAGTCTAACTCCAGAGTCCTTACTACTCAGTAAGTTCTACCCTGTTGCTCTGAATCCACTTAGTTCTTCCTCCATGTGTAGACTATGTCTTGTGACCTAATCCTTAAGGATTTGCTGTTTTTATAACTATTTCACATGCATACATTTTCTTCACAACAAAACTACAAGCTATTTAAAGCAAGGACCACAACAAACTTCCCTTGTATTCCCACAGCACTAGGTCCCCAAAAAGGTATACAGAATCTTCAATTGATTACTGCAACTGATAACAACAGCCATAAGAAATCAAGAAACCGTGAATTCAAATAGGCGAGATCAGATTACTTGATAGAAGTCTTGCTCGAGACAAAAACTATTATTGTCAATCATTACAGACACAGTAATATGTGCATATTGAACGTAATGAAATCTGAAGATAAAAAATATGAACAAGATTCACATAGCACAGACAATATCTACAATCAACAATTTTCAAGTTATCATGTCATTACTAATAAGAAGGTTGCCATTTCAGCAATTCTACTTCCTGATAGTTTCTAATGCTCTCACACAGATACTCTATAAATTACAGGGGAAAAAACAGCAGGGGGCAGAGAGGTGACATATAAAAGTATCTAGAAACCTGTTGGGGCTCTCTTTTGGAATATACAAATCTAGATTGAAGTTAACACGGCAGAAGAGAAAGGAAGGAAATGATTTCCACCACAGCTGCAAGATGCCATACATAAATACCCTTAAATTTTCATATTACCATTGCTAATAAATCTGTAAATCACCTACTTGCCCAAGAATGTTCTTCAATTTTGTGCGTGGGGGGGGGGGGGGGGGGTTGACCTAGAATATAAAAATCATCTAGTATTTTCAACTCTAAAGCACAGAGAATAGAGAAGTTTACAGCATGAACTCCCAGTGTTTCTACCCAAAGGTTAAAAAGACGAATGAAACAGTAACAGAGGTAAGACTTGGCAAGTGGATGAGCAGGTCATTCTACAGCTGGTGAATATTTCATTACAAGTACCCGATACCTTTCCTCCTTTTACTTAAACACTGATCCATTACAAAACCTAATTTTGTAGATTCTTGAATACATCTATATTTTATTTTGACTAGCAATACTTAGAACACCTTAATATTTAAAAATATATTAAATAAATTCATGACAAAATTAAGAGACGATTAAATAATCTTAAGAGTATATTAACATAAAAAGATGGAAATTTAGTTCTTAACTCTGTTAAATTCGCAAGTTAATAAAACTACTATCAGAAGTAATGATTACTCGGTGGGAACTTGAACTCCTAGTGGTTCTTTGTCCAATGCTTCAAAACCCCCCCATAAAACCTAGAGGAAAAAAACACTTTACTTGGTATCCTCAAATAGAATAAAATATTAAAGTTTAAAAAATAATTTTACACTCTTAGAGCACTTAATCAGACTTCTGTTTACTGGTAAAGATTCCATTTTTCTCCTTGTGGAGCCAGAAAAATTAAATATTTAAGGGATATTTCTTCCCTTTTTCCCCATCTGAATCAAACATCACTCTATATTTCACCTGTGGTCTAATTTTAGAGCTATTTTTTTAAATATTTATTTATTTTTGAGAGAGCGAGCAGCGGGGAGCAGAGAGAGAGGGAGACACAGAATCCTAACCAGGCTCCAGGCTCTGAGCTGTCAGCACAGAGCCCGATGTAGGGCTCCAACCCAAGAACCATGAGATCACGACCTGAGCGGAAGCTGAATGCTCAACTGAGCCATCCAGGTGCCCCTGATTTTAGGGCTATTTAATCTCAAGCAGATTGGTAAAACCAAATTAAATGTCTACCCCTATGATAATGTTTACCATTTCTTTAAACCATATGAATAAAACTGATGGAATGTCAAATATTTAAGCTTCAAACAATATTATCACAATTCCAACATATTAAAATTTAACATACAAGACTGACAGCAAATATTAGTCCTGCACATCTCTTACTCAATCCTAAGGAGGTACTCAAAAACTCCATTCAATATATTTTACAAAAGCCATAGGTATATGTAAGTTAAAAAATCCCAGAAGGGAGACTAAAACTAGTGTTTACAAAAGAAAACGATACATAACTGCTAACGCTACTCTGGGAGGCTTTCACTTGGAAGGTCATCTCTACTGCATGCAAACTGTTGCCTACTGTAACTCTTAGGGTTTTTTTGTTGTTGTTATTTTAATTTAAAACACCAAAGCTTATGTTTTCAGTGTTTAAGTACCCAAAGGTTTGCTATTCCATCATCTTTGTATAATCTTGTTTAAAATATACATTTTAAAACTACATGGTTGGGTTTTTTTCCAAACCGTATAATTAAACAAGGAAACCATATACTCTGCTATTAAATTATCCCGGAAAAACTCTGTGACCTCACTTTATGGCTGCTGAAACTACTCTGTACAAGTTTAAACAGCCTTATTTCAAAACCAAAAGTAGCTGTTGTTGGACAACTGAATTTTGCAATAAATTTCAACTTGATTCAATAAGTAGTTATTGAATGCCTACTATACAAAAGGTACCAGGATAGATTCTGTAGGGCATTGCAAATGAGAAGAAAACATTCTCCATTTTAGCAGCTTAGGGAATAGGATATTTTCTTAACATGTAAGGATAATAGCAAACATCTATATAGTACTAGGCAGGGTTTAAAATATCTATTAACTTACGCCTCACAACAGATCTGGGAGCTGGGTACTAATACTGCTCCTGATTTATAGGTGAGAAAAATGAGGCTCAGAGAGGTTAAGGAATCAGCTCAAGGTGCAGTAGTGAGAGGTGGGACTGAGATATATGTGAATGTGGGCAGCGCAGCTCAGGTCCTTTCTTATAACCACTCTGCCCCTGGACTCAAGAAATGAATAAGGCAGGGTGTGGATGAGTGGCAGTTTTTTTTTAAAACTGTCACCAAAAAAACAAACCAACAAACAACACCTATCTTGAGTTTCCAAAAGCAGTTCACATCTAATCAGGCATAACTTAAAACGTGATCCCAGGAGAGGTAAGTTTCAGGGGAAGAGTGAAGTGGGAATTTCAGGTAAAGAGAGTACATAAGAGCAAGGAGCTAGGATGAAGTAAAATTATTAAAAGCATGAGTAAGTAGTCAGCTAGGACAAGAGGAAGCAACTAAAGACTTCTAAATTGAGTATTGAGAGAGAATTTTTAAATTTTTTTTAATGTTTATTTTTGAGAGAGAGAAAGAGAAAGGGAATGAGCAGGGGAGGGGCAGAGACAGGAGACAGAATCCAAAGCAGGCTCCAGGCTCTAGGCTGTCAGCACAGAGCCTGACGCGGGGCTCGAACCCACGAACAGTGAGATCATGGCCTGAGCCAAAGTCGGCCACGTAACCAACTGAGCCACCCAGCCTCCCTGAGAACGAATGTTTTAATAAGACTAATTGCATGACTGGGATGGTTATTGGATGCCCAACGGTCCATATGGTGTCTCCCACAAACAGTCCAAAGAAGCGGTTATCACCTGGGGCTGTGGTGGTGATATATAGGAAAGTGGACGCAAAGGTGACTACGCTTTAGAGCAAAGATGATGGAAACGCCGGGGCAATCATTCATAGAAGCTACGCACTTAGAAGGAGCTCCAACAAAATCTGAGGCAAAGTTAGCTCCATAGGACAGGGAGATGGGAACAAGGTCCAAGGTTGAAGGTAAGGATTTGGAGTCCTCTGTAGAGTGTGGAGGTGAAGAACTATGGCAAATGCTTCAGCAGGAAGTTGACAGAAAGAAATAGAACTAAGGAGATGACTTTTACATACCCACACCCAGCTCAAGGGAGCAAGGGTAAATAACCAAGAAAGGAGATAAAAACAGCAGAAAGAAAACTAGAGCAGTGCAGTGTCGAAATAAGCAAGGCTCAAAAGCAGTGTAAGAGGAAGCTTAGCCAGGTCGAAGAAGGAAAGGAGTCAGAGCATCCGTTATCCTGGAGAACTAAGGATCTGAATCCTTTTCAACATTTTGCGCTCATAGTAAATACAGGATCTTTAAAAACCTTACAAAGGTGAATCACACAGACACTGATGTTATCCCCTAAAGCCAACAAAAGGAAGTAACTTAAAGTATACAAAATACTACAGAACCGTAACTCCTCACCCTGGAGAAGATAACAGTATGCTGAAAGTAGAGAAAGCCACACTTGCAGCTCCCTGTAATGTCAACTGTGTTCGATGTTAGGTAATTTAAAATACTATTTCCTATTGAAACAAAACTGTACTGTGGCATGAAACAGAAGAGTCACAGGACTTCACAGAAGTTTCAGACTTGCCTCAAGTCCCTGCCAGGTTGTCCCCCTAATTGTGTCCTGCCCTTGCCTTCATTCTCCCCAGTTTTGATCGCTGCCCTCAGAGCCACAGGATTCAGCACAAGTAGATGGTTAACACAGAGGAAGGTATAAGGTACCATCAGAGCACGTAAGACGGGCCTTTTCCCAGGCGTGGGGAATCAGAGGCAGATTCCCAGAGCAATTACACAACCTTTAATTTGGGACACAAAAATAATAAATACCAAAAATGTGCATATAACTCTCTAATTTCATTTACACCCTGAAGTTATAAGAGATTTGGAAGGAATTAAACAAAAAGCACGATGGTGACAAAATGGTGCTTGCATTTAAAAGAAACCGACAGATGCTTTGCTTTTTTATTTTGGTACTATTAATGACTGTACTTCCTGTTCTTCATATATAAAATAGGAATATGAGTATCTTTCTGAATTCACTATGTCCTTTATCATTAAAGCTCATTTAACCTCACAGGGATGTTCAATGATAGTCGACAGTGAATTGTTGAGATTTACTATATTTAGCCTGGGGTTAGTTAGCTTGGTTACAATAGGATATTAATGAACCCAGCACTCCAGATGCTCATTTGTTCTTATAAGTTTCACTTTTCCATGGAATAAACCTGGCCAGTTATCTTCAGTTGTGCCACAGATGGCCACAATATGTGCATTTAGTAATGAAAAGAAAGAGAGAAAATCAGTATAGCAGTGCCCCCGGGATAACAGAAACAGCTTCCCAACACATCACCCTGCTTCTATTCTTTTTCCTCTATAATCCAGTTCCCCAACCCAGCAGCCAGGATGATCTTAAAAAAAAAAAAAAATTATATACACACATATACATATTAGACTGTTTCCAGCTCCCATTCACAGCCTTTAATGGAGTTCTAGTCTCAGTGCTGTAGGAATTTAGCTACCACAGGGCACTACAGTACCTGCCCCTGCTTACCCCTGCAATCCCACCTCATACCACGGTCCCCTGGCTCCTTGTGCCCAGCCACCCTGTGTCCCTTCGGTTTTCTGAATAAGTCACACTCCTCCCACCCCACACCCTGTGCCCTCCTCCCACCTTCCTGTGCCCTCTGCCAGCACATAAGGACACAGACAGACACAGAGACCTATCCTCACAGACAAAATTTCTGAGTGAAGTAGTCAAAAAGAACAACGACACACTGTGTAAATATCACATGAGGCCGTGTGAGAAGATGAAATAGCAGATGAGCATCCATCGTGTAGAACAAAACAGTAAGTTTAGGGAAAATAGACATGAATGCCAATAAGCCATAATATTGAATGAGGGACCCTAAATTATTAATAACAACCCAAGAGCCAATATAAACTGAAATCTCAACTATGGCACCCAGACAGTGTGATTCTATGCTTAGACAAACCAACAAATCTCCACAAAATTATTTTTAAAATATTAACCAAAATAATGGCTCACTAACGGTAGGAATGCCACAGGTAACACTGGTGAATCTCAAAGCCAACACTGTTATGCTGCAGGACTAATCAAAATGACGAAGAGGGTAAGGTGGTGGTGATGGTTGTCCCACAAAGTGAATGCACTTAATGCCACTGAACTGTACCCTTAAAAATGGTTAAGATGGGTAGTTTACCATAGTTTTAAAAAAAGGAAGCGGGGAGGAGTAGGAAGGTTTTAATGCACTTTTAAGACAAAAAACAAAACAAAAAAACAACTAGACCTCCTGGTCATGAAAATGATAAAAGCTAAGGATATGATCTAAGTCTATTAAATCAGTAAGAATATGCAACTGTTCACTAAATTAGTTACTAGAACTAAAGGGGGAGAAGACATCAAAAGAAGAAATGCAATTAGTTTTAACATGTTTATCATTAATAATCAAAGATTCACATTAAAACCAGGTGCTATTTTTACCCATAAAATTAGAAAATTAGCAAATTTAGTAAAAGATAATATCCTGAGTACTCTCATATATTGCTAGTGCAAATATAGTCAAGGCCCTTCTGAAAAGCAATTTGCCAGTATTTATTAGGAGTCACAAAAGTGTGTGTACTCTTGCCCAGTAATTTTATATCTGCGAATTAACCCTAGGAAACAATCCTAAATGCATAAAAAGATGAATGAACAAACATGAATGTTCATTAAATCTCTATTTATAAGGAAACAGTGAAAAACATGAAATGAATGTCTGGCAATGAAAATAAGGAAACTCTGATTCAGCCACATAATGTTTTTATATAGCAAGTAAAAATATTTCTGAAGAACTTATGATAATGTGGGGAAACACTAAGTTAAAAAAAAAAAAACAACTATAGAAATGTATGTGTAACCAGGTATAACTTCAAATATTTTCAAACAACTTGAACAACAATCTATGCCCAAGATTTTTCTGTTTTTCTACAGGTGAGTATATGTCACTCTAATAGTTGGGGGGAGAAATAAGGTTAATGCAGCAACAAATTAGTTCAAATTTACATTTAGGAGGAGAGAATAAGGGAAATTATGAACTTCATAAAACATCCGCCCAGTTGTCTTATTTTCCACACTAAGCTACTGACACCATCAGATCAGGAGATATATTGTATTTCTTGATCTCTAACATCTAGCACCTAATTAGTTGACATATAAGTAGGTGCTCAGTATAACAATCTAAAAACACCCACCCATCCAAATGACAGCTTTCCAAAAAGAAAAAAAAAATACACACACACACACTTTTTAAACATTCAGGAACCAGTTAAGTCAAAAAGCTGGGATTCTATGTAGTAGTATTTGATTGACTAAAAATAAATGCTACAAACAATAAATATCTTTTTTTTCCCCTAAATTCTAGAGAAAGTGGTAGAAATGGTTTTGTGATAAAAAATAGGTTTTAATTTCACTGCTGAAGGACTGATTAGGTTTGGTTAGGTGAAGAAGCTGGGTAGCATTCAGGGAAGGAGAAACGGCCCAATCAAAGGCCGTTATGAGAATCTTCACATCCCTTAAATGCTGATGTTCCCAAAAGCTCTTCCTTGAACTCCCTGCTCTTATTTTACACACACTTCCTAGGTCATCACCTCTACTCCCTTATCTTTGTTTATCAACCTGAGGATAACAGCTTCCAAGTCAATCTCCTCATTTCAGAATTTTATCCCAATTTCCAGGCTCAAATTTGCATGCTCACTAGGCATCTCTACTTGGGTATTTGTTTCAAACTCAACATGCTTACAAGTGATTTAGTCTTCCCTCTGAAAACCTGTTCCTCCTGTATTTCCTATTTCTGTGAGACAGAATCACTTTCCACCTAGAAAAACAAGTTATTCTTAATTTATCTCTTGCCTACACCCACATCCATCAATTAACGAGGCAGGAATTCCTAAGTCTATCTCAAATCTGTCTCTTCATTCCTATCTCTAAAGCCTCTGACCTAGTTCAGACCCACATTCGCTCTTGGCTACATCCTGAAATTGCCTCCTACTTGATTTTCTGGCCTCCAGTCCTATCTCATGGATCCTCTTCAGGGATCAGCTTAAAAGTCACCTCCTCGGGCTGGCCTTCCCTGCTCTTCCAGACCAGGTTAGGTTTAACTGTGACCAATCACACAGTAATCCCCTACCTCACCTCTCCTCACACCTCTGAAATGTTCTGTAATGGCTGTCTCCCCTATTAAGTCAGCTCCTGCATGAGAGAAGGGACTGCCTCTCCCATACCATTTTGCTTTACTGCATGTAGGACTCAGTCTAAATGATTTAGTGTAAAGGATCTAAAAGGTGATTGATAAATAGGAAACCCTGGGCTCTGTATCTTCAAACATGAACCTACTCACTTTTTCAAATATATATAGATGCTTTTTGTGATCAGTATAGTATCAATTCATTTCAATCTCACTGAAAGAAATGATGGGTTTTGTCAGATCTTTTCTTGTACCATATACAAAAAACACAAATATCAGTGACTTTCATCCTTGAAAACATGAAGATAAATGGATTAGGAATAGACTAACAAGATAGAATGAACTATTTAATAGAAAACACTCCTGAAATAATGTGAATTGACTAAAACAGAAATCAGCTTATAAAATCTGATGGTTCTTTTTTTTCTTTTTCTTTTGATTCAGAATTTGCAACAACCATTGGAAATCCTAACAGCAAACAGAGGAGACATATCCAACTATATGTCACCATAAGCAATACCAGTCAGTGCTATGCTGAACCATGGTAGAGTATCTTCTCTCTACCACCTTCTCCTTCTAAGTTTGCTCTCAAAGTTAACTACTTAAGGTCTTTGTGGGGAGAGAACTCAGAAGACAAGTTACTTAAGTACGTATGGACAACACAGTTTTGAGTTTTGAGAGACAAACCTTGATAGTGACCTACACTAAACTCTAGCAAATGTAGTAGAAAAGTTGTGGAAATTTTCCTTTCTACATGTGGGTACCTATAGATCATTACAAGTTTGGTAACTCAATTAAGAAGAGAACTAAATACAGAAAAATGCTACCTCTCCTATTACCCATCTTTTATTTACTGTCCTTAGATTCAAAACATTAAAGGATATTCTAATTAAACTCCTGCTGAGTATGAGCTGATCATCTAAAGAAAATATACTCATTAAATGTTGTCAGATCAACAGGAGCTATCTGCAAAAAGATAAAGTTGGATCTACTTAGTGAACTAAAATAAACTCCAAAGGAGTCAAAGATGCATATAGAAAAAATGAAACTAATAGTTAAAGAAAATATAATTTCTTCATACCTTTGGAGAAGAGAGGTCTTTCTGACTCAAAATTTTAGTCATAAATGGAAACTTCGATGAATTTGATTCCATAAAAATCAAAAACCTCTGCAATGGCAATATATACACACACACACACAAAATCAAAAAACAAATGTCAAACTGGGAAAAATACTGGCTACTCCCTCTTATCACAAAAGACTAACAGCAACAAAAACTCAACAGAAATGGGCAAAAAATATGAACTGGTAGTACATGGAAATAAATATGAAAAGCCTAAAGTTACTCATAAGAAATATGCAAATAAAAACTACTCCGGGATACAATTTTCACCTTACAGATGGGCAAAATCCAGAAATTCAATTGTATACTCTAAAGACAAGCCAGGAGGGAAAAATGCACTCACTCTCACCCATTGCTAGTGGGAGCATAAATTGGCACAAATCTCATGGTTGGAAACTTGACAATTTTCCTCAAAATTACAAATACACTTTGATACTGCAAGTCTACTCTTGGGAATTTTACTTATGAATATAATTATGCAGATAGGAAATGTACAAGGTTACTCATCACAATATTAGCAAAAGAGGAAAAAACCTAAAAATACAGTAATTAGAGACTGGGTAAGTAAAATACAGTCCACCCATATAATGCAGTATTATGCAATTGTTAAAAAAAAAAGAATGAGGAAATAGTCTATTTATTGTATGAAAAAAGGGACAAAACAGTGTGTATAATGTGCTACCTTTTGCATAAAGTTTTAAAAAGTGGAAAAAATAAGAATATAAATTCTGAATTGCTTTAATATGTATATAGAATGTCTGAAAGAACAATAAAGAACTTAATAGTGGCTGCTTAGAGCTGCGTAAGGAAGGTAGATACCACTGGGTGAATATGGAACAGAGATAAGAGCAATACTTCGCAATATGTACTATTTTTAAACCTATTAAAAATCTTTAAAATAAACAAAGCTTCTTCATTTCAAATGTGCAATAATTTCACAGAGGGGAAAAATAAGGATATCAGTATGAATAAAATCCTACGTATACTATATGAATAAAATATAATATAAAATATAAGAATATATATTTATATATGTAAATATATATATTTATAAAAATATATATATTATATATATTATATATGTATATTATATATTATTATATATTATATTATATATACAATATAATATAATATATAATAATAAATATAAAATATAAAATAAAATACCTATGTATACTATATGAATAAAATCAATGTATACTATTTCTGAGAGCAGATAAACCTCTTCATGTTGCCCTCTATAGTACTTTGAAAGGAATGGTTGAAACTGAAATTGAAGTTGATTTTAATATAAACATAATCCCATTTTCCAAAAGTAGTTTCTAAATGTTTTAGCTAAGCTGTGTTATCCTAGAGTATCCTAGAGTAATGTGTTACTTTACCTGCAGAACAACAGTATCCACACTATTAAAAAAAAAAAAAAAGGTTTTAAGATGCTCAACATCACTCTTCATCAAGGAAATACAAATCAAAACCGCAATGCGATACCACCTCACACCTGTCTGAATGGCTAACATTAACAACTCAGGCAACAACAGATGTTGGTGAGGATGTGAAGAAAGAGGAACACTTTTGCACTGCTGGTGGGAATGCAAATTGGTGCAGCCACTCCGGAAAACAGTATGGAGGTTCCTCAAGAAATTAAAAATAGAACCACCCTATGACCCAGTAATTGCACTACTAGGTAAATCCAACGGATACAAAAATGCTGATTCGAAGGGGCACATGCACCCCAATGTTTATAGCAGCACTATCGACAATAGCCAAAGTATGGAAAGACCCCAAATGTCCATCAAAGGATAAATGGATACGGAAGATGTGATACACACACACACACACACACACACACACACACACAATGGAGTATTACTCGGTGACCAAAAAGAATGAAATCTGCCCATTTGCAACAACATGGGTGGAACTAGAATGTATTATGCTATGTGAAATAAGTCAGAGAAACACAGATATCATATGATTTCACTCATATGTGGAATTTAAGAAACAAAACATAGGAACATAGGGGAAGGGAAGGAAAGATAAGATAAAAACAGAGAGGGAGACAAACTATAAGAGACTCTTAACTACAGAAAACAAACAGAGGGTTGCTGGTGGGTTGTTGGGTGGGAGGAAGGGCTAAATGGGTGATGGGCATTAAGGAAGACACTTGTTGGGAGGATGACTGGGTGTTATATGTAAGTGATGATGAATTATTAAATTCTACTCCTGAAATCATAATTACACTATATGTAAACTAACTTGGATTTAAATAAAAAAATAAGATAAAAGTTATCTTGTTGGGGGGCCTGGGTGGCTCAGTCAGTTAAGCCTCTGACTCTTGGTTTCCACTCAGATCATGATCTCATGATTTGTGAGTTCAAGCCATGGTTTGTGGGTTCAAGTCCCACGTCGAGTGCCACCACCAGAGCCTGCTTGGGATTTCTCTCTTCCTCTCTCTCTGCACCTCCCCAACTCACACTCTCTCTCAAAATAAACTTTAAAAAAAAAAAAAAGTTTTCTTGTTAAACATCATTAACGTGCTTGGGAATCTGGGGGCACTAGAAATTGATGCTGAATGATGAGGGGCACTCTCTCTTCCTGTTTCCCCTCCACTATGGGTGACTTCTTTCTTAATTCTGATGACTCTACTTAAAATAAAACAAAACAAAACACCTCTTAATAATCTGAGTCTCTTGATAAAAGTTCCTGAAGGCATGGATTCAAGCTCCAAATGGTAACATGGGTATCACAGCTAATGGAAACTAGCTATGTAGCCAGTCGACAGAAAAACCCAGGACATCCCAATGCATCAAACACACCTAGGTCACCTTCAAAATATACCCAGTAACTGCATTATACCAGTAATGAAACATTCTTCCTTACTTATAATGAGAAAAATTAATATTGCAAGTGACATACTATTTATGTTTGTTAAATGCAGCAAAATGTAGAAAGGGACACCTTAAAAAACACCGCATCAAAAGTACACTAAATAGAAAAGATGAAATCCAGGCACTTGAAATTTCTCCCCTCAAAGACAGGATTTTAAAAGTCAAGTTTTGCCTCTATAATTCCCTTCCTTCTCCCTTCTACTTCTGGAAACAGCAACACTATTAACAACAGGAGCTTCTTAAAAGCAAACATAAGACATTTCAGCAAAAGCAGACTGGTTACTACTAATGAAGAAAGGGACAGCAGTCATTTCCCCAGATCTTTCCAGTTGTCAGTCACCCCTTCTTCCTTCTACCTCCTGACCTCTTAGCTCTAGAACATGGCACCAATTCTAAAAAAGCAATCTAGAATTACAGCTATGTGATCTAGCATGCTCTCCCTGGTCAGAGATCAACAAAGTGTTTATATACACACACATATACGAAGTGTATGTATGCACGTTTGTGGGTATTCACAAATAAATATAGGTGTATATATAATTACTTCCTCCTAAAATATTAGTAAGAGTTGTAGAAAAATTAAGTGAGCATAAATTAGAAAATTTCTTGGAAAAAATTATTAGCCCCTACAATTTCTAAGTCACATCGATAACAGAAAGCAATCATTAAATTTTCAAAGTCAAAATGTGTGGGAACATTATTCCTTTTAATCTATCAAAACCTGAGCATTTTAAAGTATTTTCCAGCGTAATAATACTCTTACTTTAAATGTTCACAAATTAGGTAAATCAAGAATACATCTTCATGCTCAAAAGTTTCAGTGAAAAAAGTTAAAAGTCTCCAGAAGAAAATGAATATGCTATTTCAAAGTGGAGGTAAACAAATTACATATGTAAATCCACAAAGAGTATTTCTAATAAACAAATTGTCTCATCCCCCTAAAAAGGGTAAAGTTAAAAATAGATTGCTTACTTTATTCATACAGTCCTAGTTATAGTAGCATGGATGTAGGTTATCACTTTCATCAAACTTTGTTTTAATATTTGCCTAAGATTGCACGGTGGTTTAATTCAGAAGGTTTGATACCCTCGGAAATTAAAAAAAAATTAAGGAAATTTAAGGTGATGGAAAAATTGTGAACCGTTTCATAAGGCTGGAATTTTAAATGACATGCGAATTATTTTAATTTTCAAGGACTATGAAAAAGAGGTTTTTTTAACCATAGTCTAAACCAGTAAATTTCAAATTAGAGGGTAAAAGACCATCTATTTGGTGCAGGAAAAACTCTTAAATTTTTTTCTTAAATCAAAAACTTCAGAAAGATGCTGCACCCTGCTGATATTTAGCATGCAAACTGACACTGCATACTTAGTCTATCCCTCGGTCAGATGGTCTCCATCAACTACAAAGTCCAAGGTGTGTTCCACACAAGGCTTCCTCAGTGGCAGTGCTACAAAGGTACAGGAATTTCAGTATTCCTTCGACTCTTTCTTGTCATTTTCCATGTTTTAAATTCTACTGAGGCTTATGGGCATCTGATTAAATGAGTTATTTTATATTGTTTTAAACAAAATAACCCACACCAAATGGAGAAAAGGCTTTGCTATATTCCTGCGAAGAAATTTAGAACTGGAATGATACTAACAATGCAAACACAAGCACATAAAAGGAAAATGGTAGAGCCAAAACACTTCTCCCAGCATGAACACCTTATTCACCGCACCAGTTGATAAATGCAATCACGCTAATCAGATCTATGAAAAAAGAACCTGCAAAACTATCAAGAATTCCACATGAAATATAGATTTGTACCCACTACCAAAACCAACAATCACAGTCCTAATAAGAATATACTGTGCTATAATTTAAGAGAATAGGAATCACTAACAAGACATCTAAAACTTAAACATCCAGAACATAAACACAAACATCTGTATTTTTTAAAGACCCGTTTAAAGCCATGCAATACTCAACCCAATTCTTTCAACATTTACAGCACTCATTAAACAGTCCTAACAAATAAAGTTATGTTACATGGGAAAGACTTGCTGTTCCTCCTATGGTAAAATGGGTAAAGGATTACAAAGAAAAAAAAGCATAGTGACAAAATGCAATCCTTAATCACTAAATATTATCGGAAGAATTATAGGAAAAATTGCTTAATATATGAAGAAAGAAGGACTGGAGCAAATTATATAGTAGGAAATGTTGGATAGAAGATAAAAGACACACACCTTACATGTCTCAGACTATGGTACTTGCTAGATTCCACTTTCAAAATAAAACATTTTGTATGTATATGTTAAGAATTCAAGAAAAGTTTTACTGGATAACATGTAATCTCAATAGCAAATTTTTTCTTTAATAAATCGTGTGTAACTTCTGATGGAACAGCTGTTTTAACTAGAAAAGGGATTCTCCGACAAATTTACAAAGACAGCAACTCAGGTGAAAATCACTCAACCAGTCAGTCACAGGCAAGCTACTGCAGCAAAAATGCTGAAATAAGAAGTGTGCACTTAATGTTCCAGGGTTATCATCTGTGTGGTTAATTTAAAAAAAAAAAAAAAAAAAAAAGGACCTTTAAAATGAAGAATCATTAGGATATTTCATGAGATAGGGAGCAGCTAAAAATTATTTTATTTTCCCCTATACAGTCCACTAGTTATCTATCATAAAGAACTTAGGAGCTGTTAAACTTAAGAGATGGACTATGGACTTCTCTTTCACAGAAATAAAAACATTCAAAATTTGCTGACCTTTTTTGTAATGACAAAGCAGAATCTTCAAAACAATAAACACACCACACCTGTACCTTCAATGTAAAGGGAAAGTTATTAACAGTTCATGAGACGGTGACTGCTTTTCTACAGTAACTTCCTATGAGAAAGGAATTTTAAAGACAAATGTTTTTAGAAAATCCCCACCATTTTGTGACTTGTACTGAAATGTTGAGAGTAATCTAAAAACAAACAAACAAAAACTCTCAGAATTGCACACTCAAAATATATACTTACATTAGGGGTGAGCCAAAAAAAAAAAAAAAAATACTTAGGAGTTATTGAGGTGAGCAATAAAAAAACAATTTATGTAACAAATTTGGCCCTTTTCCTAATCAAGAAGCCAAAATTAAATAGAAAATAAGATGATGCTCAAAAGCATAGCCAATAAATAGTACTCCATTTTTCATTGAAAATTTATAAGTTTACAATCTACATATAAATACCTTCCTTCCTAGTAGAGCCTGCATGTCATATAATACATTTCCAAGAATTCAAAAGAGGTGTTGAATCTTCTAGCATAACCTCTTCTTCATTACAGGTAACCTGACATTTTTAGTGGACTCAGTGGAAAAGGCAATGAAAATTTTCCAATGCTAATATATACTACAGACCTATTAAGAAACTATACTATGTGAAGATAAATTAATACATTTAAACACAGGTTTGGAATTTAGACTACTTAATTAGAAAATGTGCATAAAATGTCCTTATTCAGACTGTCCTATATCCACCACCAACACAAAGAGTTCAGAGGACAAAGGTGACTGCTAGAAGGTGATTATTGATTTTTGTTTTTAATGCACTGAATTTTACAACTAAAATACCATGGCTCTAGTTTATATAAAAAGTGGAAGTGGAGTTAATTATTTTTAGAAATCTGATAGCCATTACAAGATTGTTTTTAATGACTTTCCAAAGACATTATTAAAAAAAACACGAGTTCATTAAGTCACATTTTCCATGAAGAAAAAAAGGGCTTATATTAGAAAACGTACAGAATCCTACTAACTTAGAAAAAGACTACATACTTAAAGTGTTTAAATAAAAATTGCTTATGAAAAAATTACTGAGTCCTTATAATTAAAACTTTAAAATTTCTAGGAAGTATTTAACAAGCTATTTTACACAGATATATTTTAATCAGTGTGATAATAGTGCCTGACTTTTAACTGTTAAATAAATATCAAGGTTATTATCTGCTTTCAAAGGACTACTACAAATTTTACTGAGAAAATAAATGCAGTTCTACCTTTAGCAAAGGAGCACTTCATACGTTTCTAAGATGCCAAAGGTAATTAGTTCTCTATTAATTCAAACATATCCACTTCGCAAAATGAACTTATCAGTACCTCAGCAAGAAGAAAAAAGTTCTATACTTCAGTGTACTTTTCACTCTACAAAAGGACATGTACAACCAATCTGACTGGATGGGAATAGTCTGTTGTCCAGCAATATGCTTTGGCACCACCTAATTTTGAGAATAAAAATGCACACTAAGCTCAAAACCGCCACCAACTCTTCTAAAGAACACGAAGCAATTCAAGCAAGAAAAACAAAAAGAGCTAGAATGTACGTTATTTCAAAACAATGACTCACAGTTAATGAGTATTTTAAGTGATTGCAAAAGACTGAAGTGATTAGTTTATTCCCTCGCTACCAAATGCCAGGTTGCCAGGAGTGTTTATTATTTAGAACCTAGGAAAACAGCCCCTAAAATTACAGAAAGGTTTTTTGATAGATTTTTTAAACTTTCCTTCGAGAACATCCAATGTTAAGTGGCAAACTGAGTCTTTCCATGATAAATTTCTCTAATATGAAGAATAAACTGAATCAAGATAAAAAATTAAATGTTATGGAAACGACCTTTTCAACCTCCTATCGGAATAGTGCAGAGGAGAGGTCCTCAAGCGAGGAATGAAAACACAAATGCTGACAGTGGTTAATCTCCCTGTAGGAAACAAAAGCGTGAGGAAAAAAAAGAAAGGATAAATTAATGAAATGAAGAGCTAGCTAAACAAACAAGCAATGATTCACTACACATCACCCTAAATTTAAAAATTCTTGTGATGTTCTTAAACTAAAATTATCACTAAATATCCCTTCCCAGATACAATCACAAGTCAGAATCATTTGAGAGTTCAGAAAGTCATCAAACCTATACTTAAAGCCAAATCACAACTACCTTGAATATTTATCTTTAAAGTCAGAAACAAATCTAATGTTTGTTCTGGAAGGCCTGAAGAGTGGAACCACTATTAAGTGCCAATTATTTTCATAGTGTATCAGAATCTAGAAATAGATTCCAGAATTTTTTCCCTTCAATAACATTTATTTTACCATCATAGAATTGTGGTAGGCTGGGAGAAAATGTTACAATTCAAGTTAATTCAGCTTTTATAGGAAATTCTTTCGATAATATTGTAAGCTTATCTTTCATTAGATTACTTTCTTTTTCCTTAGTGAAGGAAAAATAAAATTGGTATCTTAAGAATCAATTAATGATGGGTATAAGCCAGTTAACTGTGCTAAGCACTGGCAAATGATAAACAAAAGCAAACAAGATCCTTGGCCTCTTGGGGTCTTTTAGCTGGAGGGGGAAAATGGCACATAAAAATGTAAAACCATGACTATAAGCAATGAGACAGTAGGTACACAGGTCACTGTGAGAGCAAATAGATGATCTAACCTAAGAACATCAGAGGAGGTATTCCTGACGTAAGAAAATGACCACTGAGCTGAGACATGAAGGATGAGAAAGAAAAACACCGTGTGGCCAAAGGTGAGACGGGACAGATAAATAGGAACTCGTCTTTCGGGGTTTCACAAATTATAATATAAAGGATTTGTGTCCCTATCCTTCCCATAGATCTTAAGAGCAATAGGAAGTCAAATGAGTGTTTTAATTAAAGGGATAATATCATTAAATTTGTGTCTTAAGAAAACATCACTCTGGCATACTGTGGCAACTGAATTCAATTAGTGCAAGGGTATGTACAAGGAAACAACTTAGAAATGTTGTTAGGAAATTATTTCAAGTTAGGAAATAATGGACTGAGCCAGAGTAGTAGAAACAGGAAAACAGGTTGCTGAGATATTTTAGACACAAAATAAGACTGGATGATGGACTGGGGTAATATTCGCTAAAATGGGGAAAGGTAAAGGAAGCCCACATTTAAGGGGAGGGGGGGCGAGATCATAAATTCATAAAACATGTTTGAAGTGCTCTTGGAGCACATGCAAAGAGATGCCAAACAGGTATTTGGTCTATAAAGTTGGGCCAGTGTTATTAAACTTGAATCATCATTATAAAGGTAATGAATCTGCAATATGGATACAGACGCCCGAAGAGTTGAAATCATGACCAACCTTAGCAATTCCAATATATAAAATAAAACCTCGGTAGAGTGGGAATAGTCTGCAAATGAGACTGAGAACCACCAAAAAGATACAAGGAAATCAGAAGTGACCCACAGAACCAAAATGTCAAAAAAGAATGACATCAGTTGCTTTGAATGCTTCTGACAAGATAGGAAAATTGTCCATTTGTTTTGGTGATGAGTATTATTATTATCAATAGTATTATCAGTATTATTTCAATGAAGTTATTAAGAGGTAGAAACAAGCCCAGAGTGGGTTGAGAAGGCAGCAATGTTGGAAGAAATCAATGGACAGAATGTTATAGTCAGTTCTGGGTACATAGATGATGGGAGGGCAGGGCAGCAGCTACAGTTACCTATTTTTTTTAATTGGAGAGATTTTACCATGTTTATAGGCATATAAGAAGGATCTAGTTGAAAGGAAGCAGGTGAATATGAAAATAAAGAAGGGATAACAAAATGTTAGGACATCTAAGAAAGCAGAGGTGGTGTGATGTAGCACACAGGAGGGAGAGAAAACGATGAGGGTGGCAAAGGCACATTTTATGTCTGTCATCAGGGAGAGGGAAGCCTCTCTTTCTCTGTCCAATAGGAAGTGAGGGATCTGTGGAGAAAAGCTACACGTTTATATCCCAATGTAATAAAATCTTACTTAAAAGAGGTCTTTACATAACAACAGAAACACTTGCATTTATTGCGGGACGTGACACATAGTAAATGCTATATATATATATGTCCATTTAATCCTCAAAACAATGCTGTAAGTTCATTAGCTCCTTCACAGATGAGGAGCCTAAGGCACAGGGAGGTTCAATGATGTGCTGAGGTAAATGGCAGCACTGCGTCCTCAAAAGCGAACACTGACTCTACAGCCAATGCTCCAACAATGTGCCACCCGGCCTCCTGGTGGGCATGAGACCGCCTCTACGCACCCACACTGTCCCTACAGAATGGTGGGTTCTTCAGGCACATAAGGTCCTAAGTCTCGGACTGCTGGGATGAGAGTTCTGTTGACCCCCAAATTAGCAAATAATAAAAATATGAATTTATGGCTAAGAAGCCTAGGCAGTTAAGACTTCATAAACTGACCTTTGTAATCACCAGTTCACACTAGTGAGAAAGAATCCCAAAGATTTCTTTTTAAATCTTTCATCTCTTATTTTCGGGGACAACTATCCAATAGGACCGAAGTGGCATTACAATTCATCTATTTATGTGTGGATGTCCCTCACTAGATTTGGGCATTTCAAAGGCTGCCTATGTCTACTCCATTAAAATATTTGTTCAGTGTCCACTATGTGGAAACCACCGTGCCAGGTGCTAAAAAACAACATAAACAAGAGAGCCACAATCTCTGGTCACTGGAAGTCAACTAACAGACAATATATGCTTTTAAATTGAGAAAAATACTAGGAAGAAATCAATATAAGAATGAAAGGCGAGATGTAGAACTGAATGTTTATAACATAGTAGCTAGAGAAGGCATCTCTGAAAACATTTAAGCTGAGACCTAAAAGCCGGAAAAGGGATATTCCATTACTACAAATCTGCTAAGGTAGAAGATATATAATTTAAATAATTCAGAGACTAAATGAAATAAGCCCAAAGCTGTCGGGAGAGCAAAAGCAAAGGTAAAATTGAGGAAGAGTCAGGTCAAGATCACTTAGGGCTTAATAGGCCATGATAAAGAATTTGGATTTCATTGTTTTTACAATAGAAAGCAATTAGTATTGAGCAGAAAACAGACACAATTTTATTTATGCTTTAAAATTATAATAACTCATACACAGATGCCGAGGTCAAACAATAAGGCAAGGAGACCTGTAGCAGTTCAGGCGAGAGGTGATGGTGGCTTGGAGGAAAGGTTGGTAGATGGAAATGGTAAGATGTGGACAACTTTGAGAGAGATTTAGGAGTTAAGTCTGAGCTTTGAAAAGGGAGCAAAAGTAATTCAAAGGAGAAAACACCATCTCTTCAAATAATGGTATTAAAACAACTGGACACCCACATGCAAAAAAAAAAAAAAAAAAAAATTTTTTTTTTTTTTTTTTTTTTTTTTTTTGCCAAAGAAGTTAACTCAAAACTGATCGTCTAAATTTAAAACTCAAAACTGTAAAACTTCCACAAGATAACGCAGGAGAAGATCTAAGTGACTATGGGTATGGCAATAAGTTTTTAGATACAACACCAAAAGCATGACCCACTAAAGAAAAAAAATGATGAAGTGGATTTCATTAAGGTTTAAAACTGCTCCTTTGCAAGAGACACTGTTAAGAGAACAAAGACAAGCCACAGACTAGCAGAAAATATTTGCAAAACACTTATCTGGGAAAGGACTAGTACCCAAAATATACAAAGGATTCTTAAAACACAGTAAGAAAACAGATTTTTAAAAGGGCAAAAAATCCAAACAGACACCTGTCAAAGATGATACACAGATAGGTAAGAAGCTTATGAAAAGATACTTGGTATCATGTCACTAGGGAACTGCACATTAAAACAATGATGCCACCATACATCTACCTATTAGAGTAGCTACGATCCCAAACACCAACAACACAAAACACTGACAAGAGTGTGGAGCTAAAGGAAGTCTCATTGACTGCTAGTGGGAGTGCAAAATGAACGGTTCAGCCGCTGTGGAAGGGTTTGGTGGTTTCTCACAAAGCTAAGCATAGGCTTACCGAAAGACTCAAAAATCACACTACTAGGTATTTTTCCCAATGAGTTGAAAACGTATGTCCATAAAAAATTTGCATATGAATGTTTACAGCACTTTATCCTTAAGTGCCAAAACTTGGAAGAAACCAAGATATAATTCAATAGGTGAAAAAATGAACTGCGGTAGAGTTATACACTGCTAAAAAGAAATGTGCTATGAAGTCACAAAAAGAAAAGGAAGAACATTAACTGCATATTGCAAAGTAAAGAAGCCACTAGAAAAGGCTACATACTGGTATGACTCTAACTATATGAAAGCCAAACTACAGACACCGGAAAAGTTCAGTAGTTGTCAGGGATTGGGATGGTGAAGGATAAAAAGGTGGACAAAAAAAAAAAAAAAAAAAAAGGGGGGGGGTGAGGGGGGACGGATTTTTAAGGGCAGTGAAACTCTTATGTAAGATGCCCTAATGGTGCATACAGGACATTAGGCACACTGAGTGAATCCTAACTTAAACTGTGGTCTTTAATGTATCAAAAGTGGTTTAGCTGCAAGAAATACACTAAATAACTGCAAGATATTAATTAGTAGGGAAAGGAGGAGGAGGAATCGATATAGATACTTTCTGTACCCTTTGGTCAATTCTTCTGTAAACTTAAAACTGCTGCAAATATGGGCACCTGGCTGGCTCAGTTGATGGAGCATGTGACTCTTGACTGCAGGGTTTTGAGTTTGAGCCCATGTGGAATAGAGTTTACTTAAAAAAAAAAAAAACTGCTTGGGGCCCCTGGGTGGCTCCGTCAGTTGAGCGTCTGACTTCAGCTCAGGTCGTGATCTCACTGTTCATGGGTTTGAGCCCCACGTCAGGCTTTGTGCTGACCGCTAGGAGCCTGGAGCCTGCTTCAGATTCTTTGTCTCCCTCTCTCTCTGTCCCTCCCCTGCTTGCACTGTCTCTCAAAAGTAAATGTTAAAAAAATTTTTTTAAAAAACTGCTATATATAAAGTTTAAAAAGTCCAAAAAAGAAACAAGTGAGGTAACAAATAATGAAGAGACTGAATATGGGATGTAAGGAAGAGACCACTCCATGGTTTTTGACATAATGAGCTAAACGATGGTGCCGCACTGAGAAAAATAGCTCAGGATTGGACATTTTAATTTGCTTTAATTATCCAAGTGAATATCAAGACTGGAGCTTTGAGGAAGGGCTAGAGGGGAGGGGGGAGATAAACATTTGGGGAGAGTTAACAAAGGTATTAAACCATGGTAATAGATAAGATCATCTAAGTGTAAAGGGAAAAGAGGTTAAGGGAAAAGCTCAAGGACTGAGCACTGAACTACTCTCCATAGTGTATAAAAAAATAAGACCAGCAACAGCAACTAAAAAGTAAAGGCAGGGAGGGAAACCAGAAGTATATGCTGTTATGGAAGTCATAAAGAGGGTGTTTCAGAGGTAAAAGTGTTCAATTACACTGAATTCTGCTAAAAGGTCAAAACAGCACAGGTTAAGTGCCCAGTGGATTTGGCAACAGGGAGGACTTGGGTGACCTTGACAAGAGCAGTCCTAGCAGTATTAGATGCAAAAGCCAGATTGGAACAGATTGAAAAGTAAATAAAATTTGAGAAACTGTAACATTATGAGCAGACAATTCTTGGTAATAAAAGTGAGAAGAGATTGCATAAGTTAAAGGGGGCGAAGATTAAGTAGTTTCCTCTTCTTAACATGATATATGACTGAATAACTAGACACAATAATGATCCAACAGAGAAGGAGCTTTGTTCCTAAGAGAGAAAGTACTACAGCCACAAAGTCCTTGACAAGATATAAGAGACACAACCAGGCTCCAGAGGATAACAAAAAAAGCAAGATTTTGAAAAGAGGTGTACAAGTGTAGAAGCATCTTAATATCACCAATGTTTGGGAGATGCATGAAATTTAGTGCTAAATGATTCATTAAATGAATCAAATTAAATAATTATAATGGCTTAGAAGGCTCCTAGTAAAGCACCATTACTTGTGTAAGGACAAACCAAATTGAAGGCAAATTCAAACATTTAAAAATGCTCAGTGACTTCCAGTTTCCTTCCAACAAGTACAAGTTGTCACTTCCTGAGCATACAACAAGAAAAAAGCTACACTGAAAATTAACAAATTCTCTTATATCCATCAGAGATCTAAGGTCACAGGATCAACTGCCAGCCCCAAAACTGAAGAACTAGGCAAAATACAGATATCAGCAGCTTGCCAGGAGAAACCACCACTGAAGCCAGCCGGGTAGAAAAACATAAAAGGAATTGACTAACTGCTAGAGACTGAGGGCCCATGAACTTGAGAGATTAAAAATTTTCGGGAAATCAACTTTAAGGGGCCTGTTACATTTTCATGAGTTTTATCTCCAGAAGCCCCATCACTTTCTCAAGGTAAAGAACAGAAAAATCTCTTCTAGTTCTGGAAGCAGAAGGAAAAATAACCATTTTGAAGTACACCCAGAGCATATGGTTCTCCTTAACAAAGGGCTGCCCTCAAGGAAAATTATTTAACCAAAGCCTAACAAAATGGAGAAAGAAATACCCAAATCACGCCCTTTCTACCCTTTGCGTCTCATAAGGGGAAAGGTAGGGGGATGCTTGTGAAGGTGAAAGCCCACAGGAGAGTCCACTAAAAGATTGAGACCATTGACAGGACCACAAAGAACTTCTTCTATCCCCACACCTTACCCACCAAATCAACAAGGAATTACAATGGAAAGAAGGCTCTGATTCTATTTATAAAGGAATCTCTATGCAATCAGAGTGGACCTAAAAAAGCACGCAAGAGGTAATTTCAGCCTGACATATACAGGTAGAGCAAACAGTAAACAGACTAACACCTAGTCAGATCAACATAAAACCTCACTATAGACCTATCTGCTAAGTACCTTTTCCAAAACATCATGTCCAGCATTTAACAAAAAATTACAAGACACCCTAAAAGATTAAAAACCAACAACCAAAAAAAAAAAAAAAAAACCCAAAAACCACACAATATGAATATACAAAGCAAGCATCAGAACCAGGTTCAGATATGACAGATATGTTGGACTAATAGACCAACAATTTCATATAACCATTAACACGCTAAAAGCTTGAGTGGAAAAAGGAGATAACATGAAAAAATGAATGGGTCATGTAACTCTAAGAGAGAATCAAAAGGAAATGCTAGGACTCAAAAACAAAGTCAGAAATGGAGAATGAATTTTGTGGGTTCATAAGTGGACTGCACAAAGCCTAAGAATCCATGAGCTCAAAGATATGTCAACAGAAACCTCCTAACTGAAAAGGAGGGGGGAAAGGAAGATAATATACGAAAACCATGGGACAATTTTAAAAGATGCAACATACGCACAATGGTTACACCAGGAGAAGAAGAGAGAAAGGAACTGAAGAAATATTTGAAAAAATAATGGCTGAGAACGTTCCAAAATTTATGAGACACTACAACACAGATCAAGGAAGCTCAGAGAATATAAAACAGGATAAATCCCAAAATATCTACACTTAGGCATATCACAAACTGTAGAAAATCAAAGACAAAGGAAAAATCTTGAAAGAAGCCAGAGGTAGGAGTAGGAGAGAAGAAATCTTACCTACAGAGGAATAAATCATACAAACAAGAAGAGGAAGTAAAGCAGAACATTTAAAGTGTTGAAAGGGGAAAAAACCCCTACCAATCTAGAATTCTGAATACAGCAAAACTATTCTTCAAAATTAAAGAAGAAAAAGCAACTTTTGTCACCAGTGGACCAGCCTTGAAAGAAATGCTAAAATAAGTTCTCCAGAGAAAAGAAAGATTATATAGGTCATGGGTCTACACAATTTTATTGTGGAAGAGCACCAGAGAAGTGATTATAAAGGGCAAAACAAAACCTTTTATTTTTAAAATTCTAAATTGATGTTAACACTGTTTGTTCAAGATGACAGCAACAATATTTTGGTTGATTATAGCTTATGGAAAAGTGAAACAAAGAACAGCAATGTTATAAGGGATAGGAGAGAAAAAGCAGGAATACTCTATTATATGATATCTGCACTACCCATGAAATGGTTATGTATTAGTTGAAGATAGTTGAGTTGTAAATGTATACTGCAAACTCTGAGGCAACAACTAAAAAAAGTTTTAGAAGTATGCTAAGACGAGAGAAAATGGAATTAGTACTCAAGATCAGAAAAAATTAAAAAAGGGGGGAAACGCAAAATAAATTTTAAAAGAACAAAGGCAATGAAAAGTTACAAACAACATATTAATCCAACTATATCAATAATTGCTTTACATGTAAGTGGCTGAAATATATCAGTTAAAAGACAGAGACTATCAAGTGGATAATAAAAAGAAGACCCAACTACATGCTGTCTATAAGAAATTCACTTTAAATATAAAGATACATGTAGATTAAAAGTAATAGGATGAAGAAATTATACCATGACAACACTTGAAGCTACACTAGCTTCATTAATTTTAGAAAATGTAGACTTCAGAACAAGAAAAAGATCTCAGTGATAAAGAGGGTCATTACTTAATGAAAGGGTTAATTCTCCATGAAGACATAACAAGCCTTACTACACACTTGCCTAACAATAGAGCATCAAAAATATATGAGACAAAAACTGACAGAACTGAGAAAATGATTAATCAATCCACTATTATACTTAAAGACTTCAACACTGCTCTATCAGTAATTGACAGATCCAGCAGATAGAAAATTTGTAAGGGCACAGTTGAACTGAACAACACCAATCAACTGTATCTAAGTGATACCTAAAGAATACTTCATCCAACAACAACAAAATATGCCTCAAGCTCACGTGGAATTTTCACCATGATTAAGGGCCATAAAACACATCATACAAAATTTAAAAGAGTAGAAATCACACTAAGTATGGTCTCAAACCACAGTGGAATTAAACTAAAAGTCAGTAACAAATATTTACAGGTAGATAGAAATCCCAAAATACTTGGGAGATTAAACAACATACTTCTAAAAAACACAGTGGTGTAAAAAAGATTTCAAGAAGAATCTTTAAATATTTCAAACTACAAGAATATAACTTATCAAAACAGTGGGATAGCACAAAACAGTGCTTAGAAAGAAGAGCAATATAAACCTAAGGCAAGCAGAATACAAATTAGAGAAGAAATCAGCGAAACTGAAAATTAAAAAACACAAAACCAAAATCTGGCTATTTTACCAATAAAATTGATAAATCTCTGGCCAGGCTAACAAATAAAAGGAGACACAACTAATGTTACAAATGAAAGAGGGGCCATTACTGCCAGTCTCTTGGACATTAAAAAGATAATAAGGAATATTATGAATAGTTCTATCACCACAAATTTGAAAACTTAAATGAAATGGACCAATTCCTTAAAAGACACATCTACTGAAACTTACATAGGAAGAAATAAACTGAATAGGTTATCTGTATTTTAAAAAAACTAAGTAATTAATAACCTTCACAAACAGAAAGCACCAAGCCGATGGCTTCATTGGTGAATTCTACCAAATATTTAATGAAATGATACCAACTCTCTGCAATCTCTTTCAGAAAGTAGAAAGAGAAGGAACAATTCCTCATTCTATGAGGCAAATCTAGTATCGGAATCAGACAAAGGCATTACAAGAAAGGAAAATTACAGATCAATAGTTCTCATTAACATTGATACAAAAGTATTCAGCAAAACCCAAAGACGTGTATGACACAAAAGTAAATCCTAACGATGTATCAGTATCAGTTCATTAATTGCAACAAATGTGTCACACAAAAGTAAGGGGTTAATACGAAGGTCAACTATGGGAGGAAAAACAGGGTATATGGTTGGAGGTGGGGGTCTCTACTTTCTGGTCAACTGCTCTGTAAAACCAAAACTACTCTTTAAATACAATTTGAAAAGGCATACTAAGTAAAAATATCCCTTGTATCTACTTTAAACACTGAGCTTCTATAAGAAAAATGTTCCTGGGAATATGCATTCATTTTGGCAAAGATATTTGGTAATCAATGGTGCAGAATTCTTTATATTTTGATAGATCTTTCAAATGCCATCTTTGTTGCTTACTGAGTATATGCCCTTGGGCAAGTTTTGAAACCTCTGGTATTATTTTTGTGTGTAAAATGAAAAACATTCCCTTTCTCACAGGTCACAGGTCAGCTGGATTAAATTAGGTAAATATACATAAAGCAGCTGGCCAAAGCTGCACACAGGAGGCATGTGTTTGTTCTTTTCTTTCTCCCTCGCCCTAAAATTCTAATTTACGTAGGGTAATATACCCTATTTCAAACCAGTGTTTCTCAAACAAACCTTTGTTTGAGAAACACGCAACCCTTAAACATTCTATGTCTTCCAGGAGCTCAATTTTAAAATTGGGGGGGTAAAAGGCTAAATATTTAATTGGTAACTTAAAATGCTGTTACGCTACAATAACACTGCTGGAGTAGAGTATTCGCACTATGTTTCAAGAGGCAACATAAGACTATGCCTTCATTAGAATTTAGGCCACATTCTCAGATTTCCAAGACTGCTACTTCACCATCTTCTCTGCTATTTGGGATCTATCCCTAACCTTTCCACTGAAGAACTGCTTTTTGTTTCTAATTTTAATGATGTTACTAAACACCAGTTGATTTTCTTCTCATGGTCAGTCATGTGTCAACAGTTTAGCTCCAACAGGCCTGGTTACCCTTAAATTATCAAGAACCACCTGAAAAGTAACATTTCACATTATACAAGTCATTTAAAATGGTCATTCTGGTTCATCTGAGTCAGAACTAAGCAAGCAAATACAAAATGGAAGACTGTACTTTTTAAACTATGATTTCTTAAAGTTTTAGCCATTACGATAATATTTTTTCTTTCCCGCTGAACTGCACACATTTGCCTGTACCTAAAGACTACTAGCCTAATTTTTAGACACCAAGTATTCTGCATATCACTATAGAACGTTTTTGTGCAAGAGAACCTCAACATGCATAAAATTAAGCACCTTACTGGACAGATATAGAAGGATAAACAAAGTGGCCATGAGTATTCTACAGCCAGTCTGAGCACATCTGTACTGTGTTGGCTCAGTGTCACACATTAAGAAAAACAATGATAAACTGAAGCATGTTCATGGAAGATCTACAAAACCTTCAAGGATTTCACAACTATGTTACGTGAATAAGAACAAGAAAATGGAGGTGCTTAAATCTATTTACAAACAAAAACAAACAAAAAAATGGGCTTGAAATTAATGGGGATGTAACAGCCATCTTAAAATACCTGAAGGCTGTCATGTTTGAAGGAAATCAGACTTGCACTATGTTGTCCAGAACTAGGATCAACATGAGAAGACGGCAGAATACAGATCTCTGAGCTTGCAGTCAAGAGACCGGAGTCCTACAATTGTTTATCAATTGTGTGATGTTAGAAATATAGGAGATATTCCTGGGTATACGCTACTTTGTATGTAAAATGAGGGTGCTAAAATAGATTACTGTCTATGGTAATTTTCAAATAAAATATGCCAAGGAAGCAAATCTTGGATCCACTTCTTACCATTAAGGCATCCTGAATAGGAAATCAGCTACCTCATGAAGTAGTGGGTTCTATCACTAGTTCATATCAACATTATCATTTGCTCTACATATAAAGGTGAAAGTGGAACAGACAGCAAACTATTGTCCACAAACTAGTGTTCTTATAATAAGAATTAAAGGATAGGATGAAAGATTATTGTGGTTTCTATGTTACCATCTATTGAATAAATTATACTACTATTTCTAGGGAAGAACACCTAAATCATTTTTTCAGGTCATTTGTAATGAATATTTCATTTTCCTTTGATTCTAGATACACTAAATACTATATGCTAACACTTTACTCTGAACCTACTTATTATTCCTCAGAGAATAATAGCATAACTTTCTTCTCTAAATGATTTTATATACTAGCCCTTCAATATTATTTTTTAATCCTTATAGAACAAATTCCCCTAAGTTACAGTATAAATGAATGTTTATAAGACTCAAATTAATTTCTCAAACCAAGTAAAAATTATTCAGTACAACAGTTTTCTAAGTTCTAGATATCATTTAATAAAAATGGGCAAAATGAAGCCAGGCAACAATCTCACGGAATATGTACTCAACTTTCCATACAAAGTATATTTTAATAGCACTCAAAGCTTAAGAAATGGTAAGTCAAAACTGGATGATAAACACTAAGAGACCACAAGTAAAACATAGCTTAAAATACAGGAGGCTAAGTACACCAAAGGTACAATGTCTATAGATGTATCTAAACGCACTCCAAAGTCATATAAAAACAATCTGTGGCTTATCCTTTTTTTTCTGGGAGAGGTTTATTTAAAAAATTATTTTCCTAATTCTACACCTGTCTGAAAATCCAAGGATATCTGTTGTAGTTTACTTCCCCATCAGACATCACATTGAACACATTCTTTGAACATTTTTCTACCTATGCCATACCTTACCTCTTGAGTAGAGATCCCTTTGATCATAATTCCTGAAAACTCCGATGTATACTTTGAAGTTCCCTAACATTTTTACTGCAGTAATCTAATTACCTTAGATGATATTTAGTGTTAAAAAATTTTAGAGCATCTTTGTGCTTATTTTTGAAAACAAAAATCTTTCACATTTTAGGACTAAATTAATATGTAATCTTTTTAATGGGAAATAAAAATACCTGAATAAAAAGAAAACAAGAAATTACATGGGACATCTAACCAATGGACGTTTTGCTCAATTGTTTCAATATAGCAAAATAAGATCTGAGCTTGTATTTACAATAAACTGCAAGATCAGTACTTTGCCAGTCACACTGCTTATGTGACGTTTACTTTTTTTAAACAAAAGCTATTTTTTAAAAAGTCTCCTCACTAATGAACATCAAAATTTTACACTACAGTTAATCCAATCAATGATGGTGAAACAAGCCTATGTTCTCAACCTTGAAGATACAAAGATAAACCATGTTTAACATTCTGTAATATTTTTATTTTGAAGACCGTGTAGGGAAGCATCCATGTAGTAAGAATTTAAAGTATTTAAAACTCCCATTTCACCATTACTTTTATAGTATGTTTGAAGTTTCTGGTACAGGCTTTTTATTTAAAACTCCACAACCCACTCTTTATACACATATAGTTATGGCTGATAATTTTTTTGTATTCAAGTAAAAAATATAGCCTTCCATTGAAGTAGGTCTGTAAATCTTTTAATGGCTTTAATTCTAAAAACAAAATTTTATCCACAGAATCTTAACTCTTTTCACTCCCTTTTCCAAACTTACCAGACTAATAAAACCAAGAATTTTTAGTTTCCTCCTACCCCACAGACACAGTAACTATTCTAAATCATAATTTCCTTTTTCTTTATTTTTTCAGAGTATAATTTCTTTGGGGAGCCAAACTGTTTCATTTTAATCCACAAGTTGTCATTAATTCAACTTTTATTTCTTGCCTAGGACACCATCACAATGTTCATTTTTAATTTTTAGAGTCCACTTCTTATGTAAGTTTTCTTCAAATCAAAAGGGAAAAACCCTCTTGCTTCTAGCAGACTCTGCATAGAAAAGGTAAATTGTTCCAGTGGCTTCAAATAAGTTTATGTAAGCTATAAAGAATCTCAAAAACCAAGCTTTACCCTTTTCCATGTTGTCTTGATAAGGTTAAAAGCAAGAGACTCTTAAATAAGGTTTCTCCTTCTACAATTATTTGTTCAAACAGAACATTAAAACATTTTTCTTTCTCCTGTTAACAGCTCTTGTGAATTGGATAGTTCTCCAATCAGCCATTATTTCCAAATGTTCTTTTCCTGGGTTGAGAATTTGTCTTTTATATGCTATTTTGTAAGGGATTATATTTTGATCAATCTCACTTCAAAAAACTTGACCATATTATTCCTGATATTTACAATATTTACTCGAGAGTTTTAATGGTTCGTATAATGGACACACAAAAACGGTATCTTAAAAAAAAAAAAATCCAATTCTGAAAACAAAGATGAAGCTTATCAGGAAAATGAGAAAAAAGACTAAATAGATCACTTATTTCATACATTTGGGACTGGATGACCCAATGAAGAATCATTTTAATTTAATAGTTTTTAAAAAAATTTTTTTCCAAAAAGGTTAACATACACAAGAAGAGGATATATATTCAGAAATACTTAGAGGAAGACACATAAAATTAAAATACACTTAAAAATACTGTTGTAGTTTTCATTTTCTACTCCTGAAACAAAAATAAGCCATTTATCAGTAAGTGCATTTTTTTCATGGAGAAAATATTTATTAGTTTTCAAATGATCACATAGTACAAATATTACACAATTAGTCATTCTAGGAAAAAAAATTAGCTTATACTAATAATCATAAAATAAACACTGAAAAATATAGGATTGCATAGTGACACGAAATATTGAAAAATCTGAAAGGAAAATGTATCAAAATAAAAGTTTAAATAAACAAATCAGTTCACATTAATATACAAAAAGTTTCACTTTTAAATAGCTTTTAGTGGCATGAGGTGAATTAAATGCACTTACATTTCTTTTGCACACTTTAAGGAACAGAGCTAAAATTTAATCAAAGCATGAGGTTAAGAGATTAAATCACTTTTCATCTTTAAAACTGAAACAAAAGGCTAATCGCACAGGCCATAAACTTGTTGGTACTGTGGTTCCAAGAGTTCAACTAGCTTAATTTCCAAGCAAATTTCACTTTCAGTTCCCCTCAGTTCTTTCTAAAATGTTGGGTAGTTATTTTTTAATTTATAGGTGTCTGTGAAGACTCTTATCCAAATTTAACAAAAACAAATCAAGCATACAAAGCTATAATCGTTTATGGGAATTCAGAGCTCCCTACAGAAATTTTAGTTCAAACTGATCTTTTAAACCTTTAAGTACTATACAAAAATTCGTAACTAATGGGGGGAAAAAAAGGTCTCATAGAGAGGCGACACGCCAGGTATAACTTAGCAAATGTGGCTCCTAAGACCTTCAAGATCATTTTAGATGCTTCCATATTAATAACTCGAGGATTCTTATTCCTAAACTTTATACCAAATAAAACAAACTGGCAGCATCAGGTAGCTTTTAAAAACTTCTTTAATAGCTTTTGACTGATCAGTTAATAGATGCCAAAGAGAAAAACAGAAACATTTTGATAACTACTTCCGTTTGGATCAAATGTTTTGCAACACTTATTCACATGTGGAGACTTATGCCCATACTACTAACTGCCTGTGCTCTCTACATGCGTCTTTGTTTCAGTATCGTTCAAACTTTAGAATGCCTTCAATGCAGAACAATACCTCAAATTTAACAGGTATTTACTACTTTAGAAGACCGAACAAGCTACTTTGATCTCAGAAGATGTCTCCTCTACTTCTATACTGGAACCTTTGTTGACTTGACAAATAAGAAGGCTCAAGAGCAGAAAAAGATAAGCTAAAAGAGTGTATCCTAATAATAAAAGCAATTTGGAAATAGTTAAGAAGTTCACCTTTTTATTTACTAGTTCCTTTCAATGCCAGGCAACAAAAAATAATTTTGTAAGTTTTCTGGATCTCCTATACTACTAAAAACAAAAAATTTGCCTGCTTCATTAAGGTGATTTTCAATCCCACAAATCTTTTAAGTGAAACAGAGAGCTGCTTTTAAAAGAAAGGAGTCTCTCATACTTTCTCTATTTCAGTCTTCTGAATAGAAAGGAATATTTGCATGGCCATGTAAAACTCCAATCTGAAAAAATTATTTCATTATTTGAGCCTTTCCGTTTCCAGACCAAGAGTACACGAGAGTAAATCTTAAAGTTTATAAATGACAAGATCAGGTGGCTCTCTCATCCTTGTGTCTTCTAGATATATTGCGTGGCTCCGTTCACCACTGCCTTCCAAACTGCAGGTGCTGCATGTGTGACAGATATCATCCATGAAGGCTCTGCTAGAAGAGTTCCTTTTGCTGAAGAAGTATGATGTTTACCAGTTGAAAGAAATCTGGGCAATTAGAGAACAAATAAACCGGTCTCCCATTATCAAGATACCTGGAGTCACAGAAGGAATCCACCAAGGAAAAATGAAAACTTGCCAAAGACACCAAAGTCATGTTCTACCCATTGTAGATGATAAGAACTTCCTGGAATCAAATCCTACCCTTGGCATCAAAGAAACTAAGAGAAAACCATCTTAATGCCATGGGAAACATCTAGGACAAGGCTCTTTTGCCACAAATAACATTATTCCTAGGGACTGGAAAACTACTTATGAGTATATATTTAACATAGCTTTCAGGGATAATATATCCTGAAACTTATATTCATTCACATTTATCTCATTAAAGAATGAAGCCTCAATTTGACAGTAAAACCATAATGGTACTATCATTGTATCTTCTAAAAGATCTAATTAATATGAAGTCCTAAAGTTTGAGGTAGGAAAAAGACCAAAAAGTTCTCTCTAACAGGGTAGGATAACACCTGGACATCAGACTTGTGCAAATTAGGAGAGCTCAGATGTCCAGCTTGCCCAAAGATGAAATACAAAAACTTCTTTTTTACCTTCCGGTAATAAAAGAGCACTTAGAAGTCCACTAATACCATTAAACATTAAAATGGGCAAATATTCCTTTTAAAAATTCCTGTGCACTTAACACAGGCAGTCACCAAATCTAGTGCCCCAAATCATCCACTGCTTTAATTATCTGGAGAGAAAATTAAATAAATTTTAGGCCTCTTTTCTGAATGGGCACTAGTTAGCATTCTCAAGAAAAAACAAACAGATTGCAGCCCCACTTGGTTCTTATATGAACCCAAGGAGTACACCAATAGAATTAAATGGGCAATGGACGGACACTCCGATCTATAAATAAACCCAAGTAAATAATGGAAAGCACCCACTTGTTTATTATCCTTTCCCACTCTCTCCAGAAGCTGGATATTCTGCCTCCAAGGGTTCAGTGGAGAAAGTGGACCCCTGACGTCAAAAGCTCTCCGTGGTCTTGGCTGTATCTGTGGTTCTAGGATCACTCCTTGCACCTCTGGTAGGAGAGAAGCACTGAAATAGAGAGCTGAATATAGATTTAAGAAAAAATTCTTATTAAGAAATTACATTCTCTGGTCATTTGAGTTTGCAATGACTTATCCTCAGGATAAAAAGGAGCTACCTTTGGGCACACTTTCTTTAGTGCCTTCTTAATTTGAATCTTTGAAATCTGTCACCACAAACGATTAATTCTTCAGTAACCTATTAAGAAGGGACCTATCTTGGTGTAAGCCATAACACACTCTGTGACAAACCACCCAACTTCAAGTGGAAGACCGAATCAAAAAATGATAAATTATGACTAGAACAAGAGCACAGCAGCACAGTTGTCTTAAAGGGACAGGGAAAGGAACTCGACCTCCGCTATATCAAAGGAGGAGTCCCAGTTAATTCTTCTGTCAAAGAGAAGAAGATGGATTGAAAAGGAGAAACAGAATAATCAAGCATATTAACAGGAACACTACTAAACTTTGGGAAGTGTCTAAGAAGCTGAATTTGTTCTTGTTTTTAAGTCTTCAGTAATTTAAAGACTTAAACTACAGTCCCACATTATAGCAATACAAAGCTAAACCTAAATTTTATCAAGCTAGGACCACCATCACTGAAAAAGAGTTTTTCTTCAAGCACTCATATTTAAAAGTGGGAGGGCAGAATACTGTACATAGGTAATACAATCTAAAAATCTTTTTTAAATGTATGATCATTTGGTTTTGGGTCAAGAAGGACCAGGAAATAAATCATTAATGGCTACAATGCAGAAATTAAAGCAGTAAGATATACTCAAATAATAGATGATGACAAAGATACTGGAAAATAGTTTGCTTTATTATAGGAATAAGGTAAATAAGAGAAGGAAGTTCAAAGCACATAGCATCTGATCAAGGAAAAGCTGAAAGGAGAATAAGATAGGCAGATATGTATTTAAAGTTATAGGGACTGCAGGATAAATTTTAACAGTGGAAAACAGACCAATTATACTTTGTGGTACAGAGTGATATATCCCTATTAAATTTCAGATCTTCTTCTAACTAGAAAGGTGCTGCACATTCCTGTTGTATTGAACATAATCACACTATCCTATTTCATGGACATGTTATATTTGGGGATAAATTAAGAAAAAAACTGCTAATCAAGTAATTTTCTTTCTCACGCCAACTGGTTATCACAAGGGTTCCTTACCTGTTAGTGGAACGAGGACTGTGCTCTCTTGTTCTCTATCAATCAACCAACAAAGGTTATAGTCTCAGCACTAAGAAGGTAGCAACCAACCAAAGTTAGTGTTTTAATGCCTTCACTTCCTCCTGGCTCTGCCAGCCAGTTTGGAAATATACCAACACAGCTGAAAAGGAATCGTTATTCCATTACCTAACAATATTTAGACTCAATTTTTTTTTAAAAGCCTGAAGAAGAAAGAACAAGCTAACCCTTCTGCTTTAGGAATATATTCAATTCTGTACAAGTGAGAAATGAAAACAGTTTGGACTAAGAAAAGAAAATCTATGATTTAACCATCAAATCTGTGATTTCCAAAATGTAAAGAAGTGAAAAAAGAAATCTAAAAGAAGTCAACGGGGTGAAACTTCCATCTAGCAAGAGGTAGCAAATAAATTAGTACGAAAGTACTTTACAAGCCTATGTGGCAGCTATTTTCTTATTTTAAGTTTCCAATAGATTTTAAATCCTCAGGTCTTTTAGTTTTAAAGACTATACTTTTTAACCAGTAGCTTACAACAGTATTTTACAGTATAATCACATTGAGGAGGTATATGAGGGACGATGACAGGAAGGAAGTACAAATTAGAAAAAGATCTGAATACTAAATATCTCAAGAATGGCACTCTAGGTATTTTCAGGAGTCCAAAAAAAAACAAAAAACAAAAAACAAAAAACAAAAACAAAAAACAAAAAAACAAACAAACAAAAAAAACCCCCACTATAATCCCAAAAAGATTAACAAGGTATTCCACAGTTGGAGTTCTTAAGGTACGACTTTTTAACAGATGAGAAAGGTTTAGAATTAATACATCAGAGCCATCTCATTTATGTATTCATTGTACCTACTGTAGTCCCTCTGAGACAGACAGACAGAGACACACACACACACACACACACACACACACACACACTAGCACACACTAGCAGTACCTACAAAACCCCAAGGTTTTGCTTTCCAAGTTTCCATTTACCCTGTTCAACCATGATCCGGAAGTAGATTATCCTCTTTCTGACACGTCGTCAGGAGGTCAACAGCAGCCTAATGCTACATCACAAGGCAAAGGTCATTCACTTCACTTCATCTCATCTCTAAGCATTTTATCATCTCACATCATCACAAGAGAAAGAAGGGTGAATACAGTAAAATAAGATCTTTTGACAGTGAGACAGACCACATTCACATTATTTTTATTAGGGTACACTGTTATAATTGTCCTAGTTCATTATTAGGTTATTGTTGTTAATCTCTTACTGTGTCTAATTTACAAATTAAACTTTATCATAGGTATGTTATGGTACAGGAAAAAACACAGTATATACAGAGTTTGGTACTATATGTGTTTTCAGATATCCACTGGGAGTCTTAGCACATAACCCATATAGGTAAGGAGAGACTACTGTATACTGTGCAATCAGGTGCTACAAAAGTCTTTTTTACATTATGAAAAAAATCACCCTCTAGTCTTTTCCAGTTAATTTCCTTAACAAATCATTCTTTTTCATGTCTAATATTTCAATACAAACTAATAACATTAAAGATTTCCAAATTAATGAGATCTAAGTAAACCTTAACTATTTTATGATATAGTTTAAAAAAACAGATTCAGAAACTATAAAAAATATGATTTTCCAAATTTTCCAGTTTTATTTCTTGAATACTAATCAATAGTAACAATACTTCTGATTGAAAATACAGGTCAAAAGGGAGCATTCCATTTTGGAATAAAAGATATTAACTGCTGAATTTTTTTTTAAGTTACAGGCTCACTTAACTTTGAAAATGAAAAACAACTCCCAGGAAATCATATCTTGCTCAGATTAACAGTGGGCTAAGTTTACAATTTCCCCTTCAATAGGAGCTCTAAACCACTGATTTACTTACCACACCCCCACAGAATTTATAAATTAAAAATACAAACATATTTAAAAAACCAAATGCCCTTAGGATAGGTTATAGGGCTGGAGAAGTAGATACACTCATAAAAACTTCTCCCAAGTGAGATTATTTTCAAGATATAACTTCTTGATTTTGCTTAAAGTAACAAAACTTATGGATTCAACATACTCATACTCAACATACTCATACTCTGAATACAGATTTCCCTAAATAGAAATTATTTGAATCCTTGAGGAGAGGTGATATCTCTCTTGCTTCAGGAGTTAATTATTTATGATGATTGTGGATTTGATCATATATCATTTATAAAGAAAAATGTAAAGGCACTTACAAAATGAGATCGTTATTCAAACAAGAAAGAACAACCTTTGCGAGACTACCATTGATAAAGGCTCTTAAGAATGACACAGTAGGACCTTACCTAATTCTATTTTAATAAACAGCATTCTTCTATGTAATGTTTAAAGAGATGAAAACAATAAGCACTCCACTGGAGAACCTGTATTTCAACCACTAGAGAATAAATTCTAAAACAAAGCTAACAAAATCACCTGTGCTAAAATGTCACAAAGGAACTCAAATGGATGTTAGGAGGTCTATCAATCCACTAGTACTTCAATAAAATCATTTTAACATTATCCCTAAGTATTTAAATTTTTAAAGATTCTTACTGAAAATCCAGGTATATTCAAATCAGAAACAATAAACCTAAGTATTTCGTACTTAAACACCACTGAGAAATTCTCCCAAAATATGCAAACTAGACTATTTGCAATACTTGTTCTCAATACTAAATTATTAAATGAGCATATATTGCTTATTAGTTTTAAGCATTTCTAATACCGAAGAAAGAGAAAAGGCTAAGCCTAATCATTTTTAAGCAGTGAAATGCAAGGTAATGTGTTTCTACAAAGACTATTTCTATTCCTTTGTATTACAACTGACTGAAATTGAACTTGCTAATTTACAGATTTATAGATTATTTACAAAATAAAACATTCTACACTAAACTGGAAGCATGATGTAACATATTCTTATTTTTTTAATCACTAATCATTCTTACTGGTCCTAAGGCACGTCTATTAAAAAAAAATAATAATCATCATCTCACAAACCCCTTCAAGTGCCCAGAACAGTCCTAGCTGGCATTAAGAAAATAAAAGAACATCCTTAACAGAAACCATGAGAGTCTATCTCCAGACCCTAGAAGAGTGCTTGGCACAGTTAATTCAGTAAATATTATACAAATGAAGTCTACTGATCAAGAAACAAACACACAAAAAAATTTTGTCAAGTGGCTGATGTCTAAAGTAGACACTAAAAAGTTCAACTTTCTAATCCTAAGGAAAATAAAATCAAAAGTATTACTTTCATGTACCTTTTTGGGGGTCATCAGCTTCTAGGATTAATTTTTCAATATGGTCAGCAGAAAACAAACGTATCCTAGGATGATACAAATTTTAGCTAAACTTTAACACCCGTTATAGATTTTCTAATCTTCTTTTCCAGATTTAAAATCAGTAAGAAAAGAACCCAGGTATTGCCAGAACATCCAATTTAAAAATTTCATTTTGAGAAAGTGAAATCTTGCCAAAAAACAAGCAAACAAACAAACAAAACCAGCTACCTTAGAATTAGTCACAGTATTGTAATGACTCTGGAAGGAAAGATTACTTCTTAGCTACAATCTTATATTTATTGTCAAGTAGGTCACACCTCAAAAACGCCAAAATAAGGAAGAAAGCCTGAAACTTTAAGGAATGCATACCAATATGAGGATATACACTTATCATGGAAAGCAATTTCCTAAAAGAAAGTTGTAATGAGAATGATGAACCTTAACTACTAGAATGTTTCAAGAACTACCAAATTCCAAGATTTACCACTGTATTTTCTCTTCGTCCTTTTGGAAAAGATGCTATCCAAAAATGTTATTGGGATTCAAGTTACTCCACTAGGTTTAAACATCAAGTATTTGTCAAAAGATAAACAAGAAAGAGACAAGCAATGGGTCTTCACGTTCCACTGATTAAGGTAGAAGATGAAATAAAACAGATAAGGAAACAACGCACAATACATTTTTTAAAGTAGTTAATCCACTATAGAATAAAAGATAAAACACAATCATAAAAAATATATATCGACTATAAAAAAGGCAACTTCAGGATCAAGAAGACCAAATATTTACATTTGCTACTGCCTCTTTTGAATGAAAAAAAGGCTTCCAGATTTGACAAAAAAAAGAAAGTCAATTTTAAGAAAACGCTCTAAATTACTCTTGCAAATTCTTTTCATAATTAATGCAGCCCATTACTTTTATCTCTTTTTCACCTGTTTATTTTACTATATGAAATATTTGGCTTTGTTCTTACAACGGCCAGCATATCCTGAAGTACATGTAAGATACTGGGAGGAAAAAAAAAAAAAAAAAAAGGATCGTCTTTTGATCACATTTTTTTATTCCAAGATCTTGTGTTGTGCTACTTCCCTAAAGACTGCATTCAGACATAGATGAATATAAAAGACTACAGAAAGAAAAAGTTATGTTTTATGAATTATGCTGCCGTTACGTTAATTCTTTTGTGACACTTATCCACCTATGACAAGAAATATATTATCAACAACAAAAAGATAGTAAAGAATTAAATTCAATAGGTTCTGATCAAGTAAGATTCATTAATGGATGCTAAAACTAATGGGTGAATATATGATGAGAAACAAGGCATTTACAGTGTCTCAAAATATCTCCCCACAAAAAAACCTTGCTATTTACAAAGGGGAAAAAGAGTAATTTTTAAAAGTATAGAAACTTGGCAGACACCTCCTTAACCAAATGATCAAGATAACGTCACCAGTAAGGGAACAAATCAATATCACATTTCTCCTGATACAATGCACTGATAAGGACATACTATCATTTCTGTGGTATTCTTGCCAAAAATGCATTATCCCAATCTGATCACAAGAAAACATCAGACACACAAATTGAGGGACATTCTAACTAGTTACTCTTAAAAAGTGTCAAAGTCAAGAAAGGCAAAAAGACAGAATGAAGAAGCATCTCAGATTGAAGGAGACTAAGGAGACATGACAATTAAGTACAATAGTATGAGATCCTAGGTTAGATGCTGGACCAGAAAAAGGTCATTTAGTGAGTGGACAATGGTCAAAATTCAAATAAAGTTTACAGACTGGTTAGTATTAATATTAATTTCTGATTTGTTCTATGGTTATATAAAATATGACCATTAGGGAAAAGTGGGTGAAATATATGAGAACTCTATGAAGTAATTTACAACGTTTTAGTAAGTCTAAAGTGTGCACGGCCTGATGCAGGGCTCAAACTCACGAAATGCGAGATCATGACCTAAGCTGAAATCAAGTCGGAAGTTTAACCACCTGAGCCACCCAGGAGCCCCTAAAGCTATTTTAAAATAAAAATAAAAAATGAGATAGTCTGGGGGTATCTGGGTGGCTCAGTCAGTTAAGTGCCTGACTTCAGCTCAGGTCATGATCTCGTGGTTCACGAGTTCAAGCCCCGCACAGGGCTGGGTGCTGACAGCTCACAGCCTGGAGCCTTCTTCGGATTCTGTGTCTCCCTCTCTCTCTGCCCTCCCCTGCTCGTGCTCGCTCTCTCTCTCTCTCACAAAATAAACATTAAAAAAAATGAGAAAGTCTGAATAAGGTACCATATTTGACACACCTATGAAATGTCCACTAAGAAATATAAGTCTACATTTTTTAATTTGAAAAGCTTACACTAATCTTTATTTAAAAGTCATCCTCATGGAAATAACAGCATTGTCCTATTCTATACTAGTACCAGAAAATTAATCACATGGTGATAGTCTTAAGTTTTTTAATATCTTTGGTAAATAGTTCTCTATACAGAGAACTGATTCAGAAGAAAGTATAGAAGAGATCAAAAGACAAAATCTTCCCACCTACAAACAGAAAAACTAAATTATGTTTATGTCAAGCAACTAGCGTAGAAATTAACTTTAGACTACAGCAAACATACGATAGAAAAGATGGATAAAAAAACAAAAGCACTTCCAATTTAAATTATTATATATGAACTTACACTGCTGTATTATAAAAATAGAAGGAATAAAAAATTCTCATTGTTTTCTTTAAAAATGTCCATAGGAAACAAAGCTTAGTGTCATAAGTGTCCCTCTTGCATTTTTTTTTACTTAAAAATAATGACACTCCCAAATAATTTTTTTTTTTTTAATTAAAATCACTTAAGTAATCTCTATACCCAAGGTAGGGCTCAAACACACAACCCAAGATCAAGAGTTACATGCTCTTCCACCTGAGCCAGCCAGGAGCCCCCCAAATAATTTACTCTACTTTCAATTATAAAATCAGTTACAAATATTCATGATCATCTGGTACCTAGGTAGCTCAGTCAGTTAAACTTCAACTCTTGATTTTGGCTCAGGTTCCTGAGTCCAGAACCCCACTGGATTGTGCTCTCTGCCCCTCCCCCTTGCTCACATGCGTGTGTGTGCTCGCTCTCTCACTCTCCCTTTCAAAAATAAACTCAAAATTTTTATTTTATTTTTTAACATTTATTGAGCCTCATATATAGCAAACAATATATTATGCATTATAGATATACTGCCTTATTCAATCCTCTAACTCTGACATATACAATATTAAAATAATCACAATTTTATTGATAAGAAAAACTAAGGCACAAATTAGTGAAGTAACTCACCTAAGATCATACACCTAGTAAGCAATAGAGAAATTCAAAACCACTTTGTCTCCAGGATCCTGAGTTTTAACTAATTTTATACTTTTCCAAGTCATGTTATTTTCATTAACATAAATATTTTCTTTATAAATACTTAGTATATGACCAACAGCTAAAATAAACATTCTGGGGGCACCTGGGTGGCTCAGTCTTGATTTTCACTCAGGTCATGATGGCAAGCGTTTGTGAGTTCAAGCCCCAATTTGGGTTCCACGCTGCCAGTGTGGAGCCTGCTTGGGATTCTCTCTCTGCCCCCCAACCTCCTCCCCCTTCTCAAAATAAATAAATAAATAAACTTAACAAAACCCCTCCAAAGGCTTTCCATTGTCCTCAGAATAAAATATTCATATGTTAAATAAATATACATACATTCTGTTTTAACTAGAATTCTGAAATTCTTTCCTTCAATTTCATTTAAACATAGATCAGTTGATAGTTATTTGCTTCATCATTTCTATCAACCTATGAAAGTTTGACAAGGCAATAATACTTAGAAAGTGTAGCAAAACTCACTATCTGCAAAATAATCTAGAAACACGTTTCTATTGAGCTTGAAAACCCTAAATCTAAAAGTATATTGGAATGGTAATCAGAAATCTCTCTTACCTTTTAAGTGTCTACAAAGAAGCAAGATGCCAAAAGTTTTTTTTATTTGAATTTCTAGTTTGCACATCCATTGACTTGCCTAACAAACAATATATGCAGTACTCTTAAATGCATTAAGAATTTCATGAAGAGTTTAATGAGTTCAATTATCTTAATGTAATTTAAACATATCTACAACTTAAGTCATCATTTCTATCATGAGCAGGATTAAAATAATAATCTGGCAAAAAATTAGACTTTATTCTCTGACAGCTCAATTCTACTACCCAGAGAACAATCTTCGATTTATTACAGAGTAAACAATACTCTGAATGGATGTTATAGTTGTCCTAAATTGCAACATTTTAAAAAAATTATTTGCAGAGAGCTTGCAATGTACCTACTGAAATTCTTCTATATTTAAGATGGGATCAAACGTCACCTGCCTCCTCCATCTCAATTGAAGTCTAATAAAAATCGATATAATATAATCATATAAATGTAAACATGATATTAGAAGCAATATAACTTTATATAATAAGAACAGGGTGCTTTCCAATTCTTTAAGTTTTTTAAAAGACAAAACAGATATCTAATTACAAATAATGCCTTCAATCTACTCTATTCTATTATATATAATTGATGGAGCCTCAATGTCCAGATAAATTATATACCAGTGACAAAAAAAAAAAAAAAAGTCATAATATCAATAATCACTCATGAGTTTTAGAGAGAGGGTATCTGTTCCACTGGAAATTAAGAACGCATGTATTGATCAACTAATCAGGTAGTTCATTTCCTAACAGTAATAAGAATATACACCAGTAAAATGAGAAATGCCTGACCTGATATGCCATTCTATATTTAAGTACTGGAAAAATACTTTAATCCTGGTATTTTACTGACCATTCAACACTTTCATATCTGATTCCACTTTCCAAACATTTGGGGTATAAGATTTTATTGTCACAATCTATGTCTTGAAAGGGAAAATATTTCCAAAAATAGTAAAAAAGTACAAAGGGAAAAGAATTATCACCACCATCAAGTTAATAACTTAAGAATATGATTTGATATAATTTAAGAAATACAATTTGATATAAGGCATACAGGAAGTTTAGTTAGCATTATATGGGCTATCAATAAAATTTTGTAAAAGCCACAACAGATCTTGGATTAAGCCCTTGAAAGTGCCAATGCTACTCAAGTTCTCAATACAGCATGTGAGACAACTTCACTTATGGATGTACCTTCATTAAGAAATGAAATTCATGGGGGCTCCTGGGTTGCTCAGTCAGTTAAGTCTCCAACTCTTGGTCTCAGCTCAGATCATGATCTCAAGGTTCCCGAGTTCAAACTCTGCATTGGGTCCTGTGCTAACAGCAGGGAGCCTGCTTGAGATTCCCTCTCTCTCCCTTTCTCTACCCCTTCCCCAGTCATGCGCTCTCTCTCAAAAATAAATAAACTTTAAAAAAAAAAAAAAGAAATGAAATTCATGTATAATCTTTCACATATTTTAACAAGTCACTCTTCAAATTTTATTGAGTATAGTACTTTAAAGTAGAAAAAAAATCTCTTTACAGTCCTCCTTCAGATCTTCTGAAACTGTCAAATGCAGCTAGTAGTTTTAAAAATTCTTTCTGCAGTTTTACAGTGGTCTACTTTCAAAGACATTCCTAAAAGAACCAAAAATTCCTTCCTTAATCAACCAATGTATCGTCAGAAACATCTCCAAGAATCATTCTTTTCACCCATTTAATAAATCTTTTAGTCCCCAAAAGACTTCAATTTTTCTCCTCAGAATGGGACATCCCTTTTGATACTCTTAATCCATTTCTCAAATAGGTGCAACATAGGAAATGGATGAATGAGAGATGATAACATTTAGTTGGCTCCTACACTTTGTTAGCAACATCAAGCTTAACTCTAAAACAGAAGACACACAATGTTAGTAAAATGTTCTACATTAATGGTAATCAAAGCATAGAACAAACTGATCAGCCTCCCTATCTCTGAATGTTTACAGAGTTAACATGGGGATACTTTCTATCCTATTTACAGATTTCCCCCAAGAATATACTAACTCATGTGAAATCTATTCCTAAGGTCTGCATTTATAATGATGGGGCCAATTAAATGAGGCTGCAAATATGTCAGTACTGTAGTTCTCAAAATATGTTCTGAAACTTCTGCCAGATGGTTCACTTGGTATATATACTCACATGACAACAATTTTACTTTTATTTCTAATATAAATCAAATACTTATGAAAAATAGGGTGATATAGCAGAAAAGGAACGGTTAGGGGTAGTTGTAGAGATGGGATCCAGTTGGAGTCTGCCACCATTACTTAACTATATGACACAGAACATTTTTTTGTATATAAATTGAAGGGGATTAACATTTCCCAAAGTATGTTACAAGGATCACAAGTTCTACAGGACATTAATAAATGTCAGATGATCAAAAAGGTTGCTAAGGTTGGTAGTCAATAAACAAAATTGTCTCTCTTCTGTAGAATTTCTTGGTCTTTAATACATTAAAACGCAATGTCAACCTCCAAGATATATATAACAAAAAGCATTCCCCAAAATTCCTGGGTTCTAAGAATTGTGTTTTTGTTTTGGGGTTTTTTTTTTTTGGCTTAAAGAACTGGTATTCCAAAAACACTACTTTTGAAACTTTTATACTAGATTTAAAAATCCAGTTCAATGAATCTTTGAAACCTAAAAACCAGGTACTGAACTCATTATCTTATTAAAAGCAAACATTAATTCCATCCATTCTAAGGAGACAGTCTTCAGTCCCATATGGGATTGAGTAGGGAACGGATGGTATTCAAGGCACTATGCCCATCTAAAATAATCTTTACAATGAAAAAGTTTAAGAATCACTTGATTAGGGTAATAGTTCTAGTTTGGAAATATTAACAAACTGCTACAAGACACTATAGTCCTTGCAAGTAACCCCCACCCTCATAAAGAAAGAAAGGAAGATGTGCTTTGTAACAACTTTGTTTCTGTAAATTCAAGAATTTCAAAGCACTTCTCAAATACTTAGATATGATATAGTCCCAGCAGTCTAGGATTCAGAAGACTTAATCCCTGGTGCCTCTATTATTAAGTAATAAATTCCCTTTTCTCATATGCATCTAGAATGCTAATACCAGATATATACCATTCTTAGGAGGATTGAGAGTAGTCACTGTTTTCCTATAGGAATTATTTCTCTTACAGAGACCTAGGGGAGAAAGGCTATACCAAAAATGTCACAAAGGTGCAGAATCACTGGTTCAGAAGGCTATGGTATGTAGAAGGACTGAATATGTAAGCAAGCTTTTAATTTTAATTTACAGTGCTTATGAAAGGAATCATTCTTATTTGCACAGTAATAAAAGCAGCTACCATTTACAAAAACTACTAAGAACTGAGCTAGGTATGCATTACAGCCTTTATCTCCTTTAATCCTCCCAACAACAGTTCAAGGGTAGCTATTACCCCCACTTCACAGGTAAGAAACTTGGGGCTTACATTTATATTTACAAAGGCCATACAATGAAGAGGTAGCATAAACAAGATTAGACATCAGATCTGATGCCAAAGCTAATGCTCATTAACTCTACCTCATTGTGCTCTGTGCTCTTTGTTAATCCATAGCCTAAATTAATCAATTTGAATTAAAAAGCTGTCATGCACACCATATACAGAAACTAAGCATATATAACTCAATTTGAATAATTCAGAAGATATACCAAGATCTTATGATGCTTTTTCAGAGTACTAGACAAAACTCTTGAAGACCAAAACCATGATTTTTCTTTTTATCCTTAGTACTTTTGTTCTGTGCTAGCATACATAACAAGCATTCAAGTATTTCTTAAGTAAATAAATCATCACAATACCAGGAAAGATTAGTACTATAAAAAGCCTCACTGGCTAACAGACAACTGCTTAAACTAGCTTGGATGTTTTTCTAAAATATTTTATATAGCTAGATTTACAGATGTAGGCAACAAAATTCTCTATTAACTTATCAATTATCACCAGATCCTCCTCTTTCCCTTCCATCCTTTTTAAAGGTCTTCTATACCTTTCTGTTTCTGTTTCTTCTCCCCTATTCACATGTTGAGTCTCTAACTCAGACCACTAAATGGCATTTACAGCATTCAGGTCACATATTTATAACCTCAAATACAGCACAATTTGGGTTTTGTTAGGCCAACGTGTCTACTTGTTAAAAGCTTTTGTTTTTGCATATTGGACTCATTTCTTAATAAGCAAATTTAATAAGCAACTGGTAGATCCTCATGAGCTAATAAAAATGTGAGTACAGCTAGAAAAGGAACTAAATCTTTAAATACAAGAAAAAACCCAAAGTGGGTTTCCATTTCATAAAAGGCAATCCCACTTTTAAAACATTCTCCCTTCAAGGTGATTGCCTACACGGATTGGGGAGAATGGCAAATTTAGGCTTTCAAAGTATATCAATAAATAAAATGCCTAGAAATGCAATCAACTTGTACATGATGTGAAAGTCGTATTAGTGGGAAGTGAAATTATGGAAAAAATGATTAGGATTTATATTACTATTAAATAAATTATTATATCCTTTAAGATCTTTACTGTTAACTATAATTTTTAAAAAATTCCAATTGCTTCTTTCTATAGTTCCAATGTTTATAAATCAGGAAAAATATGATGAAAATGAAGGAAAGCAGTTCTACTGTAAAAACTTAAAAAATTTTTTTTAACGTTTGTTTATTTCTGAGAGAGAGACAAAGCGTGAGCAGGGGAGGGGCAGCGAGAGAGGGAGACACAGAATTCAAAGTGGGCTCCAGGCTCTGTGCTATCAGCAGAGCCTGACACAGGGCTCGAACTCACAAACCGTGAGATCATGACCCGAGCCGAAGTTGGACGCTTAACTGACTGAGCCACACAGGCACCCCTCTATTGTAAAAGCTTTAAATTAAAAACTTTAAATTAAAAGAACACCTAATGCAATTATCTCATAAAAAAAATAATAAGCTCTTCTAAGATAATAAGCAAAGAGCCAAAGTAAATCCTGTTTTTCAACTTAATATAAAAGCATTCACATATTTCAAAACATTTTCTTGTTCCAATAAGCACAAGATGAATATAAGCTATCACCATTCAAAATTAAAGATCTGAGTCATAAAATGTACCATTATAATTCAACTAATTAAAGTGAGTTTTATACTTTAAAAATTATCTTCATGTAATTGGATCATGTTAAGCATTAAAAATATATATATCCTAAGTATCAACAGCTTATAGTAAAACCTCACTAAATGAGACCAATGCAAGGCTACTAATCTACTTACTGAAAGGTTCATGTCATAAAACTATCTGTATACTCACTTAGTCTTAAAAATTGGATTCCAATTAAACTAATTTTCCAAATTTGAAGTTTATTCTTCAGCAAAATTTTGGAAAATTTAATCATTTGGATTAGAAAATGTTTTCAAAATTAAGAGAGTTAGTTAGGAGAAAATAAGATTAAGAGAAAGCAATAACTAAATTAAGATTGAAAGGATCATCATTAGGAACATCAGTCACTGTACAACTCTATAATGAAGTCTATGGGGCCAAATGTCTCCATCCTCATAGGCTAAGGACCACTTTTTATGGTTGTCAGCTATCACCTCTTGCTGCATATCAGTGGGCCAAGGCAATCTCCAGAATGGTTAAGAGTACAAGCTTTGGAATCAAATCACCTAATGGAATACTTGCTCCATCATTTAGTAGTTATGCGACCAAGTTACTTAACTTGATAATATTTTACTTAAATAATACATCAGCCAATAATACAGTAAAAGAAAAAGAAATTTTAGAATCATCTGTCATACAATCCTTAAGACCCCTGCAAATTTACCATCAATCTTATATAAATTTACCAAAAAAAAAGAGCTAAAGAGGCTGACAATTCATTTATTATGTTCCTTCAGTAAGCATTAAACATACTTGTTCCTAAAAGGATTGGGGTTCAGTATCATGGTTAATTATCATGGGATTCAAGAATGAAGACAGGAAACATTAAGCTATCTAATTTGCACTTATCTCCTCATTCTGGGTCCACCCTTCCTTCCTAGGAAAACAGGTAAAGCTAATAATAAAATACAACCAGTTGTACAAACTTACAAATTCTGCTGTCATTTCAGAGAATAACTAGTAAATAATGTTTGGTAGATCCCCAATTTAGCTGAAGAACAGTTTAGGAGTCAGATCCTTTATTCCAAGATTCTACAACAACATGGAGGAGCATCAACGAACAGAAGGCATGGCTCCAAGCTGAACTCTGAAAGGGAAGTTAAGACAAACTACAGTGATAAAGTCTAAAAAGAGGAAGAAAAGGAAAAACTCAGACATTTGACGGCTTATCAGCACCTGAACAGTGGACAGCACTGCCAAAACCAGCATTTTCTCAATTCACCTCACCACCTTGCACCCAAAGCAGTACACCTGAACAAAATCCAGCAAAAAAAGGAACTTATAAAGCAGGATTTTTTCTAAAATAAATTTGCTAATAATATCACTTTCATTGCCTATCACCTTTAAGAAGTAATTTTTAAAGCATGAGTATTTCCTGAACAAAAGAGAATCCTTGTCATTGCTGAAAATACCACAACACTGCCTAAAAAACACAACCAAGAAAATAAACTTCATATTAAGCATAAACAAAAACATCCTTATGATGTAAGTAAGTGGGTTGTTACCTAACTCATAATCCTACTTTCAACTGGTGAACATTCAATACTATATGTTTCTTTGGGGTATTCTTAAATTTCTAACTCCTACTTTGCTATCAGGCTATAAGCTGCTACTTTCCCAATGTCACCTTACCTGCCTTAGAGCCCCATTTCTTTTCTTTCCCCTTCCTCCCTCATCCGCTTTAAGATGATAAAGCTAGTAAACAGTAAGACTTTAATAAAAAAAAATAGTATAAAAAAGGACCAAATCTGCTATGCAAAAATAGCCCACCCCTCCTGGGAGATGGGGCACCTACATTGCTTTATTTTTTGACAGCAATTTCAACCAATTTGGAAGTCTTTAGTCCAAAGGATTAAGTTACCAGTGTTCAACCTCTGGATTAGTGAGTGGACTGTTACCATGTGTGGACTGGGTCCTTACCTCCTTGGCGCTTCTAATGAGGCCAAGGTCACTGATTCAAACCATTATCTCAGATTGCAACTACAAAGACAATATACCTCGGTTTCCACCAGTGACAGAAAAAGGAATTACTGAGCTCCTGATACCCCATTAGGGAAGGAAACAACTAGACATCCCGAGTAAAGTCAGCAATTCCCTAAAACCCATCACTGGGACTAGGCCACTACATAGCACAAAAACTAAAAGGGGCCCTCCACTCCATGACCAATTAAATACAGACTTCTCAGTTCTGCCTTTAAGGATTTTCAAAGGTAGCTTTCATTTTCTATATTCTTGTATACAGACACCATTGCCTACCAACTTAGGCAATTTCCTATGCTCTTTTCCATAAATATTCCCTATAATTTGAGCCTTTTTGGTGTAGTTTTCTCTACTAAAATAACCTACTAATCCTCGTAGCTATCAAACTTGTCTCAAATGTCACCTCTTAAAAGGCATGTGATTTTTACTTTGATTCCCAATACTGTTTTATTCATATCTCTCATAACATATATCCTACCCTTGCCATACTTTTCCCATTTATTGAACTTCTATCCCAAGTCATTCCCTAAAATGCTTCAAGCAACCTACCAAGGTAGATATAAATACTACAAAATAAAATACATTATAAATAGGTGAAAAAACTGAAGCAAAGGACCAAAATTAGTAGGAGACTAATATATGGAGCCTGTTACCTATTATCTTTTTCTTTCATGTACATGTGTGTGTGTACACATATATGTATGTATAAACATATACTTATTCTTGAATGAATATGCTCTCCTTAAGGATAGAAACAGTGCTGTGTAAACACTTATTAAATTATATCCTTTCAAATACATAGGATATTTTGTAATCTAAGAATTTCAAAATGTCCTTTTAAAATTATATTCCTTTAGGGGCGCCTGGGTGGCGCAGTCGGTTGAGCGTCCGACTTCAGCCAGGTCACGATCTCGCGGTCCGTGAGTTCGAGCCCCGCGTCAGGCTCTGGGCTGATGGCTCAGAGCCTGGAGCCTGTTTCCGATTCTGTGTCTCCCTCTCTCTCTGCCCCTCCCCCGTTCATGCTCTCTCTCTCTCTGTCCCAAAAATAAACGTTGAAAAAAAATTAATTTAAAATTATATTCCTTTATACGTATATCCACACATATATGAACATATTCTCAAAATTTAAAAAGGCAAGTGAAGTGAAAAAAGGTACCAACATATAAAGGAATAAGTTAGTTTGATGGCACTTTAAATGTCAGTAAAATAATCAAATTACTCACATTTAGTGTCAATGACAGCACTAAGGCTTTTAACATTTCAAATAACTGCATATGCCATTTCCCTTTTTGTAGAGACATAGGAGTGCTCAGAGGGATAGGAAGAAATAATTCCTCTTCTTTCCACTGCCTGGAAGAGACTGGCAATTGAATATATGAAAAGAAAGCAGGCAAAAGTCTCTATGATCACTAATGTGTTAAGAACCAATCCTAAAATATAAGTCCACATTCACTTGGGTTTTTCACTACTAAGTATATTTGGGACACATCTGCTTTGGATTAGACACAGATGAACCCTATGAAAACATTAAATTGCCAAACATCCTACCTGAAGGTTATAACCACTTATCCTTCAGACCTTTAAAACTACAGCTATAGATAATAGCCTTTCTGGGAAATTACGCTATTTTTGTCTGTTTGTTTTTCAAAAGAAAACACGAGAAGAGAAATACATTGTTTTGAGGGAACACAGGCTAGGAAAGTGAATACAGTATTTTTATAAACTGAGAAATCTGCTAACCAAAGGACTTCTGTACTGAATCATTTTATATTGAAAATCACTATTCTTCTAATGTATTTCCTTCATGCATTAATAACAGAAAAAAAACATAATTTCCTCACTGGCCCGGCCTTTTCTGCTTCCAAGTGTACCCCACTACAATCCAAATTACAGATTTCTTTTATACTAATATAAATTAGCATAAATTGAAGGTGATTTAGTCAACAAGTGTTGAGGGCCAGATCACTCCCCAATTTAATCTTCAGTTACTTCTTTTAAGGCCAACTGTTACATTACCGATGTCCTGAATGTTTTTCTTATTTCTTCCCCTTTTTATTAATACTCTCTTGCCTGAAACGTTCTCCTTCAACCCAAAGCTTTCAAAAAGTCCACTCAAATAACTGTACAACCCTTACCCACCAAAGGTCAATTCTATCCCACCTGTAAACTTTGAATGCAATTTCCTATGTCATCTTCAAGACTAGAGTTCCAGTTAGTCTAAGAAACATTTTGTAGCACCATCTGAGAATTCACTTAGCCTCTCTGAACTTGTTCTTCCATCTATAAACCAAGAGTTGAACAAGATCACAAGATTTCCAGCTCCAAATTTCTGATTTGTTGATTTCATATTTCATGTCATTTAAAAATGTTCTTTAGCTCTTATGTTGTCATATAATTTCTCCATGTATATGTCATATACACTCTCTGAGGATAAGAACCATGTTTGATTACATCTTGTCAACACCATTACTATGGAATAATTTACATCTAGTACTTACTCAATAAATTGGTATTGAGTAACCTATCATTTGATAGGCTGGTGAAGGGGAAGCATAGAGAATCTAATATAACAGGCAAAGTAATATATCTGCGGAGAACTGAAACTTACTCCTGTATATCAGAATGGCCATGCATATAATGGTAATAGGATGGCAGAATATTTGGCAGTAATGATATCCCTATCCTGGATGTTTGGTGGGGGAGGGGCTCTGCACATGTCAACTCACTTATTCAACAAATATTTCAAAACATAACCATGAACCAGGCACTATCACATGCAGTGGGTAAAGTCTTTGTTCTCATGGAGGTTATATTCTTGAATGCAAGAACAAGAGTAGCATCCCCGCTCACACTTCCAAGATCAAAATAAGAGTTTCTGAGGACTGAACAAGATAAGAAATATCTGCAGTTGCCAATGCCCTCCAATACATGAAAGCTGACTGAGAAAACAACGGTCAGAACAGCTCCATTCTGATCACATGCTACAGAGGCCAACAGAGCACAAAGGTTGTGAAAAGCACAAACTCTGGAAGGAAACCAAACTGCCTGGATTTAAATCCCAGCTCCCACTTACTAGCTATGTGACCCTGAATAAGTTCCATAATTATCCTATGCCTCAATTTCTTCACCTGCAAAATGGGGATAATAATGGTACTTACAACCAATAAGCCTGTTCTGAGAATTAAATAAGTTGATTTATGTCAAGCGCTTAAAACAGTGTTGCACGTAAGTACTGTAATTTCCAACTCTCCTACAACTATTACCACTACTCTTACTACTAAATTGTTACAATCTATGAACAAGCTAAAACCAGTACATAATAGGTAGGTAACTCAGTATTTAATCAACAACTAAATAAATGAATCAGAGACTCAGCTTCTTCCTCTGTGAAAACTGAATAAAAGCATCCTATCAACTTTAAGACTGCTAGGACTCAAGGGGATATAATCTATTTCAAAGTACTTTGTTAAAAACACTCACCCCCAAAATCATACAAGAGTAAGGTTTTAATACTATCACCAGCAGAAATGTATCACAGCCATATCACAGCAAAAATTTAGTGCTAGATTATTTAAGTTGTAAGCTTATACCTTCAAAGCATTCCTAACTAGTTAATATGCTGGTTATTACCACGTGAATGCACACTAAGAAAGCCTAATAACCAAAGAAATTAGGTAAGTAGATGAGCTGGCAGGGAATGAAGTCTCATCACAATCAGCAGTTTTATAATCAATCCAACTAGAACTTACTCAAAAAAGGAATACTCAGACATGTACCCACAGTATTGTAAGTTCCCCAACCGGAGTGGTGAGTTAATATTACAAAAATAATCTAGGAGACCTGGAAAAATAAGATGCTATCACATCTATCTTAACTATGTGAAGTTCATAGTAACCCTTTACTCTATGGCTGCATGGAAGAGGAAGGACAATACCACCCATACCACGGTAGATCCACACCATGATCTAACCACAGTAAATCTTCTCCCCAGTCAACACCTGCTGACCGTTGCACTACAACATCACATTCCACATCTTCCCTTCTGTTTTTAATTACCCCAGCCTTAAAAGTAAAGACCTCATCTCTTAATGCTGTTTTACTCCCATTTAATACCCATAATCAATTAATTTACTGCTAATTCTGATCACTGTCAAACCTTTCTCATCTCCTTTTACATAATCCATTACTTACCTGTTCAATAATAAGTAACCGTAATGACTGTAAGTAATATAGATCAGTTAGGAACTTTAAACGAGTAATTAACTTACTACTTACTAACCTGTTTAATTTTTTTAAAATGTTCTTAATACAAACAGATGACATTTTTATAAGTTCAATGTTTATATTTTCAACAGCTGAAACTGCACCAAAGGACTTCCAACACAATACTTGGATACTATTTAAGAATCATTATACGCTGAGTAGATGAACCAGTCAAAAGTGGATAAAGAATACTGATAGTCTAACTTTGAAGTAAATCAGTTTTTCTTGGTCTTATTCCAGTTGGAAAACTTTTACTGGCATAAACAAAAGTAAATACAAAATAAGCATAAACATAAAACAAAATGCTTGTTTAAAGCAATAACTAAGCATTGCTTTTTTGGCTCAAAACACAGCAAAATAATCAATTAATTCTGATTCATCTCTATTCAAGGAGGAAACAATGGTATCACATGATCATCCATACAGAACGTATTTACCTTTCAAATATACCATAATAGTGTTTTTAAAAAGTTGTCCTTCTCTTATGCCAATTTGTTTCATTTATTCATTAAGCAAATTTTTACTAAGCATCCACCTGTTAAGCACTGAAATATACTTTGGATATATAACAGCAAATCAAACATCTCTGTCCATGAAGCTTAAAATCATCACATAATCACATATGCACAGAAAATCATTAAACTGTAATAAACACTATAAATAATCAAGGTACTATTAAAGAGTACTTACAAAGAACCTGAGTTTAGATTGTTATGTCAGAAAAGGCCTATCAAAAAGTGACAGTACACTTACTATGATGAGCACTGAGTAACACACAGAATTGCTAAATGACTATATTGTATACCTGAAACTAACACTGCATGTTACTTGTACTAGAAATAAAATAAAAATTTGTATAAAAAAGTGACAGTTAAACTTTAAGAAAGAATGGAGGGAAGGTGTCACAGGGGATGTTCAGGTTGAAGGAACAGTGTGTGCCTAACCCTAGAGGAAGAGTAAGAATGGATGGCAACTTGAGGAACTGAAAGAAGGAAACTGAAAGTCAGGGGGAAAGTGGCAAAATATGCCGGCAAGAAGCAAAAGCAAAAAGTAATTACTTTCAAAGAAATGGGAAGGCTTTAAAGGGTGTTGGGTAAGTGAGTGATCTGAACAGATTTCTATTTTAGGAATATCATTCTGACTACAAGATATATTAGACAAACCCAAGAATGTATGCAAGAGGCTAGTGAGGAAGCTACTGCAGTACTTGAAGAGGTAAATATATTGTTATCCTAGACAAGAGTTGTGGCAATGGTGGGGGAAGGGGATAAATTCAGGATATATTTTAAAGGTTATGGTAAGGATGTAGAGGGTGAGGGAAAGGGAGCTATCAAGAATGGCTCTCAAGTTTCTAAAGTGAAGAATTAGTAAGAAGTAATAATTATATTCTTAACAATAGAGAACTGAGGGTTGCTGGAGGGGTGTTAGGTGCGGGGATGGGCTAGATGGGTGATGGCATTAAGGAGAGCACTTGTTGAGATGAGCACTGGGTGTTGTACATAAGTGATGAATCACTAAATTCTGCAGAAACCATTATTACACTCTATATTAACTAGAATTTAAATAAAAATTTACAACAAGCAAAAAAGAAATAATTATTAAAATGAAGATGACAGAGCAGAAAGAAATTTGAGAAGTTAGGTAATGAAGAAAGAGAGAAGTTTATGATCTGTTGAGAGGCCTATGAGAACACATGCAGAGCTGTTTTATGAAGGCAGATAACTGGATCATTCTAACATGCAATGAGAAGTGTGGGCTAGTGGTGCGCATTCAGAAACGGATAGCATACAGGCGGTATTAAAGCCATACAGCAGATGATTACTCAGGGAAAAGGCAGTAAGTGTGAAGAGGACTCAGAAATTCAAAAGAACTCCAACACTGAATCTGAGAGAATAGGTGAATCTGAAAGAGACTGAAAAAAAGTGGCCAGAAAGGTGGGAAGAAACTGTACCAGGGGATCGCTGAAAGCAAAGGAGAATGTTTCAAGAAAGGAAAAACAAGGCTCATCTAGGCCCAATGACACTGAAAATCCAAGTTATGATTTCCAGGTCAAACTGGTGAAGAAGAAAGAGTGGAAGGAAGGACACGTAAATATATGTGAGACTAGAAAAAAAAGTCAACCTAGATTCTAAAACTAATTACATAAAGCTCTTTAAAATAATGTAAACATGCTTTAAACTGTTTTCCCCTCATGTAATTTCTTTTAATGAGCCATGAAAGCATACTCTTACCATGACATATTCAATGCTAACACCATGGTGACGCAGCAAAAACCAACCAGCAGAGCTCTAACATTGCAGCATGCTTCTAATATTGCAGCACCACAACGGGTCATGCTTTGCATAGTTTCAAATTTTTAAATTCAACTTCCTATACAAGAAACAAAATCTACTTGTTTTGCAGTTCTACAAAGACTGAATTTAAATTATTAGGAAATTAAAATGGTTTTCCTGAAAAGATAACTTTCACACGATTTTCAAAAAAAACATACTAAAATTAATTCATTTAACACTTGAATGTCTTGCATGCCAGGCACACCAGTGTGATGACTTTACACACCTTTTTTCTCACCAAGGGCTTATAGGTAAACGTCGGTATGTTCTACGGTAATTCTGTTACTGGTAGTAATACACAAATCAAAGAAGCCTGCCTATTTTCAGGTTTTCAGCCACTCTGATATATTTATGGGCATCTTGTTGGCTTTATTAGAAATACCAGAAGATTTTTAATTAGAAAAATTATTTTTATTATTAGCTGTTTTAGTATTATGTATGTAACCTGAGACAATCCCACCTCTCTAATAAACTAAGTAAGCTTCAGTTTATTCACCAGTAAAACAGAAAAAACTTAACTCACAAGGCTGTTGAATTGGCTTAACATGTTAATAAATATTAACTGAAGCTTATCCTAACATTTCTAATCACTTCTGTGAAGTGAAATACTGCGTTATATACTATTCTTATTTCTACTGGATATAAGCCAAGCAATTTGACTCTTAAAATTTATATACTCTTATAGATCAAATCTTGAAGCAATGACTTTATTAAAATTAGTATCATTTTTTACATTTAATTGTGCAGTATTCTACAGTTAAGACAGGTGCATAATGATAGTAAACACATCTATTTTATACTCCTTTTCTAAAAACACCACTAAAATTCCAAAAAAAAAAATGAATTTTTAAGATATAAAGACATAAGCCCATAAAAAATGACAGAACGGGTAAAAAGACAATAGCAACAAAAATTTGGAAGCTGGAAAGCAGATGGTTGAGTGACAAATGACTTAGCAAACACTCGAAAATCAAATCTTTAGCAAACAGTGGAGAAAGCCAAGAACAAACCCAATTTAAACTGTAAAATCCCCAAAAGACTCAGCAATTGGCAGTACCACGTACATCCGAAGTGGGATATGGGGGAGAGAGGGAGCTAAAATAAGGAAGACTGTTTAAAAGTCTGTTTAACAAGTAACCAGCCCCACTGATCCCAACTGCCCCCTCACCAATCCCAACAAAAAAACTGAAAATATGTTGTCTGGAAAATATAAAACAAAATATTCCAAGTTTCAAAAAATCAGGTACAGCTGTAGGCAAGAAAACATACTGAAAACAGGGTGATTGAAGAAATAAATATATATAGGGAAGCTGAGATTCTACCAAGACCTTTTACCCAACTCCCCTCCTATATCCCCCACAACCTGCACTTCCAGGCAAGAAAGAGCCTTCTACAGGGCATCTAACCAGCTCAGAGGAAAGGCATGAAGATACTGACATCAAAAGTGCTCCAACCACACAGCCCAGCCTGGTTACCATAAAGTAAAGCTAACAAGTCTCACTGAGGATTTCTAATTAGCATTTTACTCCCCTACTCACACACAACCACCAACAACTAAGGAAAGGCTATAGAACATGAAAGATAAAGACCAAAACAAATACAAACTAAAAAACAAACCAGGAGGACACAGGTCACACAGGGAGAAGAAATCTTTAAATAAAAAAAAAAAGTAACATTTATATATTCAGACAGCTATGAGAAAGTACAATTGTTATTAGAACAGGATACGATTTAAAAGGGGCAAAGGCAAAAAAACAAAAAGCAAAGGCTTTGGGAAATTAAATATATGGTAATATAGAAAATTTAATAGAAGTAGAGCAAAAAAGAAAATGAGATAGAAAATAGGAAAGAAAATACAAGAAAATCAGAAGTCAAAAAGGTCCATTATCCTAATAAGGAATTTAAGGAAAAAAAAAAAAAAAAAAACAGAAAATGGAAAGAAATAATTAAGACCTCATTCAAGAAAAAGTCCCAGAATTAAAAGATGTTTCCAGACTAAAAGGGCATACCAAGTACTCAGCAACACTGAGGGTAAAAAGAAACCTACCCAAGGAACCATCACTGTAAAATTTCAACACTGGAACACTGAAAACAGATTCAACCTTAAACGCTTTCAGAGAATTAAAGAATGAGAGACGGCAAGAGAGAGAAGGGTAAACAAGTCAGAAAAAAAGGAAAAACAAAACATAAATATACAGGTCACATACAATATATAAGAAATCAGAATGGCTTCAGACTTCTCAAAAGGAATATGGAAGTTAGAAAGCAATGGAGCAAAATTATAAAATAATACAATTTTACAATGTAATATTCTTTACCTAACCAAACCAAACCACCTTAAGTGTCAGGGTAAACTCAAATCATTTTTTCTTTTAAAGATTTTAGCTTTATGGAATCTCTGCACCCAACATGGGGCTCAAACTCATAATCCTGAGATCAAGAGTTGTGTGCTCTACCAACTAAACCAGTCAGGCACTCCTTAAAAAAAATTTTTTTTTTTTTTAAGTAATCTCTACCCCAATGTGGGGCTCAAACTCATGACTCTGAAATCAAGAATCTCATGCTCTACTGACTGAGCCAGCCAGACACCCCTAAAACCATTTTAAAACATCAAGTAAGCCAAGAATGAACATGACAAGGATCACTGCAAAATGAAATCCAACCACAGGAGAAAGTGAAGGGAATCCCACAATAATGGATGTGTACCAAGGTCTAGAACACAATTAGGTCCAAAATGGAGGTCAGAGGAATATAAGAGACTGCCTAAGAAAAATAAAATTGATAACACCTGATATGTCTGAACATCTCAAGAGACATTCGATGCAATGTTGAATTAGTGATAATTACAGAAAAAACTAAGCCCGGGTGGGCAGAGACATTGAACTTCAGCCAGATCACCCTATGGTAAAACAGTCAATAAGTCACACTGAGACTAGATAAGCTCTTTAGTCTCCTAAAGTGCAAGCAGATGACCAAGAATTACCAGACCTCTGAGAAAAGGCTCTATCACAAAAGGCAAAGCAAAAATGGGTAGAAAGGCATACAAAAATGGGGGAAACAGAATTTGGAAGAAACAGAAAACTTATCCTAAGTAGTATATAGAAATATATATACTATATATTCTAGTACATTATATGTACTAGATAGCTGGGATTGGGGGAAGGAGGTAGGCAAGTGCAGTACATTGTACAGGACATGAAGAGTGATATTTTATAAGAATACTAAATGATCAACAATGATGTAATCATAGCTATTCAGAGGAAAGGGTACTTGGAGGAAAGGGGATCAGCTGAGTAGGTGATAAAGTTAAATTTTCATTTTCTATCCAGAAGTTCAAAAAGCCAAAACACAAGCACAAAGTATTTTATTTAACACACACTATGTAGGGCATGTGAGTTAGACACAGTTTTAAGGGCTTTCCAAATTCATTTCCTATAACAACCCTGAGGTAGGTACTGCTATCCCCATTTATTTAAATGAGCAACATGAGGCATAGAGAGGTTAAGTAGCCCAATGTTACATAAAACTAGGTTCAAACCTAAATAGTCTTATTCCAGAATCTATGCTCCTAACCATCTAGCCATGTTACATATCGAGTAGCAATACAAGCATGTTGTTTACAACTAGGAGGTAAACATAACAATCATCTGAAAGAGATCAAAGTGACTGCTTTGGGGAATGGAAACACGGAAAGGAAGGGGGCAGGAAGCTTTTGTTTGTTTTGATAACCATGTAAATTATTTGACTCTTTAAGTTGTGGAGGTACAACCTAAATAAAATGAAAATGTACAATTTAGTACTTTTATTTTATCTAATGTTGCCATCCTCAGAAGTAGGCAAAATGAGTATTACTCCTATTTCATAGATAAGAAAACTTTCATTCCTCTTTAATAAATATTTGAGGGCCTACTATATAACATGCACTGTATTTAAAAAATAGATATCAATTCACCTCAAATAATAATGAGGTGAAAGAGGTACAAAAAGTCTTCTTATTCTTTTCTCTTCAATTTATTGCATAACTTATATGATCCTGTATCTCTAACAGCTGTGCTTAAGACAAGGGATAATATAAATTGTAAATTGTGACAGGAAAAAAGAGAAAGGTCTGCTCATTAATTTGTCCAAAAAATATTTAGTTCTTGTCTTTGAGGAACTCAGTGTCTTATGTGGAACATAATTATAATTGAATGTGTGCAGTGCGTTCCGTAGTGGAGCACTAAAAAGTGTTAAGGAAACATTCCCTGGGTGAAGCCACTGCTTCAGAGGGAACGTTTCTGAACAGAGTCTTGAAGGATGAACAGAAGTTTGACCAATTTCACACAAGAAGCTGTACTGATAGTTGCAAAACACAAAAGACTACAGACCAGTGTGGAATACCTACACCTCCATGTGCTATAAAGGTGACTTCATATCAAAGGCTAAAATAAGACATTAAGATTTTTTCAAGGAGCTTTAAAAAAAAAGATACATAATCTTAATGCCTGATCCCTGTTTCTAGGTTTTAGTGTTGCCCCGTGATCAACTGAAATCATTTTCCACATGTCTAATAAACATTTTAAATTTTAAAGTGTTAAGAGTATTATTTCAAAAGAAGACTAAAGAACAACCACCTTTCATTTGTCTTACCGCCAAAAAGTTTCACTGTTAACATGGTTTTTAAGTCATAATATTGAAATTATAATGTACCCCTTTCTCCCATGAGACAGAAATTGGTGACCAAGCCCCAGACAATGCAAGTGACATGGAAGCTATCATGGGAAGAAAAAGTAGAAAGAATTTTTTTTAACCGTTATCACTTTTCTCTTGTAGATAGTGTCAAATTTCCTTCCAAAGGCAAACTTAAATGAAACCTTTCTTTTTCCAAACTTTAGTGATAAAAGAAATAATTTGCAGTAAAACACCGTAAAGAAAATAATATGCATGTGTTCCTTTTTGACCTTTATAGGTATTTTAGGGGTGAAACATTTTAATTTTTTAGCATTTAAAGGATGCCTCTGAATCAAAAATTTTCTGGTTTTGATGACTCAACTTTGATGTTAACTAACAAAGGATCAAAAATGTAGTAAATTCGAAACAGGTAGCGTCAACTCAACTTACTTTATGCCAGTACTTGATCATACTTCTCAGTATCTCTTTTTGTCCCTTAAATTCCAAGCCTTTCTACATAATTTGTCCCTAAATGATCTTCATCTCAGTTACTATATGGAAAAATTAATTTTGTACTAAACATCTTAAATTGGGCCTCTATCCCTACAATTAAAAAACCTAACTGTAAGTAGCAACATCTGACTTTAATTGCCTGGAAAAGCAAGTTGTGGAAAGCTCTATCATGCCCTACCACCAGGGGAGAAAAAGGAGAAAGTCATGTCAGGAGACCACAAATGGTAATTAACAAAAATCATGGCAGGTTTCAATTCAAAATGTGTGGTTTTCATTTGTGCATTTCATCTGTCTTTTATTTCTCTGAATTTAGTATCCACATAATATACCTGTTTTTTTAGGGGCTTCACTCGATCATGCCTCTTAGACTCAGAAAACATTAATATTTGGGGTAAATAGTTCTTTAAAATTATGAATATTGGCAGTTACAGATAAATATTAGCATATGAAACAAACTTTTATCGATGATTATAATGACTATTAAGGAAACTATCTCCCTAAAAGAGCTCTACCTTTTAAGGACAGTTTTGTACACAAGATACAGATTACATTTGGTTCGGTAACAAGGTTTTAATTATATGATTACTGGAAAAATTACAAAAATCTTAAAAGACAAAATTTTAAATTATTTCAATTAACCATGCCTTTGCCTTACATCTGTAAAGTAACTTAAAAATGTTTATCATGAAAACCTCACTGCAACATTTGGTCTTTGTTCTTTTTCTAAAACTGTAATTCTTTTGGAATACCCTCAATTTTTCCAAAGTGAAAACCAAAAATACACATTTAGAATATAAATTTCCAATTAGCTTGGTGAAAGTTCAATCACAAAAATCTCCAACTAATACTAAAATAATTAAATATCTTTAGAGCTTATTCAGAGTTCCACAGTTAAAATGAATAGCCTTTGTCATTAACTCCTATGATACTATTTTGATCAAGGTTAGTCACAGACCAGCAAATCTGTGAAAAGAACATTCCTTTAAAATTCAACTTAGTTTAAAGCAATGTAGAATCATTAGAGATTTCACAACTTTTGCAGTCAGCTTCAAAGACACAATTGGAATCAATAGCGTATTTAAAACGTTATTTCCAATTCAAGTAAGAAAACACTAGTGGCTTAATAATGTGTTTTGACTATGTTTTTATTCTTTTTTTTTTTTTTTTTTTTTTTTTTTTTGCAACAAAGGGAACAGGTGGAGTAGATTAGCAGGGGAGCAAAGTCTTATGTTCATGCGTCTATAAATTCAACCCTCCAAGACTTTTCCTACTCTTTAAAATGGCTACCACCTTGATCTATACAAAAGAAAAAAAATGTACAGGACACTACTATCAAAGATAAATTTGGTTATTTTGACAGTGTTTACCCTCCTGCCCCCCCCAACATACTTTTTAAAATTCCCATTCCTGTTCTGTTCAAATAAAATGACCATTAAATAAGTACACAAAAGTTGGTTAATTACAGTCTGTGAGGGCAACCTATAAAACCGAGACTAGGTCATCTTTCCTACAATGTCTAAGAAAAGCACGTAACATTATCTTCCACAGACTAAGATCAAACACAGTAGAAGTGAAAAGGATTGCCCAACCTAGCAAAGGAGAATCAACCGTGGGAACCACAACCCCCACTCAAGAGATGCTCATAAGGATTTAGTAATTCAAGTGAATAGATTAAATGTTATATGGCTTAGCAAAAATTTTGTTAGTAATCTTTTCAAAAAGCATTTTATAAATAACAAAAGCCATTTGGTGCCCCTAAACCTATACTTAATATTCAATAACTACTGTCAAGTAGTTTACATATTACTTACACCCATTTGCTATCCACTCTGAAACCATTCCATAACACTCTTGCTCTAGGAAACTTACCACAAAAATGCATTTTCACATACAAAAATGGAAAAATATGTAATGCTTTCGACAAATCTTGTGCATCTATACAGCTACTAAATAAATGAACTCTGAATTTGTTGAATGTCTGCAGAAACATGGCATGATCTTACCTCTCATCCTCGCCATCCACCAGGGGTGTCGTCAGCGGTAGCACCTTCAACGGGAAAAGAGAAGCAGGGGCTGCTAGGCTGCTGCTACTCCCATCTGAAACTGCTGACATTCCCCCACTGTCACCACTGATAGTCTGAGGTAAGCCAACTAAGGAGGGTTCCGCTGGACGCCTGGCATCTTCAATTTGGCTTCCAATTGCCTGAGCTAATGATTGTGCAGTGAACTGAGTAGAACTTAGTGGTATCTGTTGTGCCAAAGGCAGATTTATGTTACTGGCTATCAAGGGAGGTTGACTAACACTTTGAACCAAATTACCATTTTGAGTGGCAGGGGTTTGTGCTATATTCTGTGGTGGAACCAAGTTTGTTGGGGCAGAAGGCATTCCAGAAGGACCAGTTGAACTAACCTGACTTGTAACAGAAATACTACTAGCAGAGGGCAAAGGACTAACTGCAGGCAACGGCTGCGAAACAACTTGAGCTACCGATTCTACTCCTTGTGGCTGGGGAGGCACAGTTAACAAGGTACTCTGGGGTGCAATGACCAATTGTTGAGGAAGGCTTGACGCACTAGTTTGAACTCCCTGATGAATAATCGCAGTTTGAGCAGGTGGAACTATTTGTGAAGATGGAGGAGCACCTTGCTGAATAACCGAAGGTGTGACTTGGGTAGAGGGCTGCTGCACTGCAGTAGGTATGTTTGCTTGTTGACCGATATTTGCAATTTGACTGCCAGTAGGTACAACAGATACTGCTGTTTGAGCCTGGCCAACAGGCTGGCCAGATGCCCCCGCAGGTTGTGCTTGGATTGCCGTGGGCTGCACTGGCAGCTGGATACTCTGTGGCTGAGCCGTAGGAATCACTGTCGCTCCTGCTCCCACTCCTGCAGAACTGGGCTGTCCGGAGGACACTGCTGTTTGAAGAATCGGCTGCTGCTGCACATACTCTGAAGGATTCTGAGCCACAGATTTACCATGGCCTGGGACCATCTGGGTAGAGACAGTCGGCTGCTGTTGTCCATACTGTAACTGTTGGGGTGGTGCTCCTGGAAGGGGAGCTTGCACTGGAGGAACCGTCTGAGAATACGGTAGTTGGGGTTGAGCCAGACTGGAAATGGAAGGCTGCTGACCTAAAGCTGAAGTTACACCAACCACACTAACAGGTGACGGCTGGATACCAGTTGCAGCGCTGATAGTGGCCTGTAGAGGTACTGGCTGAAGACCTTGCTTTTGAGGATAGCTCAGTTCTTGAGACTGTAATTGTACTTGCGTGATCTGTGACTGAGAAATACTCTGTGGAATGCTAACTGCTGAAATACTCTGGGGACCAGTGCTACTGAAATCCATCTGGGGAAGAGCCATACCTTGAAGAGCTGGTTGTTGCTGCTGCTGCACCACCACAGTAGGGGCTCCCATCTCTCCGCTTCCCACACTCTCCGTGTAGTGACTCAGTGTGCTGACACTACTGCTCACTGAACTCCCACTAGTGCTCTCCCTCTCCGAAGTCACTTCTGTCGGGTTCTGTTTTACAGTTTCCACCACTTTATTTATCGCCACACCTTCTGCAGCAGGTACAGCATTTTCTTTTTCATAGAACTCGGTGCAAGTCCATCTGCCTTTTTTAAAGGGCTCAGAACTAGAATCTAACTTCACAACTCTGAACCTTGACGTGTTAACTGTTGGTGGCTGCTGCTGACCCGAAAGGGACCCCGCAGTCATCCCTGCAGCTGCACTGGGGGCACTGTTAACAACAGCGGAGGAAGATATAGTACCATTGCCCATGCCACTCAAGATATTCACATTAACACTGCTGCTAACTCCAGGCCCAACACTCACAGTAGCAGCACTAGGAATATTGCTTGCATTTATATTAGCATTACCAAGTATGCTGCTTGTCACACTAGGATTAAAACTACCCACGGCAGTAATGGTGACATTACTCATTGTATTAGTGCCAGTAACAGAACTTATACCTATACTGCCAGTAGTACTTGGAGCACGGATATTAGTCATTACAGATGCAGGTGAGCCACCCGATGATACAGCAGAAGTTGGGGCCGCTGCTAGAACACTGTCAGAGCTTCCAGCTGCAGAGAGTTTTCTGGATACTGGACTGGAGGGTGGCCCTCCAGGAATGGATGTACTGGCCACACCAGCATGGGATGGATGGTGGTGCCCATGGTGTAGGTGGTGCCCATGATGGATGTGATGGTGGTGATGGAGGTGGTGTGGATGAGCATTCCCATTGATCACAACGTTCTGTTGTGGAAGGTGAGGCAAATGAGGCTGCGGAAGGTGGGGCTGGTTGGGAGAGACTGCCCCAGGTGTCTCAGCTTCCTGGAAGTTATTCAGAGTCTCTTCTGAGGAGCTGCGTTCAGGCTCCCCTAAGTCAGTAGCCCTGGAAAGTGACACATCAAGGATCTCGGAAGAAGACAGATCTTCCGTGTGAGACTCATCCAGGTCATCATAGCTCTCGGTGTCCTCTGCGATACTGTTGTTAGAGCTGATGCTGGCGGAGATCTGCGCCGGGGTAACGCTAGTTATCTGGAAGCCACTTTTCTTTTTCATTTGAGTTCCGCCTGGCGCAAGAGGCTGTGCCTGCAGCTGAGCCTGAGAGAGGAGGTTCAGGCTTTGTGGAGGCGGAGGCTGTGGTCCCGACGTAGAAGATGCTGCAGGAGGTGGCGGCTGGAGCAGCGACGGAGGCGGAAAATCCTCGGAAGATGTGGCACTACTACCAACGCCGGTACCTGCTGCATTGAGAGCAGAGGCGCTGCCACTACCGCTGCCCCTTCTAGGGAACATTGCCGGGTGCGCCATCTTCCTAGCACTAATGTCTGCAGCGGCCGCGGCCGCCGCGGCGGTGGACTCAGGCGGCTGGTGCATTGTGTCGGGTACCGGGGGGCGGAGGAGGCGAGTGCAATTTCCTTCTGCACCGTAATCTTTGTATTCAAGACGCCGGGGAGGAAAACGGGACCTGACGCTCCGCCCGGCGCGGTTCCTCCTTCTCCTCCTCCTCAGCCGAAGGCGCCGGCCGCTCCTGCCTTCGAGGGCGAGCTTCGGGAAGGGAGGATGAACGAGGGTGAACAGGGCGGCCAGGGACCCGAAGGGGGGACCCCTTCAGTCCTTCGCCATTCACTTTCCCCTCTAGTCTCACACCCCCCTTTATATTCCGCTTCACGTGGGGTGCGGGGCAGGAGGGAGGGGAAGACAAGGCAAGGGGGAGACAAGTGGAGGGGGTGGGAAAACCGAGAAATGCCCACCTTCTCCCGACAACTCAAAAGCCACCTCAACCCCTCCTCCCGCCGCGGCGGCGGCGGCGGCGGCGGCCGCTGCAAAACCCTCCCGGTCGCTCTGCACGAAAGCAGCGCGGAGCGAGTGTCGCCTTCCCCTCGCCACCCCCAGCGCCGCCGCCGCCGGCGAGCCCCGAGCTCAGTGTCGCTCAAACCTCCCCTCCCGGCCCCGCTGTCCCCGCTCGGCCCTCCCCCCACGCCCCTCGGACCCTTTCAAACCCCCTGGGCTCGCGGCGGCTGTTCCGTGAGCAAACGCTGGCCGCGGCTGGGGCCGGGGCGGCGAGGCTCGGAGCGGGGCGGCGGCGGGGCGCCCGGTACGGTGAGCCCAGCAACGAGGCGCGGGCGGGCGCGCAGAGACGCCGGGTCCTCGCGGAGCACGGCCGGGGCGCGGCGGCGGCACTGGCAGCGGGAGCCCAGGGACCGCTCCATCACTGGCAGCCATGGAGCCCGAGCATTTTCCTCCCTCAGGGCAGGCGCCTCGGCTCGGCACACGTCCTCGGGGAGGAAGGGGCCGGCGCCCGAGCCTCCCCGGAGGGCGGCGGGATGTGCGCTAGCGCAGAGGGGTGCGAGCTGCTCCTGTCCTCTTCCTCCTCAGCCGGCTCGTCCTCACCCTGCTGCTCCCGCGGCCCGGGCGGGAGGGGGCCGCAGGCAGCGGCGGCTCCTTTCTCGGCGGCGTTGGTGGCCAGACGGGCTGGTGCAAGCGACTGCAGCCGACGCCGTTCAAAGGAACGAGAGGTGGGGTTGGTCGGTGTCGGCAAACGGGGCGGGTGAGTGGGTGGGTGCCGAGGGAGGGCGGCGGGCGGGGAGGGGGCTGTGGTGGTTGTTACTAGTGCTCTTCTCCGGCTCCACCGTATCCCCCAGTCTCTCGCGGCAACGGGAGAGGAGGGACCAGCGCCCGAGCGCAGGAGGAGGAGGAGGGGCGACCGTCGGCGAGAGGAGGCGGCGGCGGTGGTGGCGGGGGGAGGGGGCAAGCAAAGGAGAAGGAGGGAAGATGGCGTCTGCGCATGCGCCCCGGCGCCGCAGACATAAAGCCGGGTCCGGCGAAGAAGGAGGCGGCGGGGCTTCGGGCCTTGCCGAGTGCTGGGTCTCCCGACGGAAATTGCCGAAGACTCGCGGAGGCGCCGACGCCGAGGGTGGTGGGGGTGGGGAATTTCGGCCGGGGGAGCGAATCCGGGTCGGCCAGTGAGTTGCGGCCTGAGTGGGGGGTGGGGCAGGGTGGGGGCGCGCGCAGGTTAGGTGTGTCCGCTCTGTTCTCTCACGCGGCCGGTGCGCGCGCACGCGCGCGCGGGCACGCGGCAGGGGAAGGGGCGCGGTGGGGTGGGGCCCGCGGAGGCTGCTGGAGCCTTGGGTCTCTGGCGTACGCGTCCTGGATGGTGTTCCCCCCGCCCCCCTCCCCGCCTGCGGAATGGGTAATGAGGCTTTTCTCCGCAGCAACAGCATCACGAGTTTCAGTTCCCAGGAGCCCGCCGCCACCGCCACGATACGACATGAGTCAGGCTTTCTTCCTTGGCGCGTGGCGGAGCCCTCCTCCCCCTCGCCGCACCTGGGCTCACCCCCGGCCCGCGTCGCCCGCGCCCTCTAGGCGGAGGCCCCTGTGCCGGGAGCTGCGCGGCTGTCCACGGAAAGCCGAAGTGTCTTCGAGGAGATAGGTGCTGCCTTTTGTGCAGTGTCGTTGCGGCTGCCATGCGGTCCCCCCCCCCCCTCGCCCTTCGACGAGCAGGGAGGGCCAGCCGCCAGCGGGCAGATGTTGCAGCTGTTTGCTCTTAACTACCTAAGTGCCTCCCGGGTAGGCTCTTCGCTAGAGAGGGCGTGCTTGCAGTCCATCCCTACCTGGAGGGAAGAAGCAGCCCAGCCCAGTAAACTAATTGACCTCAACAGGTGGAGCTTATCTCCAGCAGAGATGTCTTTTCGTTTAATTGTCCAGGCTATATAGCCCCCAGAGGTTTGAGTTAAAAGACAAAGTCCTAGTGGTAACACAAGTGCAGTGATAAATGAAGACTACCTTTTAGGGTTGGAAAAGGAAAAAGAGCCTACTGTGATTTCAGTTAAAAAAAAAAAAAAAAAAACCTGCCTGGTCTGAGCATAGTTCTACAAAGCAACGTTAGGTTTGATTGGAGGCAGTTTACTGGAAGTTGCTTCCCTAGCATTACACGTCAAAACATTCTAGCTCTAAACTAGAATGTACTACTAAGCGAGAATGTACTTCTCGCTCAGGAATTAGCAACAAACTGATATGGAAAACCCTAGAGAGTTTTTTTGTTTTTTGTTTTTTGTTTTTTTTTTTTTGACCTAGGCTGTTGAGCGACTAAACTTTTATGGTTAGACTTCTAATTCAGGAAATCTCACAGATTTACAGATCTATAATCCTATTTCAGGAGCTTGTTTAAGCATAAAGAGCTGAATTCTCTTGCAGAGTTTTATAGACCTCTAGTTGTCAATTCAGCGCATTACCTTTAGGATTCTCTAAACTATTTTCTTCATTCCATCCCTCAGTGTCTCCATTCTCTTATATTACTGAACAGAAATGCACCCTCAACGTCCTGTGTATATCCTGTATCAAAGCCATGATGTATTGCTGTTATTTCTGTGGTCTCCGCCCCCCTCCCCCCCTCCACTCAACCAAAACGGCAGGACTACAGTTTTCACCTTAAATTGCTAATGTGGAGCTCTGCACTAGGTACAAAGTAGGTGCTCCCAAATACTGAAAATGGTGTGGTAATGAAAATCAAATACACTTGAAGAGATCGTACTTGTCTTATGATATTCATAAATATATGAGTGATTGTATTTTTACATACCCATGGCCATTTGTGTATTTTACAAAAATCATCTTTTTAATACCCTCGACAGCTTTTGTTGCAAGTGAAAAGGATGGTTAATAGGGGCCATCCTTTGTCGAAATGTAAATCTGACCTACTATTTCAACACTTTGTGAATGGAAAAAGAAGCTATCTTAGCCACTTGAACCTGCAATGGAATGTAGATAGGCAAAATGTTTCTTTGGACTAGTGTGAAAGAAAATGCTCTTGATCTCTAAAAATGTTGCATTAGGTCCACCCCAAACAACAGCTCAACACTCCCACTTGGACCCTAAATACCCTCTATGATTGTGCTGATATGGTTAGAAGCAGAAGAAACAAAGTCTTAACCTAAAGTTGACAGAATGAGGTGAGATAATCCTATAAAAGCAGATACTTGTTCTGATAACCAGTAGTAAAGGATATTGTTTAGGGCTGTTTTGATGGAAGGGGAGTAACATTATTTCTTTTAAAAGGCGCTTTTTTGGTGACGCCTGGGTGGCTCAGAAAGTATCCGACTTCAACTCAGGTCATAATACAGAGCCTGGAGCCTGCTTCAGGTTCTGTGTCTCCCCACCCTCCTCTCTGCCCCTCCCACACACTCTGTCTCTCAAAAATAAATAAACATTAAAAAAAAATTTAAGGAGTTTTTTTTTTCTTAACTTCCAGGAGAATGTAAGTCATAAGAAAATAGTCTTTTCAAATGTGTTTCGTTTTTGTCTGCCATATCACTTTGCAATTCCTATGTAGGCTCTATCAAGCCTCACTCAGATATAAAGAGCAACTCCACAATTATGGAAACTTGAATTTTAAAAACCTCTATATATCTCTCAGTTGCCAGCATTTCTGTGACCAGGAATACCTGAATACAAGTACATTAAAACAAACACTTGAACAGCCAGGTATTTTCATGTTACCACCTTTTAATGAAAAAAAGTCTGGACTCTTTTTGCATTGATATTAAATGCCTACTACTATGTGTAATGAAGTCATTAAATCCTTTGAACTCAGTAGAGTTATCCTTTGCCTTTTGAAAGACTGAATTTCCCCTGTTTATATCCTGAAGGTGTAGCTCTGAATTCCTCTCTATTGACTAAAAGATCAGTCTACAGTGCAGTGTTCACTTTAAATCTAGTTGTTGCAACGTTGCAAACCAACATGTCTATTTGGCTGTGTTTAGTGATTTTCCTACCATAAAATAGAAAATTGGCTGAATATTATAACAAGTCACCTGTTTGTGAGAACTATGAAATAGGTCAGTATTTAAAACCAAGTGATTCTCCAAAAGTAATTCCCTCAAAGAGCAGGAAGGCTGTGAGTGGCAAAGGCATATTAAAGAGAAATGTGTACAGAAAATATGCCACTGTTCCACTAGTAATTCTAGCTAACCAGTGCTTCAGTCATGCAATATTACTTACCTGTAACTTTTAAATGTCATCTGGAAAAAAAGTCAAAATGGTAAACAAGTTATAAACATGAAAGTAAGCACGCGTGCTCAAGAGCAGGGCGGGGACAGAGAGGGAGAGAGAAAGAGAATCCCAAGCAGGCTCTACATTCGGCAGGAAGCCTGATGCAGGGGTCAAACCCACCAACCGTGAGATCCTGACCTGAGCAGAAATCAAGAGTCAGACACTTCACCAACTGAACCACCCAGGCGCCCCTCTCTGGAAGATTTTTTAGATGAGACCAGAAGTAGTATATGCTATTTGACTTTTGTAAATAGCACAAAATGCTTATTTTGAAATTTCTTACTCAAATTTCAGTGAGTACGGTTTAGCTTATAATTGATTAGTTTTTGCAGCATTTGTTAAATTTTCAATGTTTCTGGTTGGGGCGCCTCGGTGGCTCACTTGGTTAACCATCCGTGTCCTGATTTCAGCTCAGGTCACGATCTCACGGTTGGTGAAATTGAACCCTGAGTCTGGCTCAGCGCTGACAGCGAGGAGCCTGCTTGGAATTTTCTCCCTCTTTCTCTGCCCCTCCCCTGCTCACGTGTTCTCTCCCTCTCTCAAAATAAATGAATAAACATTAAAAAAAAAAAAGTATGTTTCTAGTCAGTGAAACAATTTTATATCCTCAAAGGAGATATGCTTACAAAATAAAAGAAGTTTGAATTCAGAAGTTTTAATTTACGATTTAGGGGTCACACTGCTACACATTAGCTCATTTATTTAAAAAATTTATTTATTTATTTATTTATTTATTTTAACGTTTATTTATTTCTGAGACAGAGAGAGACAAAGCATGAACAGGGGAGGGGCAGAGAGAGAGGGAGACACAGAATCTGAAACAGGCTCCAGGCTCTGAGCTGTCAGAGCCCGACGCGGGGCTCGAACTCACAGACTGTGAGATCATGACCTGAGCCGAAGTCGGATGCTTAACCGACCAAGCCATCCAGGTGCCCCCCCCAAAAAAATTTTTTTTTAACGTTTATTTATTTTTGAGACAGAGAGAGACAAAGCATGAACGGGGGAGGGTCAGAGAGAGGGAGACACAGAATCTGAAACAGGCTCCAGGCTCTGACTGTCAGCACAGAGCCCGACGCAGGGCTCGACGCAGGGCTCGACCTCACGGACCAAGAGATCATGACCTGAGCCGAAGTCGGCCGCTAACTGACTGAGCCACCCAGGTGCCCCACATTAGCTCATTTAATTCTATCCTTTGAAGGAGAAGACATTATCATTGTCATTTTAGAAGTGATCACAGAGAGGTTAAATAACTTGTCCAAAGTTTATACCTAAATCTGGGTATTCAGGTCCTCTTAATTTCAGATTCCATGCCTTTGTGTTGAGACATTTTTCTAAAAAAAGCAGTCTGAACTCTAGGGACTAGCATTTTTCAAAACTCTCTTGGAAATTAATGAGTGTTCTTTTAATGCTTTTGAATGCCAAGAAAGATATGCTGCACACACACTAATTGCATACAGCTTTTCCACATGAAGAGAGTAAAAGACTATTTCCCTTGTTTGACCAAATGTAAATGTTGCAGATTCTGCTATAGTCAGTCGTTTCTGACTTATGAATGTGTTAACTTGGAGAATTGTCTCACAACTTAAAAAAAAAAAATCATTTTTAACTTCTGCTACAAAACTGTGAAGTGACATTGAAGAAAGAAATAATTTGTTAATTTAGTTTTTTTTTAAATCTGTAATGAAATAACACTCTAAATCTCCCCAGATGAGAGCTAATATTTATTTAATGCCTGCTCTGTGCTACGTGTTATTCTAAATGCTTTAAGTGTTTTATCTCCATCCTCGCAACAGTATAAAGTAGGGACTGTAACTCCCCCATTTTACAAATGAGTAAAGTGAGGTGCAGAGAAGTTGGCAAGTAGTGGGACTAAGATGCAAATCACTTGCACAGCCCTTCACAGCTGCCTCCAGACATATTGTTAAATCAGCTTCCTGCCAATTCTAGCTCCAAAGTTAAATTTCTACAGAATACTCATGTTTTGATTTTTCTAATGAGATATCTTCAAAGAATCTGGGAAGCATCGTTTTCTCCCGACGTAGAGACATTCTAAGAAAGAATGTACATTTTACAGAATCTACTGTGGCCACGTAGGAATTGGACATAAATGAACAGAACAGCCATTTGATAAGTTGGATGATCCTTCGCTGATCAAAAGCACATGTCGAATGCTTGGAAAAAAGGCATTAATCACACACAATTGAGGAACGCCGTCTATATAGGACAAGATAAATGTTTTCCCATTTTAGCAATTAGCATTTATTGAACATGAGCGCCTGTAGAAGAGAGACAATAACAGCCTAGCCTTTTCAATATGTTCTAAGGACCAATTTGTATTTGTACATCGTTTCGTATACTTAAAGTTATAGAAATAAACACATTCATTATTTTTGTTTGTATCATAATTCTAATAAGACCTCCACCATACATGAACCAAAACCAGGTCAAGAAGCACAAAGAGCAGCCAGTATCTCTTTGTATTTAAAGATTAGGTTCTTGAACACAGGTTTATCTCAAGCTCAACGCTCAAGGAAAAGGAATGGCTATTGAAGTCATTCCTTAGTATGGAATTTTCCTTTGGTCATTCATTTTCTCCCTCTGCTCTGACTTTATCTTTGAGAAGAAAATTGATAGTTTTTATTAACATACTTAAATTGACGTTTCCAGTTAATTTCACTATAGAAGAAAAACAGGAAATCATTAGTCTTAAAGGCCAAAATCTTTTCTTATTTTAATACCTTAAAAAAAAGAAGAGAAAATCCTAGATGTATACAAGCTGAACTGGAGTCAGAAGCACAAGACAAAATACTATTAATATTATGACCACATGTTGTTACAGGCAACAGCACTGCTTACATATGGAAGTTGTTTCCAAAACCCTTCTATATAAATGATAAAATTAGACAGATTTAAAGAGATATTAGAATTTCAAAGAAAAGCGTGAGATTGAATTTAGGTGGGAAAAGCCCAACATAATTGATTTGTTTTATTCCACACCATACAATACACACTTGTCAGAATCAAAAAAGTTAAGTCTATAACAGAGTCAGCCTAAATATATAAAGTTAAATATAAAGTTAATTGCAAAGATGCCAACCAAGCTTTCCATCAAAAAAAGGGAAGAGAAGGTCCAGGTGCTTTTTTGCTCTAGTTATTTATAGATAGGAATGAGATCACATGATAATGCCACCTCAGTGGTTTAACTTTGATTTTAAAAGAGTTTCTGAACATCTTCCTTACTCAAGTCATAACCGGCATTACAAAAATAGTTGTTAAATGATACCTATATCAATACATATTTGAATAAAATGAGGTAATATTCTATATTATCCCAACACTGATCCCAAATTATTTGACAAAAACAAGAGTTTTGAGAGAAATACTTCCAATGAAAGGCATCTTGAGAAAGGAGCTAAATTTTCTTTATTTTGTCAAGCATATGATAGGCACTCAATAAAAAGAATTTCTTAAATTCCACATTATGTAATAATGTTCTCAACATAATTTATCATATGAACTTTACTACTAGACTTTTCACAAGACGTTTCTGAAGCACATTAAGCTCAGAAATTATGACATTAGGAAACAAGCTCATTATCAAACTTTTGGTCAAGGGCATTCAATGGTATTAAATTTCCTTCTCTGTTCTTTCTGTACTTGATCTCTGTAAAATTCTCCTTGTCCAACCTAAGCCTATAACAACTTGCTGACTACTCTTTTTCATGGAACATCATGCCCAAAGCATTTTTTTTTTTTTTTGTAAGCAGCAAAGTCCAGTGAAAATGGTAAGAAGATATGAGTTGAATCTCTATCTCCTTTTCTGATAGCTTTGCATTTGTTTAGGGACAGTGCATTATGTTAAATACTGATGAGAACTGGAATCTTCAGCATTTGCAGGTTCTGGAAATGCATTCTTTCCATCCTAGTTTAAGGATATGAAGAATTCATATGCTTCGTCCAATCAGATGAGCTCCAGAGCTATTTTCTAAGAACTAACTTGACATGACTAGTCACAGACCTCATACAAAGCCTACCATGAATAGAGTAATTTCAGATAAAATGATCCATTGTTTAAAGCTTGACCTAGTTAATATGTCTAAAAACTTACTGGCTATCAGTCAAAACTTCCATTTTGAAGTGTTAATATCAAATGAGGGTTTTGCTATTTTTTTTTTGCACTTCCTCCTGCATGAAACATTTTTTTCTTTTTTTCATGATTGTAAAGAATAATAGGACACTGTTGGCATGCTACTTTGGTATATTGATATTTTGAGCTGTAGGTACTTAGAACGCAAATGCAGGGCTTTCTCTGAACTCCCTTTATTTACCTGAAGACATATTTTCCAAAAGGAACTCAGTTGTCATAGATGCCCTCCCCTGGAGTTTCCTCAACCAAGGAACATGATTCTTGTCCTGGAGAGGAAACTTCAGGTCAACACCACACTCAGACAAACTTTGTCACAAACTACCATGCCTCTCATCTATTCTTCTAATGGCCCAGTTATCTTTCCTAAAAATCATTCACTCTCCCCCAAGAGGCCTATATCTCTGCTCCCCTTTTCCTATAAAGATAGCATTTAATCCTGAATTCTAAAGACACCTCAGAGAGTTATTCATTGTTCCTGAGTGTCTCCTGTGTATACATGAGGTATACCTGTTAATAAATTCGTTTTTCTCTTGTTAATCTATTACAACGGTCTCAGCCAAGAACTCAGAAGGGTAGAGGGAAAATTATTTTTCCTCCCCAAAATTGTCAGAATAATAAAAATCACCTTCTATTATATAACTTAGGTTAGAATAAGGAATCTACCTTGCTGATCATTATGGATATGTTTTTAAATGAAGTACATAACACTTACTTAGCATAGTATCCAAGTGTCCAAAGGCTCTCAGATCTGTAGGATCTTCAGAGGAGGCAAATCACCATTTCCACCCAGATCTGTCTTATGAAAATATCCACAGAAAATAGTCTTTGGCACTGTTTCCAATGATTCTGTTCTTTTTTAAATTTTATTTTATTTTTATGTTTATTCATTTTTGGAAGACAGAGACAGAGTACAAGCAGGGGTGGGGTGGAGAGAGAGGGGGACACAGAATCTGAAGCAGGCTCTAGGCTCTGAGCTGTCAGCACAGGGCCCGACGCGGGGCTCAAACTCACTAATGGTGAGATCATGACCTGAGCCGAAGCCAGACACTCAACCGACTGAGCCACCTAGGCGCCCCCATCAATGATTCTGTTCTAATAAGACATTAACATAGCATTCATCTTATTACAAGTTATACCAGATGAGTCAATCATTTAAGACTCAGGCCTTAACATATTTTCAAATGGCTTTGACCTACAAGTCAAAAATTTTATAATGTCGCATAGGTTTTATAATGAACACCATACCCCATTTCGCTCTTCCCTTCCCATTCACCTCCCCACCATCCCTTCCCCCACTTTCATTTTCCTCACCATATCTCACAAATTGAAATTACAACCAGCTTCACGTTGATGAAACCCCAAAATAGCATACTGCTTCATTTTCTTACTTGTGATAATTGTGCAGCAGCAGTCAACTAAAAACACCCCTCGCTGTTCTGTTCATCCGAAGTACATGATGAGTTGTATCGCATGAATAATAGTGCTGCAAAAACATAGACAGTAAAAACAAACAAAAGCATATTGACTGATTAAAAGAAAGAACTTTCAACATCTCACAAATACATATTAAGAACCATGGCTGATCTCATCTGCGTTGTATTGCAGACATGTTTCACTTCATTAGGTTAAACTATGGGGTTTTCCCCCCTGAAAAGCACCTAATGTAGAATTAAAGTACATAATAATCTGTGGCCTGCTACGTGGGTAAGAACTAGAAGAGAGGAAAGGCAGAGTTTTGTTCTCCTTAGAAGAACTAAGAACAGGAAGGATAATTTGATCCAACTTCAGTGTCATTAATTGAATATCTACTGTCTGGTCTTTAGGAGACAAAATTGCCTATACAGTGGTCTTTTATATGGCAGTGAAATCAAAAAAGGAGACCACTTTCTCTCCCTACCCTCACCCCCAACTCAAAGGTATATTTGCATAATCTTACTGTAAACAAAGGGCAAATGGAAAGGAGCAGGAGAACAATTTGGTTCATGTTTCACCAAAGACATTCTTCTTCCAGGTTGTAACCAGAGACTTCCAAATCATCGCAAACACCTCTTCATCCCCTAACTACCTACAGGCCCAATATAGATCTTCGGAAATTAGATGAGAATAATTTCCGTGTGGGGCACCTGGCTGGCTCAGTTGGTAGAGCATGCGCCTCTTGACCTCAGGGTTGTGAGTTTGTGCCCCATGTTGGGTCTAGAGATTACTTAAGTGATTAAATAAATCTTTTTAAAAAAGAGAGTAATTTCAACATGAAATAATAGCAGCATTATAGGTTAGAAACTATGACGCCTCACTGTTGCATACATCTGCTGGGAAGTGAGCATCCGATAGTGCCCAGAACAGATGTAAAAAACTGCAATTATGGCTCCTTGGTATGATAATTGATTCTAAGTAAGTGTATGAGTTTTATTAGTTGTCTTAATTTTTTGTTGCTGGGTTTTTGCTTTTGTTTGTTTTTTTAAGGGCAGACACTTGGAGGTAGAAAAGTCTCTGTATTCTAAATCTAACAATATTAATAAGATGACCAGGAAAATACACCAAACGTAGCCGGGAGAGGATAGTAACAACACACTAAAAGATTCTTTGAGGCTGTTTGTTCCCTGATAAATCTTTATGACCGCAAACAACCCTGCATAGAATAAAATGTGTCCCTGTGTATTTAACATTCACCAATTTTATTCCATGGCAGCCTATTATCCTTACAGGGGCAGATGGAATATTCCTAAGGAGAAAGACTAAAAACTAGGTTTTATTTTTAAAAACCAATAACAGTAATTGTCTTTCTCTGACCAACTTATTTTGCTTAGCATAATACACCCCAGTTCCATCCACACTGTTGCAAATGACAAGATTTCATTCTTTTTGACGGCTGGGTAATATTCCATAGCGTATGATTTCACTCATATGTGGAATTTAGGAAACAAAACAGACGAACATAGGGGAAGAGAAGGAAAAAATAAGATAAAAACATAGAGGGGGGCAAACAGAAGAGATCCTTAACTATAGAGAACAAACGAAAGGTTGCTGGAGTGGAGGTGGTTGGGGGATGAGCTAAATGGGTGATGGACATTAAGGAGGGCACTTGCTGGGATGAACACTGAGTGTTATGTGTAAGCGGTGAATCACTAAGTTCTACTCCTTAAATCAATATTACACTATATGTTAACTAACTTCAATTTAAATAAAATCCTAGAGGGAAAAAAAATAAAAATAACAATAATTAGTTATTAGCTCTACCTTTAAAGCACTAAAACAAAGTTTTTAAAAACATGAACTTTTTAAAAAGTTTTTAAAACATTTTTTAAAAGTTTTAAAACATTTTTTAAAAAGATTTTATTTTACTTATTTAAGTCATCTCTGCACCCAACGTGGGGCTTGAACTCAAAACCCCGACATCAAAAGTCACATGCTCTTCCAACTGAGGTGCCTTGAGCTCCGTTTTCAACAAGGAAACCAGGGAACACTTTAAAAGCTTAAACTTGCTTATCCTCTTCAGGAAAGGCGCTCATTTGATTGACTTTGCTGTGGCTGTTCCAGAGTCAGAAGGCAGAGCCTGAAGCCTATTGCACAGATTAAATTGCATTTTGATCAATATTTTAGGTACAGCCACCACTTCATTATCTGCATGTGAATTTCCCAAGGGCAGTTTGCATTCTGAGACCATCTTGAACCTCTCAGTCAACACCAGTCAGGTCCCCATCCCCAAGCTACAATGTGTGCACAAGGGATGCAAAATCATTGAGAATTTGGTCTAGACCAAAAAAAAAAAAAAAAAAAAAAGTTTAGGCAGGCAAATCCTTTGGGGGGGTAGGGGAGGAAATCCATTATAGTATTATACTTTATCCACCATTTTGGAAGAATTCCATTACTTTCTTCTAATAGCAAAGATAATGAGGAATTGACTGCTGTTGTTTCAATGAGGTCTCTCTGCCCACAAACATTTGTTAAGGACTTGTCTAAATTGTAGCTCATTTTAATTTTTTACTTATTTTTAAAGTTTTTTTTTTAAGTTTATTTATTTATTTTGAGCGAGAGCAAGGGAGAGAGAGAGAGAGAGAGAGAGAGAGAGAGAGAGAATCCCAAGGAGGCTCTGCACTAGCAGTGCAGGGCTCAAACTCACAAACTGTGAGATCAAGACCTGATGCAAAATCAAGAGTTGGACGCTTAACTGGCTGACCCACCTCAATGCCCCTAAATTGTAGCCCTTTTTTTTTTTTTTAATGTTTATTTATTTTTGAAGGAGAGAGAGACAGAGTGTGAGCAGGGGTGGGGTTGAGAGAGAGGGAGACACAGAATCTGAAGCAGGTTCCAGGCTCTGAGCTTTCAGGAGAGAGCGTGACCCGGGGCTCAAACTCAAGCTGTGAGATCATGATCTGAGCTGAAGTCAGGCGCTTAACAGACTGACCCACCCAGGGGCCCCAATTGTAGCCCATTTTTAATGTGGAACTGAAAACTCCACTTTTGCCTACAGACCTTGTAACAGAACATTCTAGAATGATTATAATCATAGCTCAGTAGACAATATTATACAACCAACAGAAATGTGCAATAATCAGGTCATCAAAGAATAATAGGGTCAGTAATGGAGCAAGTACTCAGGGGTACTGAAGTAATGCTCAGAAAGTCTGCATGGGGATAGAATTTAAAATTAATATAGAACTCTCAGGTGCCTGTGGTAGATTGAAGAGCAACTAGAAGTCTCTGGAAGATTAGGCGGACCCACTCTTAACCAAACCCCTTTGCATTTAACTTCTGGGGGCATCTGGCTGGCTCAGTCAACAAAGCATGGGACTCTTGATATATAGGTTTTGAGTCTGACCCCCACTTTGGGTACACAGATTTTAATAAACAAACAAACAAACAAACAAACCACTTCTGTCTCTGACTTGGCCTCTTTATTTTTATTTAATCGGCAGGGGGGTGGAAGCTGGCACGCCTTCTTCAAACAAAAAGGAACCCCAAACATATAGAACCTGGACTCCTGAACATCATTTTATATGATTACTGTCTTCTTCTGAGGCGTAAGCTAGTTTCCTAATGACAGTGACCCTGATATACAAGTTAAATGACAGATACAACCAGAACTTACATTGAAGACTCTGCCATCAAATGTACATTAGGGAATCATTTCGTATTGCTATTAATTCCTAAAATGAATTAGGGGTTCATTTTCTATAAAATCCCTACTACTCAAATGACGCAATTCAAGTGAAAAATACAAATCTATTGGTACAACATTGTCAATTATTCAGCAAGAATTTACTAACAAGTACTATAAATTGCATATATCAAATATCCTGTATGTCTTAGGCTGAGTACCTCCCAAATGTGAGACAAGGCTTGCATGCAGTTAGTTTATTTGAAAAAATAGGGCCAGGAGGCAGGTATATCAGCTGGGGGGAAAGGGAGTAAAACAGGGAAAGAAGAAAAACCAAGACGAGGATGTATCATTGAGTTGGTTCTCATGGAGGAGGCTTAAGCATGCTTTCGAGGAGACAAAAAAGGTTCACATTTATCTACCAATTTCCATTCTCCATTGGTCAAGTGTGGTTCTGTGGAACATCACATCCACTGCCCACCACCGAATTTTTATACAGGCATGCGTACAGAGCCTGTTCTAATGGTGCTCCATGCCAGTGGGTCAGGGAGGGCATTGTCCTATCACATTTATGCAAAGCCACTCAAGGCCCGTATGGAATTAGTAAGTGGTTGAGTAAGAGGCAGCTCCCAGAGGACTTAGCAGAAGCTTCCAGTTATTACCGTGCTTCAGAACCAATTGGCACAATTGGAATTAGCATATAATTTTCTAATTCTGGTCAAATATTTTTTATTTGAAGTCTAGTTAACATATAATATTATGTTAGCTTCAGGTGTACCATATAGTGATTCAACAATTATATATGTTACAAAATGCTCACTGTGATAAATGTAGTTACTCTCAGTCACCATATAAAGTTATTACATCCCTATGCTGTACCTTTCATCCCCATGACTTATTTATGTTATAACTGGATGTTTATAGTTCTTAATCCCCTTCCTATTTCACCTATCCCCTCCCTCTACCTCTCTCTCCTCTGGCAATCACCAATCTGTTCTCTCTATTTATGAGTCTGTTTCTTTTTTTGTTGTTGTTCATTTATTTTCTTCTTTAGATTCCACATATAAGTGAAATCATATGGTATTGTCTTTCTCTGACTTATTTCACTTAGCATAATTCCCACTGAATGGCAAGATCTCGTTTTTTATAAGGCTGAGTACTATTCCATGGGTGTATATACACCATAACTTCTTTATCCATTCATCTACCAATGGACACTTAGGTTACTTCCGTATCTTGTTTATTGTAATAATACTGCAATAAATATAGGAGTGCATCTATGCTTTCAAATTAGTGTTTTTGTTTTCTTTGGATAAATACCCCAAAAATGGAATTACTGGGTTGTATGGTATTTCTATTTTTATTGTTTTATTGTTGAGGAACCTGTATACTGTTCTCCATAGCGGCTGCACTAATTTACATTTCCACCAACAGTGCACAAGGCTTACCTTTGCTCCACATCCTCACCAACACTTGTTATTTCTAGCCTTTTTGATTCTAGCCATTCTGACTAATGGGAGCTGATATCTCATTGTGCAAATATTTTAACTAATATTTTATAGAGTCATTTAGATTTACCAAGAATAACCTCAGTAACACTTTTGTGAACACAGTGAAATCTCGGTCATTCATACTGCATTCATCATGATTCATGGACTGAGAGCAAATTTACATTGGTATTACCTATTAAAAAAAAAAAAGAAGAAGGATATGCTTAGAAATTAAGCATATAAACCTGAGTCCACAGAGTATTTTAAAATATTTACCTTTGCCCATCCCCCATTCGTAATATCTCTCTCTTTCTCTTCCCCCCTCTCTCTCTCAAAAATGAACATTAAAAAAATAAAATATTTACCTTCACCATCACTTCTATACATACAATTATATGTTGGCAGTTGCCTCTAAAACCGGTCATAGTAAACACTAAGTAATCAATTGCTGGAAGAATGAAAAATTTAAATTGTAATTACAAAGCATCTCAATCCATTAATTAAGCAATAGGTCATCTATGATCCACAACTAGCTTGACTCTAGCCGTTGTGTGAACTTTAAATTTATAAAAGTATGCTTTAGAGAATTAGTCAGTAAATCAGATGTTTCTCTCCATCTAAATGCCTCCAGGAAGTTTGAACTAATGATGTGTCTCTTGATAAAAACAAGGAAAATCTAAGGATAGAAACAGTTAAAATTCTATTGGCTATTTCTCAGGTAATTCTAGTAAACTTCTCATACCTTTGATGTCTCTTCAAATTGAGATTGTGTTTCATCTGGCTAAAGTCTTTTAAAATATATCTTTTTAGGGCGCCTGGGTGGCTCAGTTGGTTAAGCGTCTGACTGCGGCTCAGGTCATGATCTCACCGCTTGTGAGTTCGAGCCCCGCGTTGGGCTCTGTGCTGACAGCTCGGAGCCTGGAGCCTCCTCAGATTCTGTGTCTTTCTCTCTCTCTGCCCCTCCCCTGCTCACACTTTGTCTCTCTCTGTCTCTCAAAAATAAATAAACATTAAAAATAAATAAATAAACTGTATCTTTTAAACAACTGAGCTATCATTCATATACCATAAATTCACCTGTTTTTAACATTTTTTAACATTTTTTTTATTATTTGAGAGAGAGTATGCACACACACGCACACATGCATGCAAGTGGAGGCAGGACAGAGGGCAAGAGAGAGAAAATCACAAACAGGCTCCAAGCTCAGCGAGGAGCCCAATGTGGGGCTCGATCCCATGACCCCAGGATCATGACTTGAAACATAATCAAGAGTTGGATGGTCAACCCACTGCACCACCCAGGTGCCCCTCACCTGTTTTAAGTGTGGAATTCAATGAGTTTTAGTATATTTACAAGGTTGTACAACCATTAATTACCACTAGGACATTTCCATCACCCCAAGAAGAAATTTCATTCCCATTTACAGTCACTCATCATTCTCACTTTCAACCCTAAGCACCACTACTCTACTTTCTGTGTCTATATTTTTGCCTTTTCTTGGACATTTTATATCATAAGCATGATGCATTAAGGGTCATCCCTGCTGTTAACCTACGTCTTTTACAACCAGCAAATATGGTTGTTCTGTATGTTGTCTCCAAACTGAAATCATCTCATTTCAGTTTCAAGGTAATATTTCTGGGGGTGCCTGGGTGGCTCAGTCGGTTGAGCAACGGACTTCGGCTCAGGTCATGATCTCACAGTTTGTGAGTTGGAGCCCCATGTAGGGCTCTGTGCTGACAGCTCAGAGCCTGGAGTCTGCTTCTGATTCTGTGTCTCCCTCTCTCTCTGCCCCTCCCCCTCTCATGCTCTGTCTCTCTTTGTCTCAGAAATAAATAAACATTAAAAATTTTTTTTTAATTTGTTATATACAATATTAAATAAAGCCATTTAAAGAATTAAAGAATCACATACAAAAACTTAAGTAAAAAATCCTTTTTATACAACTTTTATTATCTGCCAATTGTAAAAATAATAGGCTCAGCATATTAAAATACTGACTATAGAGAACTACAGACAAGTATAAAATTTTATGTTAATTTTAGAATAAAATAAAGCCTCTCTTACTACCTCAATCCTTTCTAATGTTGCATTTAACTTTTAAATATTATTTTTTTCAACTTTCAAACTATTTGAAAAGTTGCAAGAATAGTAAGATAAACACCTTATACTCCACATAGATTTACCAATCGTAAACATCTTGCCACATTTACTTTTTCTTAGAATAACTCATTATCTCTCTCTCTCTCTCTCTTTCACACACACACACACACACACACACACACACACAGGAAAGTTACATGACACGTCAACCCTAAAGACTTCAACATGCATCTCTTAAGTACAACATCATTTTTCCCTGTAATGATAACACTATGATCATGCTCAGGAAATTTAATGTTGACACTGCTATTATCTAATATAAAGCCCACATTCAAATTTTCCCAGTTATTGTCCCATTAATGTTATAAAACTAAAAATAATAATAATAATAATCCAAGTCAATTGAGAAAAATTCATTGCACCCTCCTTTAATCTGAAACAATTCCCTGGCCTTTTTCTTTCCTTTTTTTTTTTTTTTTTTTTTTGACACTGACATTTTTGAAGATTGCAGGCAGACCAGTCATTTTTCACTACATCCCCAAAGTTAGACTTGTTTGATTATTCCTTCATAATTAGATCCAGGTTTAGCTTTTCTGGGGGAGAGGGGAGGCCAGGAATAGCATATATATTTTGTTCTATCTTCTCACTGTATTAGAATATGCCTAATCATCTTTTAAACATAATTATTATAATTTTCACATAATTGTCATATTATATATAAATGTTTATGCCCTGCTTTTGAAAAATAAGCATATTATAATTTCCCCATGATATGAAAAATTCTTCAAAATCACCACTTTTGATGGATACATAATCCATCATATAGTATTATCATTTATTTGATAAATACATTCTTGATTATTACATATTTAAGTCATTTCCATATCATACTATTATAAAAATGGTATACACGCTTAGGCATATTATTTGGCCACATACATGATTCCTTTCTTAGAATACATTGCTAGAAATGTAATTACCTAATATCATTGGATTAAAGGTATAAACTCTTAAATATTGACAAATTAAAGAAATGTGACACCTAGCCTTCAAGAAGGCCCCCAATGATCCCTGCCTCCTGGTCTTCCTACCTTTATGTAGTCCTTATCCACATTTACCAAGATTGGTCTGTGTGACCAAAAGAATACAGCAGAGCAATGACAGGTCACCTGCAAGGTTAGGTTATAAAAGAAACTATAGAAGGGTGCCTGGGTGGCTCAGTCAGTTAAGCATCTGAGTTGGGTTCTGGTCATGATCTCATGGAGCCCCCCCATCAGACTCTGTGCTGACAGCTCAGAGTTTGGAGCCTGCTTCAGATTCTGTGTCCCCCTCTCTCTGCCCCTCCCCTGCTTGCTCGCTCTCTATTTCTCTCTCAAAAATAAACATTACACAAAAATTTTTTAATAAAAAAATAATAAAAGAAACTACAGCTTGCCTTGGTCACTCTTCCTCTAGGGTCACTAGCCCTGAGAGAACCCAGCTGCCATATTGTGGGGACAGACTGGCAGCCTATGGAGAAGTCCACATGGCCAGGAACTGAGGTTGTTGGCCAATAGGCATGACCCACTGATCCTGCCCAACAATCTCAAGAGTGAGAGTAAAAGTAGTTTTTCCTGCCCGAGTTGAGCTGGCAGTGACCACGTCCAGCTACGGACTGCCCTTCCTAAGCAGCAGGTTAAGCAGTCCCTAGGTCCCTGATCCACAGAAAATGTGAAATGATAGATGTTTATTGCTTTGAGCTGCTAAGTATTACAGTAACTTGTTACTACAAGCAATACACAATTAATATAAAAAAGTGTAAATCGTCTTATATTCTCACCGGCAGGGCACGAGGGCCTGTCTTGCCAAACGGAATTGTAGTCTTTTAAAAAACATTGTTAATTTCAAAGATTTCTTTTTAAAAGGCATCTCTTGGGGCTCCTGGGTAGCCCAGTTAGTTAAGCATCAGACTCTTGGTTTTGGCTCAGGTCATGATCTCATGGTTTGTGGGATCGAGCCCCTTGCTGGGCTCTTCTCTGGCAGCATGGAGCTTACTTGGGATTCTCTCTCTCCTTTTCTCTCTGCCTCTCTCTCTCAAATAAATAAATAAACTTTTAATAAATAAATAGGCATGTCTTTATTTAAATTTGCATTTCTTAGACTATCTGTGAGGTTGAAGTTTTTTGGTTTTTTTTTTTTCCAAAAAATTTGAGTCACTAATTCATGTTCTGTGAATGGATTAATCTGTTTACTGTTTCTGTACAAGTTTTGCCCAAACTTTCTATAAAAGTTTTCTTATTATTATGTATGAATTCATTTCTCTTTTCCAGTTATATTGCTGGTAGAAATTTTCCTAAATTATTTTTAATTCTTAAATTTTATTTAAATTCAAGTTAGTTAACACATATGGGGCTCCTGGGTGGCTCAGTTGGTTGGACATCTGACTCTTAATTTCGTCTTGGGTCATGATCTCACAGTTTGTGGGTTCAAGCCCCACATAGGGCTCTGTGCTGGCAGTACAGAGCCTGCTTGCAATTCTCCCTCTCCCTCTACCCTGCCCCTCCCCTGCTTGCTTGCTCTCTCTCTTAAAAAGTAAACTTAAAAAATTTCAAGTTAGTTAGCATAGAATGTAATAATTATTTCAAGAGTAGAGGGGCACCTGGGTGGCTCAGTCAGCTGGGCGTCCAACTTTGGCTCAGGTCATGATTTTGCAGTTTGTGGGTTCAGGCTCTGCATTGGGCACTGTGCTGAGAATCTGGAGCCTGGAGCCTGTTTCACATTCTGTGTCTCCCTCACTCTCTTCCCCTCCCCCAGGTCATGCTCTCTCTCTCTCTCTCAAAAATGAATAAACATTAAACATTTTTTTAAATAATGTTTTCAAGAGTAGAATTTAGTGATTCATCACTTACATATAACACATAGCCTTAAATTTGCCATCTTAACCATTTTTAAGGGTATGTTTCAGTGGTGTTAAGTATTTTCATACTGTTGTGCCATAGATCTCTAGAACATTTTCATCTTACAAAACTGAAACTCTATACCCACCAAACACTAATTCTGCTACCCAATTTCTCCCAGCTCTTAGTAACCACCTTGCTATTCTCTGTTTTTATGATTTTGACTACTTTAGACATTTCCTATGTGTGGAATCTTACAGTATTCTTTTCTGACTCACTTAGCATAACATCCTCCTGGTTCATCCATGTTGTAGTGTGTGACAAGATTTCCCTCCTTTTTCTTTTTTAAGGCTGAGTAATATTTCCCTGTAGGTATATTCCACATTTTCTTAATTCTCTCATCTGTTGATGGGTATTTGTGTTGCTCCCTCCTCTTGACTATTGTGAATAGTGCTGCAATGAACCATGGGTATGTAAATATCTCTTTAAGATCCTCTGAATTCTTTTGGACATACACATACAAGTGAGATAGCTGGATTATATGGTAATTCTATTTTTAGTTTTTTAATGGGGCGCCTGGGTGGCTCAGTTGGTTGAGCATCTGGCTTTGGCTCTGGTTGTGATCTCACGGTTATTGAGTTCCAGCCTCACCTCAGACTCTCTTCTGTCACTGCAGAACCCACTTCAGATCTTTGGATTCTCAGTCCCCCTCTCTCTGCCCCTTCCCCACCCAGGTGCCCCTACCTTTCCAATTTCTTAATTCATATTCTTATCCTATCAGAAAGTTTCCTGAAATTAAATCAACATTGCCATTAACTTACATTACACCGAGAATCCAATTTTTACTAGCCCCCTCTATTAGACATTTTTTCTAAATATATTTAGACATTGTCTCTCTGACTTTCTTATCCAGCTGGATTTATTAATTTTTAGCTATATCATGTGGCTTAGTGCTTAGCACATATTAGGCTCTCAATAAAAAATTTATTGAGGGAATTTTTGTTTAATGAATGTTTAAAGAATATTATGAGTGCCACCTATAAGCTTTGTTAAACATCAAATGACAAGTACTGGGATGAAAGGAATTTTTCTGGCTTATCATAGCACAAGTTCAGGGGACTAATGATAAAAAATGAAATGAACAAGAAACCAGAATTGCTGTCGAAATGAGCTACGATTCCATGGTCAAAAAAATGTGTGTGGGGGGAGAACTGAAATATATGGATAAATAAAAATGAAGTAGAACTAACAATAACCAACTTTTATTCAACATCCTATAAGAAATAGATTTTATTATCTCCACTGTATAAAGGGGGAAGGGAACCCCTGAGTCCCTTGTCTAGGTGACAGAGTTGCAAGTGACAACTCTTGGATCGGAATTCAACTTATGTCTGACTCCACAGCCCATCATCTTTGCAATAAGCCACAATTTTCTCCAAGGCCCTGTCTTCCCAGCTCTAGCCCACCCCCTGGTTGTAATTGGGAAGTAGGAGAGATCTCTGAAGCAAAGGGAGGGGCTGGTGGTATCGGGATCGATCTCCAGTGAATACAAAATAGTTTGGTAGAGGTCAAATACTACCACATTTTTTCTTAAAAATATTTTTTTTAATACTTATTCGGTTTTGAGAGAAGGGGATAGACAGAGCATGAGTGGGGGAGGAGCAGAGAGAGACAGACAGACAGACAGACAGACAGAATCTGAAGCGGGCTCCAGGCTCTGAGCTGTCAGCACAGAGCCCAACTCGGGGCTCAAACCCACAGACCATGAGATCATGACCTGAAGTCGGACACTTAACCGACTGAGCCACCCAGGCGCCCCATACCACATTTTTTTCGTGTCCTTGAGAATAATCTTTGGCAGGGGTGGAGAGGAATTAGACAGTTCTGCCTTTAACATACTGTTGACCTCTTTTCCTAACACCTCACTAAAGCTCACAAATGGAATCTAATGTCAGAACCTGCAGTGCCATGTTAAGAATACTGTAATATCTTACAATTAAAGAGCTCCTTTGTGCATATTTTCTCTAGGCATCTTTTTAAAATCTCTGCATTTCCCTTTTATTATTTAATAAAACTATGTTAATTAATCTTACCAATGTAATCTGATACTGCACAATAGCGATTGTCTTCTTGGTTATTTAAATATTACATATTACATCTTTGCTAACAACTATCTTTTCATTATTTTATACATTTATCAAAGCTGTTTCATTCCTTTTGTACCAGTTTCTGATTCCTTCCTTGAACATCCTCCTCCATAACGTTTAGGATCTGCGAGTTGGTAATTAGAACGATCATTCCTCCATCTCCAAGTTTTAGATTGTTTACTTTTTTCCCCTTCAGTTTTGTGACTTCTCCTTGATCTCTTTAATCATTATTTTTTATAATAGGTGTGTGTGGTGGTTATAAAGAAATGTTCTTATGACATGGAGAAATGTTCATTTACAAAGTTTAAAAAAAAAAAGAAAGCAGGATTCAACATTGCATATACGATGTGACCCCAACTAAATGAACATTTATATGCTTTACTTAGATTAAATTTTTAAAAAACTAGACCAAAATATTGACAGTCATCACTTAGTGGTGAGATTACGAGCAATTTAAAAAAAAATTTTTTTAAGTGTTTACTTATCTTTGAGAGAGAAAGAGACAGAGACAGAGCATAAGCAGGGGAGGGGCAGAGAGAGAGGGAGACACAGAATCCGAAGCAGGCTCCAGGCTCTGAGCTGTCAGCAAAGAGCCCAGCATGGGGCTTGAACCCACAAACCACGAGATCACGACCTGAGCCGAAGTCGAACACTTACCTGACTGAGTCACCCAGGCGCCCCGAGATTATAAGCAATTTTTAAAAATTCTATGTACTTTTCATGTTTTCTACAATGGGTACATATTATCTTTTGCCAGACCTGGGTCAGAGCCCAAAGTCAGAACTGAGGCCAAAGGGACAATTTTGCTGAGGACTCTTGCTGCTGCTAAGGGCTGTCCATCCATGGCAGACTTCCCCTGCCAGCCCCGTCCTGAGGCAGCTGTTTCTGGTGGGCAGCTGGTAGGTATGTGTGGCGTGCATGGGGTGTGGGAGTGTGGTGGGGCAGGGAGGAGAAACCCAAGAGAGAGGTCTGACAGTCTGATATCTCTGGGGAGGGACTGGAGCTCTCTTAGTCTGTGCTTTGAAGCAGATCTCACTTGGAATAGAATGGAAATAAATATCAGGATCCAGATGAAAGCTGAATAGCTCGTATCTATATTGTCCAATTCACTCTCCACCATGAGGTTCATTCCCCTGAATGATATTTGAGGATATTTGAGCAAGTTCTGGTCTTTTAATTCAGATTAATTGTGTAATATTTAATATGTTTTCCAGCATCTCTTTGTCTCAGTTTTCTCAAGTCATTAAGGGCCTAGTAAGAATCTTCTACTATGTCATTAAAGTGTCACGAAGATATAGGAATAAATATCTCCTATTTACTTTGCCACTTAGAATGTAGCTCTTTGCCCCAAATTATGTTGCCTTTCTAGGTTAGAAAGCCGTAGTGGGGGAAGAGTGCATACCCTTTTCTTTCCCTTTTAACTATCCAGACTTTATTCCATTATTCTTCTTTCTGGGAAATGAGACAGAAGAAGTGAACTCCTGTCATCTTAAAAGGTTTGCTTAATGACCGTCCCATGTGAACACACGCAGTCTTAGCTGAGAAACATGATTGCCGCAACCATATAGGCCCCTAAGACGGACTCATTTATCAAATATTAAAGAGTCATTTCATAGAATGGCTTTTGTGGCCACTTTTCAATAGAAGTGAAGCCTGAGCAATTATAAGAAAAGCAAAGAACCCTTAAGGTTCTTTTACTGAAGGGGTCAGTCATCTAGCATTTGGGAGACCTGACATCATCACCTATGTGAGTTTCCCCCCAAGCTAAATTTGCACACGGAGCAAAAAAATACACCATTTCCCATGGCAAATAAACATAAAAAGGAGACCTTTTCAAGGGGCTATTTTCTAAGACTTAATATCTAGAGCTCAGTTCTTTTTAAATTTTTTTTTTTTTTTTTTTTTTTAGGTATCTAGAGGGAGAAAGAGTGTGCGAACCAGGGGAGGGGAAGCAGGAGAGAGAGAGAGAATCCCGAGCAGGCTCCACAATGAGCATGGAACCCCACCTGGGGCTTGGATCCCACAACCCTGGGATCACTATCTGAGCCAAAATCAAGAGTCAGGCACTCAACCAACCGAGCCACCCAGGAGCCCCTAGAGCTCAGTTCTTGTGCATTGAATCATATTCGCTCATATCCAGCCTCAGGCTTCCCATGCGTTGTTGGATTAATAGACTAAACCGCTGAGTAAAGTTGAAAGGGCAGAGTTTGGATAATATATCATTCCTGCATGATCCTCCTTATCATATCTAAACTGACAATCAATTCCGTTTGGCACAACATATGACTCCACACATCCATTGCCAGAATATAATAGTAATGTCAGACAGTTCTAAGGGCAGAGAGATTAGCACTGATAAAATAACAAGGTAATTGTTAAGGTCTGTATTGTATACCGTGGGTGTACAATCATTATTTGTGGTCATTGCATCTGATGTTTCCCCATTGCCAGCAGCATGGTGCCTTTCGTGCACATGGCTTGAGGAGGGAGCCATGGATCTGTGCCACTGGAATGCTGTGGGATTGTCTTCTGACCATCAAGCTAAGACCCAAAAAGCCCAGCATCCCAAGCAGGATTAGGGCTGAATTCTAATTCAGCCTTCTCTCTGGAATTGCTCGCCCACCAGCACAGAACTGGTATAACTGGGCCGCGCTGAAAGTCTGGCCTGCTCACCAGATATTGGCAGCAAGCCATTCTCTATGGAGATGTTTGTTTGATGTTCAAAACATGCAAACTTAGCATCTTTGGTAAAGGAGAACAATAACCTTTTCTTATTCAACATAAACGATGATCCTTTTTTACAACAACAGCAGAAAAGTCAATAAAAAACTCAGTTTGAAACCAGATTTTTTCCCCCAATATGAATAAGAGTTCAGTTATTTTCTCCCCGAAGCTTTGGAAGTGCTCCTCTCTTTTTGGACAGTTTTGTATCTCCTTTCCAGTACAGATGTCTATTGCCTTGAAGGCTTTCACAAGAGAATTTAATCCTTGGCAGTGAAAAGAAAGAATCCCACGGGGCAAGTTGGGGGGCGGGGGGGGGGGGAGGAAGAAGAGACTGGCCAAGTTGAAGGAGGTTGATTTGAATGGAAAAATCCTTTAGTCATGCCAAAGATGTGAAATTATCAAAGACACAAAGATCTTATATAGAAAAAAAACTATATAGAAAAAAACACAAACTCTTTCCGTACCCCAACTGTGATGTCAATTCTACAATAGGTTATCCTTGAAAAAGAATATTACTCTCACCTTTTGGAAACCCTGTGCTACTTTACAGTGTGAGTTATATTTGCTCCTAGAGATCTGAAATGAGTGAACACTAATATGCACTCTGTTTCAGGTTTAAGCTAGGTTTGTCCCCAATACCTACTGTTTCAGGAACCAAAAATAGATTCTCAGTGGGTCGCATCCCAAATCTTAATTTCAGCATTTATTTCCACTTATCTTCTGCCTCGACTGTTTCAGCTAGCGTTCTTTGATCGCAAGCAATGGTAGCTGCTCTGGTAAACTGAAGCAAGAAAGGAATGTTGGGGGAAAATTGGGGAAGCTCCAAGGATTGAGGAGAGGAGGCGAAAGACCCAGTAGTGGAAAGGACAGACCCAGACAGCTTACATGCGTCTTCACACCATGAACTTCTCAACTGCTGCATCTGAAACAAAGGATTCTGAGTCCAGGAAGAGAGAATCTGACTGGCTTAACTAGGTTCAACTCTTCGCTCCGTTCGGGGGCTGGAGGAAAACAGAGTTTCTGAACCACAGTCCCACCAGATGGCATATCCAAAAGTGAGGATGGAATTACCAAAAAGTAAATGGAGATGCTATTATTGAAAGAATGGGGACTGAAAGCTGAGCAGCTAAGGGAAGTAAACCCAGAACAGCAACAACAAAACAAATGTGTGCCAATCCCCATCCCTTTCCATTTCACTGTTTTGTATGTTTTCTGCTCTTTTGTATGTTTCCCTCTCTTCTTTTTTCCTTTATCTCTTTCTGTCTTTCTTGCCTTTTCCTTATCCTTTAAAGTTCATCTGTTGGGGCACCTGGGTGGCGCAGTCGGTTAAGCGTCCGACTTCAGCCAGGTCACGATCTCGCGGTCCGTGAGTTCGAGCCCCGCATCAGGCTCTGGGCTGATGGCTTGGAGCCTGGAGCCTGTTTCCCATTCTGTGTCTCCCTCTCTCTCTGCCCCTCCCCCGTTCATGCTCTGTCTCTCTCTGTCCCAAAAATAAATAAAAAACGTTGAAGAAAAAAAATAAATAAATAAAGTTCATCTGTTATTGTAGCTGAAATTTTTGTCATCATTCTTGCTTTTTCCTAGAGATCCTACTATCAAAATTATATCACCTAAACAACTGATTCTTGTGGGCAGTGGTGTTAGCTGAGTAGGGATCAATCAAATCAATGTCCACATTGATTTCTGAAAACATATTCCTGAATTTATCCCTTTTAAGCCAGTAACTCACTCAGCTGCCTACCATTATGCTTCTCATTTAATTGTTATAAATGAATTCCTTTAATTAACGCAAGGAGGCTTCAGGAATTTGTGATTGGAAGGATATTAATCTAATATTTACTATTTCCATCTTATCATGAAATCAGTCAACCTGTTATCAGAGGAAGCCAGGGAACAGCTCACCTGGCTGACATAAATGTACCAGAGTAAAATGATCATTTACGATGGAGACAGAGGTTACAGGTCAGACCTCAGATCTGCATCTTTCTGACTTTGTGAACTTGGTTTAATTATTTATCTTCCTCAAGCTTCCTTGATCTCATCTGTGAAGTGGGATATAGTTCTCCTTACATTTGGTTGTTACAACAAGTCAATAAAATTATAATTGAAAAATATTTACCATACTACCTGGCATATGATGGGTATGCAGTAAAGGTTAAATTCCTCATTCTTCCAACAAATATTTAATGAACATCTACTATGCCCCACACACCATGCTAGATGCCAAGAATGGGAACAAAACAGACATGCTTCCTCCTGCTTAGAGGTTACTTTCAAGTGGGAAAGACGCATTAATCAAAATCCAATATAGAAAGTATTGGTACCAAAAAGCATATTAATTAGAGGGTCACAGACAATGTCTGCTATACGCTCAATGGTTGTATCTCCCACAAAACTCATATTGAAACCTAATCCCAAAAGGGATTTGGAGGTAGGGCCTTTAGGAGGTGATTAGGTCATGAAGGTGGACCCCCCCATGCATGAGATTAGTACCCTGATAAAAGAGACCCCAGAGACATATGTTACCCCTTCTTCTACAGAAGGACACAGCAAAGAGATGGCCATTTACAAACCAGAAAGCAGATCCTCACCAGGCACTGAATCTTCTGGTATTTTTATCGTAGGCTTCCTGGCCTCCAGAACTATACGAAATAAAAATTTGTTGTTTATAAGCCACCGAGTCAGTTATTTTGTTATGGTAGCCGAAATGGACTAAGGCAGTGGCACTCACACTATATAAATTAACTATAGATGTGGGTTAATTAAGGGAAACACTCACATTCAGTAAACCAGAGTAAACTCACTGGAGACATGTGATTGACAATTCTGGGTATTCTGGAGAAACTTTACCGTCTCTCATTTTAGCAAAAAGGATTTTTATTAAAGAGATGATATTTCTATGTTTGCATAAGAAAAAGAGGACAAATTGTTTTGCTTGATAGAGAAGTTTCAATGATAGGATTTTGCATGCAATCTTTGGGAGGTTGAAATCATGTACTTTAATGATGTAAGCATTGAATGAATTAGGCTATGAGCAGTCGTGGAGGCGATCAAGTCAAGAAAAAGAGACAACCCAAGAAATTTTAGGAAAAAATGTTCTTAGTGTTTGTGGCAGACATTGCTAGTGACATACCAGTGTCTTATTTACCCTTCTTTACTAAAAGCACTCCAATTATTTTAGCTTGGCCCACTGTTTCCCAGATAAAAGTCTACATTTCTGAGTTGCCCTTGTAGCTAGGTGAAGCTACATGACCAGCTAGGTGATCAGAAGACAGCAGAAGTGTTATGTCGTCTGAAAAGTCTGCTAAAATTGAGGGGCATTCTTATACTTCCCTTTTCCTCCTGAACCCTCCTGTCAGGAACTTTAGCACCACCTTAGGCCACGAATGAACCTTGGGACTTAAAGCCATGTAGATTCACGCGACAAGATAGAAAAAGCCTGGGTCCCTGGTACTTGCTGCCTTCATCCCACCCTTGCACTGCCTATCTCCAGACTTCTTCCGTGTAAGTGGGAAATAAGCTGTCTAGTTTAAGCCACTATTTTGGGCAATCTTTATTTTTAAGCAGATGTTCAAATTTAATCAAAATTGATATATTGCTTGGATAATATGCTAAACGATAATATGCTAAACGTCTAAAATCTTGTCACATGGCCTTTTTACCTTAGAAGTTTATATTGAGTTGATCCTTAGATTTATGCAAAGTTATTTGAGAGTTGTAGGCGATAAAGTTGGAGCGGTAGCCTGGAGCCAGAATGCATAGGATCTTCTGGACCACCGTGAAGTCACTGGACTTTTATTCTATTTATAGAGAATTTCAGTGTCATCATGTGACTTACATTTTTAAAGGATCAGGTTCTTCACTTCTGGCATGGTAGACTGGGTAATTTGAACAAACGCTCCCACTGAAAACAACAACAAAAACAAAAACCCTGGACAAAATGTTAGAAAAAAAAAATTCCTTGAAGGCATTGGAGAATCAACAAGTTAATTAAGAATTACAGGGCCAAGTTCCAGAAGAAGACAAATCACAGACATAAGCTTGGCAGTTAGGGAACTTTTCCTATAGAACCTTTACCAATTCTGGAAGAAGTGACTGAGAAGTTGAGAAATTCATATTTTTGACAGGCTTGTGAAGCTGGGGCGGGGGGGGGGGGGGTGGAATTGAAATCACAAAGTGTTGGGGAATAAGCCTGGTAAACCATTTGGGCTTTGAAGTGATACTTAAATAGGCTACCTTACAGAAGTAAGAGTCAACTGGGAGTCAACTGACTTTCACAGGGAGTGAATCACTGGTTCAAATCAGCTTAATCGTGCAATTGGATTGCTACAGCCCCTTGCTGCCATAGAAGCAAATTTCTGTGAAAACATTTCACAGCCAAAATAGCCAAGTACACAAGAGGAGACATGAATGGAAACCTAGATAAACAAGAGAAAACAGAAATAGACCCACTGAGGCTCCATCCAGCACAGAGTTAAAAATAGCTATATTATAATTTAAGAAACAAAACAAATGAACATATGGGAAGGGGGGGAAGAGAAGAGGGGGAAACAAGCTGAGGCTCTTAATGATAGAGAACAAACTACGGGTTGACAGAGGGAGGTGGGTGGGAGATGGGCTATATGGGTGATGAGTACTAAGGGGGGCACTTGTGATGAGCACTGGGTGTTGTATGTAAGTGCTGAATCATTGACTTCTACTCCTGAAATCAATACTACACTGTATGTTAACTAACTAAAATTTAAATTTTTAAAAAAAGGAAAGAGAAAAAATAAAAATAGCTATGTTTAATATGCCAAGATCAAAAAAGACTGAGATTTTGGAAGTGAACTGAAACTCTAAAAATGAGCCCCCCCCCCAGAGTTTATATCTGAAAACTACAATAACTAAAATTAAAAAGTCAATGGAAGAGATTAATAACAGATTAGACAAAGCTAAAAAGAGACCTAGTGAACTGGAAGATGGAGCAGAAGAAAATATTCAGAATATACAGAGAGAAAAGTTGGAAAATACAGAACAGAGGATAAGAGATATGGAACCTACAGTGAGAAAGTCCAAGATACATGTAATTAGAGCCCTAACAGGAAAGAGAGAGAGAGAATGGGGCAGATGGCATATTTGAGAGACAATGGCTAAGAATTTTTCAAAATTAGTGAAAGACATTGAGCCCATATTCAAGGATCTCTATGAACCCAGACAGGATAAATAAAAGAATTCCACACCTAGATTCATCAGAGTAAAACCAAAGACAAAGAGAAAAATCTTAAAATCATGTGGGAGAAAAAGGAGCCACAAATTTCTTTTTTTTTTAATTTTTTTTTTCAACGTTTATTTATTTTTGGGACAGAGAGAGACAGAGCATGAACGGGGGAGGGGCAGAGAGAGAGGGAGACACAGAATCAGAAACAGGCTCCAGGCTCTGAGCCATCAGCCCAGAGCCCGACGCGGGGCTCGAACTCACGGACCGCGAGATCGTGACCTGAGCTGAAGTCGGACGCCCAACCGACTGCGCCACCCAGGCGCCCCCGGAGCCACAAATTTCAAAGCAACAGCAAACTTAGGGCTAACTTCTTCATAGACTTTTGGAAGCCTGAAGAAAATAGATAATTAAAAACGCTGGAAGAAAATAACTGTCAACCCAGGATTCTATACCTAATGAAAATATCCTTCAAGAATGAAGCTGAAATAAATATCCATACAAGCAAAAATCAATAAAATTCATATTAACAGATTCATAGTAAAAAAATACAAAGGCAGAAAGAAAATTATCACAGATAGAAGCCCAGAGATGCAAGACAAAATAAAGAGCAATGAGAAGGTTAAGTATGTGAATAAACATAAATAAAAATTGATTGTATAAAATAACAATAATTTATGGTGGAGTTTTCAATAAATATGAAATTAAACTAAAACACAACAATACCATATAAGTCAGGAGAAGGACAAATAGAGTTTAAAGATTCTAAGGCTCTAAGGCTCTTAACCTTGTTTGGTAAGAGGGTAAAAATACCAACTAATATTAGACTTTGATAAGTTACTACTATAATCTCTGCAGTAAAAGAATAATACAAGAATATATAACTAATAGAGGGAGGAAGTTGGAATATTTACATAATAAAATCAACCCAAAAGATGAAAGGAAATGAAAGAAAACAGACCATAGAGCAGGAACAAATAGAAAGCAAATATTGTGATGGTTGGTATCAACCAAAACATATCAATAATTGTATTAAATGTAAGTGAATTACCTGTTCCAATTGAAATACAAAAATTGTCAAACCGGATAAGAAAACAAAATTTGATTACATGTTGCTTACAAGAAGCATGTCCTAGGGGCGTCTGGGTGGCTCAGTTGGTTGAGCATCCAACTTGGGCTCAGGTCATGATTTCCTGGTCTGTGAGTTCCAGCCCTGCGTCCGGCTCTGTGCTGACAGCTCAGAGCCTGAAGCCTCGAGCCTGCTTCGGATTCTGTGTCTCCCTCTCTCTCTGCCCCTCCCCCACTCATGCTCTGTCTCTCTCTGTGTCAAAAATAAATAAACATTAAAAAAAAGCTAAAAAGAATTCTTAAAAAAAAAAAACACAAGAAGCACATCCTAAATACAAGCACACAGAAAAGGTGAGAGTAAGATGAGGGAAAATGGTATACTATGCAAACATTTTTTTTTTACATTTATTTATTTTTGATAGACAGAGAGAGACAGAACACACGTGGGGGAGGGGCAGAGAGAGAAGGAGACACAGAATCCGAAACAGGCTCCAGGCTACGAGCTGTCAGCACAGAGCCGGATGTGGGGCTCGAACTGACAAACCACAAGATCATGACCTGAGCTGAAGTCAGACGCTTAACCAACTAAGCCACCCAGGTGTCCCTACTATGCAAATATTTTAGAAGAATCATTCTAGCTGTCATGAGGGCAATAAATAAGAACTATGGGTAAAAAAAGGCAACTTGGACAGAAGCATGAGATTTATTTCAAGTGGGAAAAAACAGAGGTCAAGAGATTGCAATAACTTAGATGCTCTGTGAGGTGCACTTAAGTGTAATAAAGCACTATAGAAAGACTGCAAATATAAAAAGAAAGAAGGTATTCCTAAGAATGCTAGGTGCAAGAATTAATATCTCCCCTACTATATCTCTCCCCTTGTTAACTACGTGCTATTATTAGGGCCAAACTAAGGACAAAAGAGTCCTGGCAAAAGGACAGAGCACTTCCAAGACTCATACAAGTGGTCCCAAAGGACGTAAGAAACCCGAGGTTAGAGGCCATCCCACTTTGCTGGACTATTCAGACCTGCCATAGACTGCACTCATTGTAGGGCTACTCTTGCCATGCATGCTACTCTAAAAAGTCAAACTTTAACTCAAAGATATTCTTTCGGAAAGACCTGTAATTTTTCAGCTTCAGCAATACTGGCTTACAGATCCTTGAAATAACAGGACTATTCTTTAATTCCTTCGTTCCTAATCCCAGCAACATGCATACTGATACCCATTGTGAATGTTTAACTCTCAGCTGCTAGCACAGAATGGAGAATATATTGTCATTAATAAGATAGTCACCAATTGGTGAAAGAGTGAGGAGAAGAATAAAGAAATTCTTTATAAATTCTATTTATTTTCTGGTCACATTGTTAGGAATGACAGATTGGTTAGGTGATGACATCCTTTTTCAAGGTTTTTTTTTTTTTTTTTTTTGAGACAGAGAGAGACAGAGCATGAACGGGGGAGGGGCAGAGAGAGAGGGAGACACAGAACCGGAAACAGACTCCAGGCTCCGAGCCATCAGCCCAGAGCCCGACGCGGGGCTCGAACTCACGGACCGCGAGATCGTGACCTGGCTGAAGTCGGACGCTTAACCGACTGCGCCACCCAGGCGCCCCGATGACATCCTTATTAACTCATTTATCACATAATCTGGAAGGGATTGATATGTAACACATGCATAGATGTTTTAAGCCTTATTTCGTAACTGATGCTGTTTGCTTATCCTCCCATTCTGAATACCAGTATCTTGGTTGCAAAGTTACTTAGAGTCAGTTAGTTTAGATGCCTTTCCACTAAAAAACATATGAAGGAATTCTTGAGTTAGAACTTGAGAAAGATCACCATGAGTTGAGAAGAGAACCCAAACTGGAATGAACTAGGCTCAGTCAACTTACGTATAAATATACGTTATGGAAACTGTAATTAAAATATAGTCTTCGGGTGCCTGGGTGGCTCAGTTGAACGTCCAACTCTTGATTTTAGCTCACGTCATGATCTCAGTGTTGTGAGACCCACTCCTGTGTCCATCTCTGTGCTGGACCTGGAGCCTGCTTAAGATTTTCTCTCTCCCTCTCCCTCTGTCTCTCCCCAGCTTGCACTCCTTTTTCTCTTTCTCTCTCTTTCAAATAAAATAAAATAAAATAAAATAAAATAAAATAAAATAAAATAGAATATAGCCTGCAAGTGTTTTGGTGAAATACCCAATATATCTCATTAATTATTTCAATTAGAGAATTCTTGGTTAATAGTTAACAGAAAACCCTGAGTTAAACTTGCTTGGGAGCTCCCCTCTACTTGCTAGATGAGGTGTTGCCCAATTCATGAACCAGTTAATAAAGCCAATCAGATCTTCAATAAATAAATAGGTAAACTGGCTTAAGCACAGGGAAACATTACTTCCCATGAATAGAAGTCCAGGAGCACAGGACTCAAGATCGGTTGATTAATAATTCAACAAGGTCATTAAATACTGAAGTTCTTTCCATTCACCCACTCTCCCAATTTCAGAGAATAGATTTGGTTGAGTATATTCCCAATAAAAGAAGAAAGGCCATCTCTTCCTCTCTTTCATCAGAGTGAGAAAACCTATTCCAGAAGCCTCTCGGCAGACCTTTCCTCACTGGGTCACAAGCCCCTTTCCTAACTGGTAAGGCGAATGGAATTACCACAGCCAGCCTCGACTGATCGTCTAGTGTGCGGGAAGGGTGGTGAGAAGTCAACAGTAATGAGCACTCTGCCAGGGCCCTGCTGACAGAGGAGGCTGTTTCTCACCTCATCTGGTCCGTGTCTTCTTCCTCTGCCCCTGAACCCTGTCTCTCCTGTTCCTCCGTCCACTCCATACTGGCCCATGCTAGTGTTTTCTTTCCGATGTGATGTCTGTAGAGCATTCTCATTCTTTTCATTTCTTTGCCTGCAATTATTAAAAATGCACATTTTACAACCAACCCGGACTTGCCAAACGGAAGGTGGGTGAAACAGAGCAAGGGGATTAAGAGACCACTTATTGTGATGAGCCCTGGGTAATTTACAGAATTGTTGAATCATTATATAGTATACCTGAAATTAAGATAACACCGTATGCTAGTTATACTTCAATAAAAAATACACAAATTTTAGATGAGAGGATCTTCAACAATTTGAGGTCTGTACCTCATGATTTCTGTTCCTATAAGCTGTTAAGATTTGCGCAGAACTATACCTACCTCAAGGAGGGAGAGCTCTTTTGTCTTCTCTTTAAAAACAAGCCTTTACCACCTGCTTTTGACAATAAAATCTGGGGGGCACCTGGGTGGCTCAGTCGACTGAGTGTTCGACTTCGGCTCAGGTCATGATCTCACAGTTCATGAGTTTAAGCCCCACGTTGGGCTCACTGCTGTCAGCAGAGCTCACTTGAGATCTTCAGTCCTGCTCTCTCTCTGCCCCTCCTCCACTCATGCTCTCTCAATAACAAAAAAAATTCATGTCGCCTTACTATCGAGGAAACAACAGGTGCTTTCTCAAGGATACTTCATTATCCCCACAAAATATGTTCCCTGTGTTTCTTTTGGTATACTACTTGCAAATATATTCTTTGGCCTGAGTAAATGCAGCTACATCTAACCAGTGGCTGCCTCACTGGAGTTTTGTTAACTGTTTTACATCCATTTATGTGTGGATTTTAAAGACAAAATGGTTATATTTCCAATTGTCTCACTAAATTATAATTATATAAGATTATCAAATTATATGTCTCAAAGGCCGATAGGTCACATTATAATTATTTTTTAGTCTAATTATGAATACATTTTGCCTAGAAATAAAAAATAATCATCTTATTACTTAATAAAAATGATTTTATTAATTCGTGTAAGCAAATAAGCTGAAACTGGACAGTTTTTTAATATTTTGTATTTTACTTTATATATGATGCTACACCTATAAGAAATTAGTTAATAAGAATTTTTTCTTATGTAATTGAAATAGAATTTAATGCCTCTCAACCTCCTCAAGGAAACAGATTTCCCCCCCCAAAAGGCTTAACAGTATGAATTTAGGTCTAAAGAAAGGCAGAAAAGCTTCTAAATTCAGAATAAGTCAGGAGAGTTTCTTTTTCATTGCCCTTTTCCACTTCTACTGTCTGTAGTCATTACTCCTTTTTCATTGTCCCCTTCTGGAAAAGCAGAAAAAACCCTGCTTCCCTGTGGGCCCTCGGGGAGACTAGGTTTAATTAAAGTCTGAAAAGCACATTTGAAAGCGAGGACTATTAAACCAGAAATAATGTGTGAAGTGTTTTACCCCAATCTGCGTATTACCAGTAGTTGAAAGACAAAAGAAAAATGTAGAATAAGAAAAATAAAGAAATCAGGGAAATATTAAACCTAATGGTCAGTTATCTACTGCAATCAGGTTCCCTGGGCACCACCTGGTAGGAAGGGCTGTGAAGCCTCATTGGCCATTAGCTGTTGATCTGGAAAATCCAAATGAAACATTCTTATAGATGCTGTGATGGAAAAAGTACGTGGTCATCACATGTAATTGAGTGAGTCCTGCATAGACAGCAGTAAAATCGTCACGAACAAAAACCTTTGGCACTCACATCACGTGCATGTGCAAGGCAGCATTCCATGCCCCTCAGCCACTTGAGGCAAACTAATGAAGGAGTCATCTCGTGTCACGGGCCTTGTTTCTGGAAAGGTCTATTTCTTCTTGTCCTCTTGACAAGAGAGATGCTATAAGCCATTTCTTTGAAATTTGTGTCTTGTGCTTCTATTTTTGTTTTCTCTTTGATTTTCTAATTGTTTTCCACTCTGCACAGAAGTTGAATTTCAAAATGAATTTATCAAGCATAATATCCATTAGCGGGATTACCACTTGAGAACTGCCCAATTTTTCAGTATATTTATCAAACTGTTAATTGAAGAGTTGGCAACCATTATATATATTTTTTCAATATATGAAATTTATTGTCAAATTGGTTTCCATACAACACCCAGTGCTCATCCCAAAAGGTGCCCTCCTCAATACCCATCACCCACCCTCCCCTCCCTCCCACCCCCCATCAACCCTCAGTTTGTTCTCAGTTTTTTTTTTTTTTATTATTTTTTTTTTAATGTTTTATTCATTTTTGAGACAGAGAGAGACAGAGCATGAACGGGCGAGGGGCAGAGAGAGAGGGAGACACAGAATTGGAAGCAGGCTCCAGGCTCTGAGCCATCAGCCCAGAGCCCGACGCGGGGCTCGAACTCACGGACCGCGAGATCGTGACCTGAGCCGAAGTCGGCTGCCCAACTGACTGAGCCACCCAGGCGCCCCTGTTCTCAGTTTTTAACAGTCTCTTATGCTTTGGCTCTCTCCCACTCTAACCTCTTTTTTTTTTTTTTTTTTTCCTTCCCCTCCCCCATGGGTTCCTGTTAAGTTTCTCAGGATCCACATAAGAGTGAAACCATATGGTATCTGTCTTTCTCTGTATGGCTTATTTCACTTAGCATCACACTCTCCAGTTCCATCCACGTTGCTACAAAAGGCCATATTTCATTCTTTCTCATTGCCATGTAGTATTCCATTGTGTATATAAACCACAATTTCTTTATCCATTCATCAGTTGATGGACATTTAGGCTCTTTCCATAATGTGGCTATTGTTGAGCGTGCTGCTATAAACATTGGGGTACAAGTGCTCCTATGCATCAGTACTCCTGTATCCCTTGGGTAAATTCCTAGCAGTGCTATTGCTGGGTCATAGGGTAGGTCTATTTTTAATTTTCTGAGGAACCGCCACACTGCTTTCCAGAGCGGCTGCACCACTTTGCATTCCCACCAACAGTGCAAGAGGGTTCCCGTTTCTCCACATCCTCTCCAGCATCTATAGTCTCCTGATTTGTTCATTTTGGCCAGTCTGACTGGCGTGAGGTGATATCTGAGTGTGGTTTTGATTTGTATTTCCCTGATAAGGAGCGACGTTGAACATCTTTTCATGTGCCTGTTGGCCATCCGGATGTCTTCTTTAGAGAAGTGTCTATTCATGTTTTCTGCCCATTTCTTCACTGAGTTATTTGTTTTTTGGGTGTGGAGTTTGGTGAGCTCTTTATAGATTTTGGATACTAGCCCTTTGTCTGATATGTCATTTGCAAATATCTTTTCCCATTCCGTTGGGCAACCATTATATTTTAAGTCATTGTATTGAACTCAAGGAAGATGAAATTTTTGAACCACAGAGGTTAAAATTCAGTGTTACTTTTATGTTTAGTCACTGATAGCCAGTTCACACTAACGGGTCCTGGACATTTGGTTTTTGGGTCCTTTTCTGGATTTCACCTTATTTTAAGAACAGTTCCAACCTATAGTTGGCAACTTTTCACATATCCTTGTTTGCTAACCAGGACTTTGTTACCGTAAGATTTAAACAGGCACGTGTATTCAAATTAATAAAGATGTTGATAAGCAAGAAAATAATTAGAATTAAAGGGCAGTCATGGGTTAATAATCAATTTGGAAGAAATGATCTAAAACAAAGATTGACCTGTGCTCTAATTGTTCCTGAAGTATCCTAAAGTTGAGGTGGAAACTAAAGCAAAAGTTTTAGAAGCTCTTTGCTCTACTAAATGTCTTCCATTTTATCTCACTTTAAAGCCAAGGGAATAAGGGTTTTCAAGACTCAACCTGAGCATTTTAAATTTTCTGTTTTGCATTAAAATGTTCTCGTTTCTCACTTTACTGTTGATACATCTAAAAAACTAATACAGCTCATATGAAACAGCCCTTCATGAATTATTTACCCTATGAGGAAAGATAATATTCCTAGTCTACACAGATGTACATCTTATAGCCACTGATTTAGTTATCATATGCCTTAGGGACATTCATAAAGTGTCAGCAAATGTCAACAAAATACTGATGGCAAGTGTAACAAATGACAAAATGCTGTTGAATTTGTATAAGATTCTGGATGGTCTATCTGAATTCACCTTCGAACGATGGCTAGAAGGAAGATAATATTAACCCTCCTCTTTAAATCTGCAGAAGAAATCTTATAAAATGATTTATAAAGTTTTGAAATCTTGTGAGCATCTTAAGCAATCAAGAGCGATTAACACTATTTATTCCCATATTACTATTTATTTCCCATATATGCCAGAGACCAAAAGAACCAAGAAAGTACCATAGGGCATAAATGTCACCAGAGATAGGTTAGCGAGTCTCATAAAAACACCATTTTGATTTCCATCCAAGGAACCCTTCTAACTATGACTGTGAATTTGAAAATAACTGTGAGGTTGACAGAAGAGTATGAATTGTCCAAGTTAATCAGCTTCATTTTCTCTGGTTTAATCCCTATTTTTTTTTAAGCTAGGACTCGTTTATCTTTATATTGTAATGAAGTCTCTCCAATAAAATAACCGGCTCTAACAAATACCTTACGAAATCAAAGACTTATTTTTAAAAAAACTACCAGCAAATGGTTACTGGATTTTTCCCACTTAAATTGTGCCACAGAAAAGAGAAAAGAGTGTCTCCCTGGTTTACAAAATAAATTACTCCCTATTCCCCAGGAAAAAACAAAGCTGGAAATGTGCAGTGTTAGGAGCAGACAGAATCATTGTGTAACTGAGACACAAAAAATCTGGCTTATGTTTCTACTTCCAGCACTGACATATCTCCCAAGATTGTTACCCTGCCGGTCTCCCTGTCTCAATCAAATGCGGTTCTTTCTACTTGTTCAGATGTAGTGGCATAAGCTTAAGTCCTGGAAGTGCCAAACAGGAACCATGGCAACCTTGAGCAATGACAAGATTAACACGTCTTGAACAAAAATGAAACTCCTCCTTTCGGCTTTTAGCCCCTAGAGGAAATATTTACATCTTGGATTTCAATCCTATGAATGCAAATACCGTCCAGTTATTTACAGGGTGTAACACATTTCATTTCCATTGTTATCGCAACCCAAATAGGTTGGTGAATAAGAAAATAATTTCAGAGAGGCAGGAAAGAGCGTGGTCTTTCAGAAAGGATGAGAACTGCCTGGCCCAGCTTAGAGTTTGTCTAGAAGAGGAATAAGACGTGAGGTCGGAAATGCAGATTAGAGAGATTACAAAGAGCCGTGAATGTCAGCCTGACGATAGCAAAAAATGTCAGCGAAAGTTTATACAACACAGTATGCATCAGGCATAATGCTTAGACCTGACATGGGTTATTTTATGCATTCTTCACAACCAGGGCTGTGAATCAGTCGGTATGCACCGTTACCATGAGAACTATTATTATCCCCTTTCCAGGGAGTTGGGAGAACTTTGAGAACTTGCCCAAGGTTACATAGCTGGGAAGTGGCGAAGCTGGTATTAGAATCCAGGTCACTCTGAATCCATACGGTGAGCTCTTGGACAGCCTAGAGTTTGGTTTTATTCTACATGTTTGCAAGTTCAAAAAAAAAAAAAAAAGCCAAAATTATAATATGCAAGAAAGGACCAAACAGTTCTACAAACTTATTATGAAAAATAGCTATCGGGGCGCCTGGGTGGCGCAGTCGGCTAAGCGTCCGACTTCAGCCAGGTCACTGATCTCGCGGTCCGTGAGTTCGAGCCCCGCGTCAGGCTCTGGGCTGATGGCTTGGAGCCTGGAGCCTGTTTCCGATTCTGTGTCTCCCTCTCTCTCTGCCCCTCCCCCGTTCATGCTCTGTCTCTCTCTGTCCCAAAAATAAATAAAAACGTTGAAAAAAAAATTAAAAAAAAAATAGCTATCTTCTCTCCATGTCCCTGCCATTATTTTTTTTTCCTCCAGGAGACAAGCCCTTTCAACTCCTTGATTGTTTCTCTTTTTAAATCCACCTCTAAATCTTTAAATAACATTGCTGGACCGCTACTGAAATAACTACTGTTTCTTGATTTTTTAATGTTATATATGATCTACTTTTATTATGCACAATAAGGATTTAGCTCTTTTTCTTCACTTCCCTGCCTTTACCACAAACATAACATACAACCGCCACATAAACAAGTGATTTTGTTAAACTGTATTCACTATTTACATTATTTTGACTAGGTAAATACTACTTAACAATTGAACCAAGTGGTACTTACTAACATTATACCTTTTCCTTTCTTCAGTAACCTTTTGTTTTCCTGGGGTTAATATATATATTTATTACTATATATGTATTTATTATTTATTTATTATATATATATATTTGTATATAAATTATTTTACCTGAAAAAATTTTTAATGTTTATTTATTTTTGAAAGAGAGAGAGAGCAGGGGAGGGGCCGAGAAAAAAAAATGTTTTTAAAGACTTTATTTTTTAGAGCACTTTTACGTATACGGTATAATTGAGAGGAAGGTACAGAGATTTGGTATATACCCCCTGCTGCCACACGTGCATAATCTCCCCCACTATCAACATCACTCACTAGAATGGTCTATTTCTTACCAAGGATGAGCCTCCAGTGACACATCATAATCACCCAAAGTCCACAGTTTACCTTGGGGTTCACTCTTGATGTTCTATATTCTATGGGTTTGGGCAAATGTATAGCGATATATATAATATCATACAGAGTATTTTCACTGACTTAAAAATTCTCTGTGCTTGTTCATCTCTTCCCTTCCCCCCATATAATATATTATATATATTATATATAATATATATAATATAATATATTCTCTTCCTCCATATGATATATTATATACATTATATATATATTATATATATTATATATATTATATTATATATTCACTATTTACATTATTCACTAGTATATATCATTATATATTATACATTATTATATAATAATATAGAATTATTATATTATAATTATATCATTATTGTGTATTACGTATAATATATAATATATATTATATATAATAATATAATATATATATACCATTATAGATATTATATAACTTTAATTTTTTGTCTCCAAACAGTCCTCATGAGGTGTAACTCTCTTCTTAAAATGTTCACATTTGCCAGGTGCAGTATCAATTTCACGTTCTTGGAGACGTCTGTCCCACGATCCTCTGACCTCATTCAGTTTGGATGAACTACTCTCTCCATGTAGGGCAGCTGTGTCCCGGGACCTCCCTCCACCATCCTGCTAGGTATTCTCCTGGCCTGTCTTTTTGGTTAGAGTCCTGGATTCCTGAATCTCACATCCTCTCTTTGTTTACTCCTTTTCTTGGAGGAATACATCTTTCACTACTTGCTGAGAAAATGTGGCTGGGAAGTGAGTTGTAGAGAACTTTTATTTACAAAAACATCACTTTTCTACCCTTAAATTTGCTAGGTTTGGTTGGAAATAGAATTCTGAGTAAAAATATCATTTTTCCTCAGAGTTTTGAAGGTATTGTTTTATTGCCCTCTTCTGATGCTGTTGAGAAGCCTGAAGTCAGTCTGATTCTTGATCATTTGTATGTAATCTATCCCTCCCACTCATCCAAAGCTGTACTCTCTTATCTCTGTTTTCTTAAATTTCATGATGAAATGGCTTGGTGTGGATAGATATTTATCTACTGGGCTGGAAACTCGGTAAACCTTTTCAATCTGGAAACTCATAATCTTTAATGCTCAGAAATGTTTTGAGTTATTTCTTTGATAATTTCCCCATCCTCAATTTTCTCTGTTTTCTTTCTGGAAACCTTATTTAGATTCGATCCTCCTAAAAGGACCTCTTCCCCCCCCCCCCCCCCCCCACCTATTTTCCATCTCCTTGTCATGTCATTTTGTTTTACTTTCTTAGAGATTTCGTCAACTTTGTCTTATAACCCTCTTACTGAGTTTTCAATTTATGTTATAATTTTTATAATTTCAAGGAGCTCCTTTTTCTTCTCTGAAGCCATTTTTTCCCCTATAGTTTTTCTTGTTTCATGGTCGAATTATCTTCTCTTATCTCCCTGAGGATCTTAATGATAGTTTTTTTGTTGTTTTCTTCACCCTGATCCGTTTTTGTTTCCTCTACAAGACTTTCTTCAGATATCTACTGATTCTTGATTAACCATTTTTTCGTTAGAATGAAGCATTTAGAAAATCTCTTTATTTTTATTTTATTATTATTTTTCTTAAGGAATCTCCCCACCCAGCGTGGGGCTCAAACTCATGAGCCCCAAATCAAGAGTCACACGCTCTACCAACTGAGTCAGCCAGTCACTTCTTAGCATGGAGCATTTAAAAAGCCTACTAGGAGGTCTGTGCCATGAATAGGCCTTGCTGATGATAGACTTTGGTGTTGGGGCAATCTGTTAGAGCTGTTTCATTGGGAAGTGCAAGGGCAGGGTTAAGTTTTATGTGTCACCTTGGCTAGGTTTGGCTTGGTCCAGTTGTTCAGTCAATACTACTCTAGACATTGTTGTGAAGTCATTTTATAGATGTGATCATCATCTACAATCAGGTGACTTTACACGAGATTATCCTCAATACTGTGGGTAGTCCTCATTTAATCAGTAGAAGGCCTTAAGGGCAAAAAACTTCCCAGAGGCTTCCCAGAGAAAAGTAATTCTGCCTCAAGACTGTAACAAAGAAATACAGCCTCAGTTTCCAACCTGTTGGCCTGTCCTATAGATCTCAGGGTCAAGACTACAACATCAACTCTTGCCTGAGTGGCCAGCCTACTGGTCTGGCCTGTGGATTTAGGGTTTTCTGGCCCCCTACAGCTCCATGAGCCAATTCCTTAAAATAAATCTTTTAATATAAATATACATATATCCTATTGATTCTGTTTCTATGGAGATCGCTGACTGGCACAGGAAGCCTCTGTTGTCTGTGTAGTTAGGCTTTTCCTTTTGGGCTAATCAGATTTCTTTAAAAAGGCTCTTATGGTCTCTTGCCTAAAAAAGACAGCCTGACTGCCAGTGGGATGAAAAGCTGTAGGATTTTTGTCAATCCTCGGATTTCATCGTGGTACCCCAAACTTAAACCATGCCTGGTAACTCCTAAATCAGAAACTCTCTGATTCCTCTTCTGTAAACCCCTTTTCTGTAAATTATGACCTTCATATGGACGAAGAGAAGACATTACCACATGAATCTCTGAGCCCATTCATTTCCAGTGTTAACTTAGAAGTTCTTGAATATATATCCCAAATATATTTTATTTGGTTTTTTTAAGTTTGAGAGAAAGGGAGAGGAAGAACAAATGTGTGTGTGTGTGTGTGTGTGTGTGTGTGTGTGTGTGTGCAAGTCAGGGAGGGGCAGAGAAAGAAGGAGAGAGAGAATCCCAAGCAGGCTCTGCAAGGTCAGTGCAGAGTCCGCTGCAGGGCTCGATCCCGCAAACCATGAGATCATGACCTGAGCCAAAATCAAGAGTCAGACACTTAACCGACTGAGCCACCCAGGTGCCCCTACTTTCTTCTTCATACTTTTATGTATTCTTTAAATTTTTTTAATAGGCAAATATTTTATATAATTGGGAAAATAAGCTACTTCAATTGAGAGACAAAAGAAAAAAAGAGTGTCTTAATAGGGAAAGAAGCAGAAAAGTTAATACAGGACTTGCTCTAGGCACAATGAGTAGTACTTGAAGCCATCAAGGATACAAAAACAAAATCAAAAAGGGGGTAAAGGTAGGATTGGTTTACACTTTATAGGCGATCAAATATAAACAAAGAGAACTGATGGACTTCGGGAGACTGTGTGTCCCATTCAGAGCAGCCACTAAGCTATACTACTTGTTTATGTTAATTAAAAAAAAAAAAAAAAAGACCTGCTTCAACCACTACTTGACCCCTTGGTCTGACACCTTTGTGCAGTGCATGACCTCCACAGTTGTACCAGATAGTCCTGGATCCAGCGAGGAAAACAAGATGTCTGGCAAAAGGATAATAGAGATATGGAGAAATAGCTCAATATGATGATAGTGTTCATAGAGTTAAAATGAAATTCTGAGAGGCCAATATTTAAAATGGCTTAGTCTTGGGGTACCTGGCTGGCAGTCAGTAGAGCATGTGACTCTTGATCTCAGGGTCGTTGAGTTCAAGCCCCAAGTTGGGCGTGGAACCTACTTAAAAAAAAAAAAAAACATAATAAAATGGTTTAGTCTTGTGGATGTGAAAAATCCCAAGGATGTTCCACTGATCTTTTCTTGCATCCTGAAAGTTAGAGGCTTAAAACAACAGGCATTTTATTATGCTCATGACTCAGTGAATCAGGAATTTGAGTAGGGCAGAGTGGAAATGGCTTGTTTCTGTTCCATGAAATCTGGGGTCTCAAGTGGAATAGCATGAATGGTTGGAGATGGCTAGGATATCTCTACTGGGGCCATACGTCTGGAACTTCCTTTCTTCTCATTGAGCTGTCTGATGGGAACAGAGTCCAAGGTGGCTCCTTGACTCAGGTCCAGTGCCTAAGCTGGGATGGCTAGAATAGTTGACAGCTAGCCAGCCTCATTCTCTCTGCATAAGTGGTTCATGCAACTGCAGTTCTTACATGGTAGCCGGTTTCCTCCAGAGAGAGAGTTCCAAAGAGAGGGTATGCCCACCAGCGTAAGCAGAAGCTCTAAGACTCTTATGAACATCTTGAAAATCACAGTGTGCCCCTTTTTTTTTGGTAGTTTTTATTATTAAAGTATAGTTAGTTGACATACGGTATTGTATTAGTTTCAGGGGCACAACAGTGATTCGACAGTTCTGTACATTACACGGTGCTCATTATAAGTGTAGTTCTGTCTGTCACCATACAATATTACTACAAAATTATTGATGGTATCCCCATGATGCACTTTTCATCCCCATGACTTGTCTATTTTATAACTAAAATTTTGTGCCTCTCAGTCCCCTTCACCTGTTTCACTCGTCCCCTGCCCCCTCCCTTCTGGCAGACACCAGTTTGTTCTCGATACCTGCGGCTCTGTTTCTCAGCAGTACATTATAATGACCACCTCAAATGTAGAATTTTATCAGATAAGAGGTTGTCTCATGAAGAAGGATCAGATAGTTTATCGGCACACAACATCGTGTACCTGAGATATTGTGATTTACAAGAAATGTAGTTGGTCATTGAGATAACCGAAAATTAGTTCTCGTATATATTTGGTCTTTGTTCATGGTTCCTGGCTCACGGCTCCTAAAACCCCTGGAATTTCCTGTGATATGAGGGTTCAAGGTCTCTTTTGTTATGTTAATGAATGACTTTGGGGAAGCCTTTAGGTAACCTGTTGAGCCAATCATGTGATTAGAAGGTCAGTCCCATCTCCAGCCATTGCTAGAGATTCAATCAATCAACGGCCAATGATTTGATCAATTGTACCTATGGAATGAGGCCTCCGTAAAAACCTAAAGAACGAAATTCCAGAGAGCTTCCAGGTCGGCGAACACATGGAGATTTGGGGAGAATGGCACACGTGGCAAATCTTTTAAGCTTAGAATTAATTACTTACAGACGACAAAATTAAGTAACTAAGATCTGATAAGAGACATGAATCTAGTTTACACATTTTTTATTTATGTGAGATTATAGTAGTTTTTATATGATTATTTCAGATTCCAACTCGCAACAAACATACACACCGATTCTCCATCAACATTGGTAAACTCCTCCTGAATGATTCTTGCTCTCACCCTGTACATTTGGTACTTAACTATTTATTACTGTCAAATTTATTGAATAGCTGTTTGCATTGACATATAAATATTGTTTATGTCTTTTTTTTTTTTCATTTTAAATATAGGAACACCTCCTCTCCCTAAATTTAGACCTTAAGCTTCCTGGGGGCAAGATACATTTCAGATTTTGGTGGAAAAAAAACATGGACTTAGAGTCAGATTATGGAAATTTAGACAATCTTTTTTGAGCCTCAGATGTTTTCATTTGTGAAAAAGGAATTAATAAATACTGATTTCACTGAGTTCTTGTGGACATCAAATAGTGCACGTGAATGAAGTTCTTGGTGAATGCTAAAGTACTAAGTCACTGCTAAATACTCTATTTCTTCGTGTCCTTCACAGCAAAACCACAGTAAGAGCTAAGTGAATATCCATTGCATGAGTGAATGAATGGATGTAGAAGTCCGAAAAATAGTTTTCAATGATTTTTTTTTAAACCAGCAACTATCTGAGGTGGCCGGGACAACTCATGTGCATGGTCTTGTGGTCTCTTTACCCATTTCATGGCCTCTATCACTGATCGGCGGCTCTCAAGTCTGGATGATCTTCTAAAGGGTGTGTCTGGTGGCTTGCCCATAAGCAGCAGAAGACCTACTTTCCTTAAAGTGGTTTAAGCAATAACAGGCTTATGACCTCCATAACTAGAACTCTACAGAGGGGCAGCTCCAGGTAAGCTTAGCACAGTGGCACGGTGATGGCCTCAAGGACCCAGGTGCTTTCCTTCTTTCTGTTCAGCAGTTTACCGTTCTCAGTGTGTGGCCAGTGTCTCCTCTCCTGGCCCCAAGGGATTATAGCAGCTCCAGGCATCAGATGTGGGTGTCAAGATGTCCAGCAAAGGGAACAAGTATGTCCTCCCGTGCAACTTTTTAACTAAGAGGAAAAGCCTTCCCAGGATTTCCAAAGCAGACTTACCCTCAGGTACGGACTGGGTCAAGGTGCCCACGCCTAAGTCGGTTATTGGCAAAGAGAAGACTATTGTGATTGCCTTTGATTGATATGTTTCATGCCCCAGAGCTGAGAAGGATGTAAACACCAGAAGGGGTTGGGGGTGAGACTGGCTATTGGGTAGACAATGCACAGTGTCTGGCCACAAAAGCAACACCCATTATTCTTTGCTAGCCATGCTGAACCTTGACTTTATACTGATGGGGCTCTAGAGGGACTTCAGACATGGGGTAGCAGCTCTTACCTTTATCCAGGCCTATAGGTGTAAGAGGCAGAGGAGAAGAGTTTGTACATCTTACCTCTTAGCTTTCATTGTGCTTCCTGGGAGGAAGGAGGCTTTTGGTCCACTTTCTAGCTCTTCTGGGTCTAGGCTAAGAAAAGAGGAAATAGAGGAAATTGGGAATTACTGGAGAACAAAGGCACATTATCATCATCATCATCACTTCCTTTATTGTCATCTTCATTGTTGCTATCATCATCAGGGGCCTTTAAGAGATTCCCACATGTGGTGTCACTATTCCAAGCTGGACAGAAACATCTGGGTCAGCACGACCTCAAGCCGTCTGGGCTCTGGGCCTCAACCTTTGTTCTAAAGGTGCACATTTAACAAAAGACATTTGCATGAGGGACCCGCTCCCATGGCACTCAAGATGTGTTAGGGGTCTAGGCACACCTGCAGGGCAGGCTGTGAGTTTTACTCAGTCCCACCCATATCCCCCTCCATGAGTTGCCATCCTTCCCTTTCTCTTGCACAGATGATGACGCATCAGTGGCTCATGATACCAGAGCTGAAAGCTACTGCTTTGGGATTTACAAACCAAAAGAATTAATAATGCAGATAAATATTCTGGCAACATGCTGAGAGCAAGATTTTTTTTTTTTTAAGTGAATAAAACCATTGAACAGTTCTGTTATGTACTGGCTATAAGCAGGTGCCTCTGGGGAAGAAGGAATGGGGACCTGTAGGGTGCCTCTTGGAGTAAGAAAAATGTCACCTCTCCTCAAATAATTCCAGAAATGCCTACTTGTTAATTTGTACTTCGTGTTCTTAGTCTGATTGATCATCTTTGGCATCAGTGACTAAGTCACTCCAGAAAATGTTGGGTATGTGTTTATATTAAAATAAACAAAATTCATTTCCCTATCACCATTGTACCTTACTTTCCTTAGTTTTTATTTAATTACCAGTTAGTGGGGGAGGGGGAATCTACCTTACTGAAGAAAAGATCTGTCATATTTTCCCTGTTAAAATCTCAGATTTATCCATTTAAAAATTATTTGCATAAGTGAAGAATAACATTCACGGGTTTGGTGCAATGCCCTTTGTACTGTGTGCAACTAATAAATCCTTTAAAAGTTATAAATAACAAAATTAAAGCAAATTTCTCATTGGAAGTCAGTCTGTGTTGGTACAATAACTATATTTGATATAACTGTGTATTACATGAATGTTTTCTTTTTTTTCATTTTTTTAAATGTTGATTCATTTTTGAGAGAGAGAGAGCCAGAGAGAGCACGAGTGGGGAGGGGCAGAGACAGAGAGGGAGACACAGAAACCAAACAGGCTCCAGGCTTTGAGCTGTCAGCACAGAGCCTAAAGCGGGGATTGAACCCACAAACCGTGAGATTATGACCTGAGCTGAAGTCGGACGCTTAACTGACTGAGCCACCCAGGTGCCCCACAGGAATGTTTTCTAATGTGTCTTTACTCCCAGCTACACATATTGTACCACAAAGAGAATGGGGAATATGAGTTTCTTAAAAATTGGAATTAAAATAGAAAATCTATGTAATATGAAGTAAAAGCTTGGTAAATAAAATTATTTTTATTCAGCTTCATTTTTTTCCCATGCTATGAGGCAAAACGGAGGCCCACTTGTGGTGTTAACCCTTCATCTGTGTTTATGGTACAAGAGTGGAGACTAGAAATTTCTTCTCTTGAGATAGGCAGAGCATTCTCCTCATGGCCACCTTTGCCACCATAACTTCTGTGGTCCATCCTACTCCTCAGTGTCCAGAGAGAGCCATTGACCTTAACGGTGATGGTGCCACTTGCTTGGTAATGTCCCTGAACTCTGAAAGAGTGACCTATCCTGTAACACCACCAACACGTGGGTAGCACAATGTGTCTTACAATGAAGGGATCCAATATGTACCTCAGTGGCATAAAGATTATTTCAAGCTAAAAACATCTGAACAAACCGCTGCTTCAGAAATAAACCTTATCTAAACTTTCGGGGACATAAGCAGAGCCTCCCAAAGAATACAGCTCGTGAGTTCCCTCTCCAGGAGATTTACAGCCAGAAATCAGTCTAATATTATCACCTAGATGAGTAATTGCGTTACAAACTTTATCTGAAACTGTCATACCTTCTGTCTGTTTCCCCTAGAAGCCCCTTTTCTCTCTTCCTTTCTCGCTATTTCATATATAAACCCCTATCTCTTGCTCCTCTGGGAGCCATTTCATCTACAGCCTCCTGTGAACGCAAGTAAGTGTTGTCTTTTCTCCTGATAATCTGAACTCAAGTTAGGAGACAAGTTTTCCCTCCCAGCCACATGACCTCACCTAACCCTTACAACAACCCTATTGTATTTCCACTTGCCAGGTGAGAAAACTGAGCCCTGGAGAGGTTCAGAAACTTTCCCAAGGTCACATAGCACTTAAATGGCAGAGATGGGGTTTAAATGCTTATTACTTGAAAAAGGAAAAACACTGCCAATTTTTCTGGTATGCTAAGTACCCAATGGTGGTGTCCTGGAACAGCCAGGTGACAGGGTCTGTTTCCCTCTTTCCCTTGGATGTTTGGAGCCATGAGGGCAGAGATGCGGCTCCCTGGTGGAGGCAGCCGGCTAGGCCCAGACAATTCAGTGACAGGTTTCAGAAGGAGCTCATCTGAAGTATAAGAGCTGAGTGAACGTTGTGTTGTGTTAGTACCTGTGGTCAGACTACAAGGTGAGAAGGAAGAGAGAAGAAATTGCCACATATAAGGATGGGCGTGAGCCAGCCTAGAGGCCGGGAGATCCCCCCAAGGTCAGGCAGTTCTCAACTGTATTCTCCCCATGGCACCCAACGCAGATGAGGTGCTCGGGCACAAAACCCCAAGAAGAGGAGCTGTAAAGTGATTTCCTATTCTCCTGGGCCCATTAGTAACCCCTCCTCCAGGGAAGCTCATTGGAATGGACAGGAGTGAGAAAGATGTTATTTTAAGAATAACCATTATCATGCTCACATTTATTTCACAATAATAACGGATGCTACTAATAAAACCAGAACTTTACTTGTAGTACTTGGGGTGACACGTATTCTGCAACAGATCCTGATATGCCAAGATGTCTCAGCTAACTGGATTCTAGAAAAAACAGTAGTTTGGCCCACCAGGAAAGTGCCTAATTGTACGGGGATTAATCCAGTACTCTAAAAAAGAATGAATAGCAGGGGCGCCTGGGTGGCGCAGTCGGTTAAGCGTCCGACTTCAGCCAGGTCACGATCTCGCGGTCCGTGAGTTCGAGCCCCGCGTGGGGCTCTGGGCTGATGGCTCGGAGCCTGGAGCCTGTTTCCGATTCTGCGTCTCCCTCTCTCTCTGCCCCTCCCCCGTTCGTGCTCTGTCTCTCTCTGTCCCAAAAATAAATAAACGTTGAAAAAAAAATTAAAAAAAAATTAAAAAGAATGAATATGGCAGGCACAGCCCGTCTCCTCTCATTACCTGTGTTTCTCAGTTCTGATCTTTCTGGGCATCTTCTACTAGCTCTTGTTGCTTCCCACCTTGGCAGGCAAAGACAAACACCAGCACGGAGATGCACTGTGCATAGAGCTATCACCTGCTTTGCTAGTCTTGAATCTGGAGGAAAAATTACACCCCACAATATGAAGTTATCAAGCTACCCATGTATGCCTGTGAAACAAAGATCAGGTTTCAAAAACAAGGAGGGAAACTTGGGAAAGTCTTAAATTGAGCAACGGCTTCCATGGCCCTTGGGGCTGCCTCTGCAGAGGCAGTTAATCACCTGCCTGAACAATCAAATCGATATTCGCGACCTTTCCTTCAGCTGTCTTTCTCCTGCTGTTTCTCTCCTGTCCTCCCACAGTCAAAAGGAAGATAATGGGATCATTTCCTTTAGAAAATAAACATGAATATGAACCAAGCTCATAAGCGCTTTGTTATTAAAATGAAATCCTCTAGGGAAATTCTGTTTAGGTATCAAAATCATAAGGCTGATATTTGGCATTATTTATACCTTATAGCATCTTCACATGTATCTATTGATCTGCTCTATCAGAGCTTCTATTACATTGTCTCAAGCAAATGAGGAATACATTTCTTCTGGAAGAAGCAAAGTGTTCATAGTGTTCGTTTCTGTATCCTGGGAGGGCTGAGACTGGAAGTGTAAGCTAGCTGATTAAATTTTCACAAGTCAGTTCACAGAGCAAAATATCTAGTATCCTCCAGAGTATGTTAGAGTAATATCTCTATTGACATGTCCTGAAATTAAACTCAAAATACTCAAAACTTGGGTGATTTTCTCAAGTTCTTTGATATCCTTGAAAACTGAAATAGATTCTGTTAGGTAGTTGTTTCTCAGACCCATCAAGAATTCATTGTACCTGCAAAGAGGCCCACACTGTTGGCCTTCTCGGGTTTCTCTTCGAAGAAACAATAAACAATCCCTCCCTGAAGAGAGGTAAGAATGAGTTTGCCTCTCAAGTTCAAAGGAGATGGGAAGTGTGAGGTGAGGTCAGGGAGCACTATGGCAGTCGGTGGCTGAACTTGAATCCCATCCAACAGATATGTGTCAATGATGACTGCACTTAAAAGACAGAAATCCCAAGCCTAAAGGTCCTCAGATTTCAGGGAAATTGAAGCGCCTTCCTTATTTGCCTTTAGCGATTTGCTGTTGCAACAGCAGCATGAAACTTTCCTATGACTAAACCTTTCTTGGCCCTGAACAATCATGGCTGAGTGAACAATCCTCTGTTGAAACAGGGGCTGGTCATCTACTTTGTGATTTTCCAGGTACTTTCCTCTAGGAAACCTTCCTTGAACTTCCAGCAGGCACTGAATTCCCTAGCACTTGGGGCTCACCTCTAAGCACCCACTACGTCACCCTGGGTGCATGGGGTGTGTAGGGGAAAGATCACTCTGCTGGCAGTGCAGTGGGAGGGGGCCCAATGAGGGGACCAGATGGAAACCTCTTCCAACAGAGTGAGGCGACGAGGCTCCAAACGAACAGAGGCAGCAGCAGTATGTATGGAGAAGAGATGACCAGCCAATTTAATAGAAATGTAGGACATAAAATCCACAGAACTTAGTTACTGATTGTATATGCAGACATAAGGGGAAAGGGGGCTTCAGATGACAAGCGGGTGGCCATCCTATACACTGAAGTAGGGAATATGGAATTTTCAGGGGTGAGGCTCTGAAATGGGTAGAGAGCTGGACATGCTGAGCCTGAGGTTTCAGGGGACTAGGATAGACATGGGAAGCGAGCAGTTGTATCAGACTGAAATTCAAAGACAGGTTAGGACCGACTGTGGATGGGGGCTTTGTGGTGAGGACAGAGGTGTACCGCTCCGGTCCCCCCGCCCCAGAGAACCTGCTGTGAGGAATGTAGTTGGCGGACAGCCTTCTGCTCCTTGACCGCCGCCCACCGTGGTGCTCCAGGATCCCCACCTCCCTGGGCCGTTCCCCTGGGGTGACGGAGCATGGATCACCCTGGGGGATTTCCCCAACACAGACTTTCTCAGGGCCACACTGCAATCCGAGGTTCTCCCCACCTGATCCTTTGTCCTGGCTCCAGTTCACAAAGGCGCGATCGGCATGAGGGTCCGAAGGCTCTCCCTCTCTCCTTTATCCCTTACAGGCATTTCTCAAAGACTTTTTCTCAAAAAAAAAAAAAAAAAGTCTCTTGCACATCCAATTCCAGTTTGGAGTCTGATTCCTGGTCTGGACTGACCCAGGAGTCATCAATATGTAGGTAGGCAATCATTAAAATCTGCTAGTAAATTAGATAGATCTAGGAGAACACAAAGGTGAGATAAAGATCATTGAAGTGTTAAAATTAATAGAAAGGGTTGAGGGGAAGCTAACATTTAGGTGCTAATAAGGGAGACTTCTGGGGGCGCCTGGGTGGCTCAGTCAGTTAAGTGTCTGACTTCAGCTCAGGTTATGATCTCAAGGTTGTGGGTTCAAGCCTCTGCTGTCAGCACAGAGCCGGCTTTGGATCCTCTGTCTCCCTCTCTCTCTCTGCCCCTCCTCTGCTCACTCTCTCTCTCTCTCTCAAAAATAAATACACATTAAAAAGTTTCCAAAAAAAGGGGCTTCTGGGGCTTGGCTGACTGGGTTTGAATCAGGCCTCAGTTCTTTTTTTTTGTTTTGTTTTTAATCCAAGTTAGTTAACATATAGTATAATAATGATTTCAGGAATAGACTTTAGTGATTCATCACTTACATATAACACCCAGTGCTCATCCCAACAAGTTCCCTCCTTAATCCCCATCATCCATTTAACCCATCCCTCACCCAACATCCCCCCAGCAACCCTCAGTTTGTTTTCTGTATTTAAGACTCTCTTATGGTTTGTCTCCCTCTCTGTTTTGTTCTTTTTAATGTTTATTTTATTTTTGACAGAGAGAGACAGAGCATGAGCAGGGGAGGGGCAGAGAGAGAGGGGGACACAGAATCTGAAGCAGGCTCCAGGCTCTGAGCTGTCAGCACAGAGCCTGACGCGGGGCTCGAACTCACGGACCGCAAGATCGTGACCTGAGCCGAAGTCGGACACTCAACCGACTGAGCCACCCAGGCGCCCCTCTCCCTCTCTGTTTTTATCTTATTTTTGCTTCCCTTCCTCATATGTTCATCTGTTTTGTTTCTTAAATTCCATATATGAGTCAAATCATAGGATATTTCTCTTTCTCTGACTGACTTGTTTCACTTAGCATAATATACTCTAGTTCCATCCATGTTATTGGAAATGGCAAGATTTCATTCTTTTTGATCACTAAGTAATATTCTATTGTGTATATATATATATATATATATATATATATATATATACACATATATATACACCACTTCTTCTGTATCCACTCATCTGTCAATGAACATTTAGGCTCTTTCCATACTTTGGCTATTGTTGATAGTGCTGCAATTTCTGGGTTGTAGGGTGGTTCTATTTGTAATTTTTTGAGGAACCTCCATGCTATTTTCCAGAGTGGCTGCACCAGTTTGCATTCCCACCAGCAGTGCAGAAGGGTTCCTCTTTCTCCACATCCTCGCCAACATCTGTTGTTGCCTGAGTTGTTAATGTGAGCCATTCTGACAGGTGTAAGGTGGTATCTCATTGTGGTTTCGATTTGTATTTCCCTGATGATGAGTGATGTTGAGCACCTTTTCATGTGTCTGTTAGTCATTTGAATGTCTTCTTTGGAAAAGTGTCTATTCATGTCTTTTGCCCATTTCTTCCCTGGATTATTTGCTTTTTGGGTATTGAGTTTGATAAGTTCTTTATAGATTTTGGATACTAACCCTTTATCTGATGTGTCATTTGCAAGTATCCTCTTATATTCCGTTGGTTACCTTTTAATTTTGCTGATTATTTCCTTCATCGTGCAGAAGCTTTTTATCTTGATGAGGTCCCAATGGCTCATTTTTGCTTTTGTTTCCATTGCCTCTGGAGACATGTCAAATAAGAAGTTGCTGCGGCTGAGGTCAAAGAGGTTTTTGTCTGCTTTCTCCTCAAGGATTTTGATGGCTTCCTGTCTTATGTTTAGGTCTTTCATCCATTTTGAGTTTCTTTTTGTGAATCGTGTAAGAAAGTGGTCCAGTTTCATTTTTCTGCATGTCGCTGTCAAGTTTTCCCAGCACCATTTGCTGAAGAGATTATCTTTTCCATTGGATATTCTTTCCTGCTTTGTCTAAGATGAGTTGGCCATACGTTTGTGGGTCCATTTCTGGGTTCTCTATTCTGTTGCATTGGTCTATGTGTCTGTTTTTGTGCTAGTACCATACTATCTTGCTGATTACAGCTTTGTAATACACAGCTTGAAGCCTGGAATTGTGATGCCTCCAGCTTTGGTTTTCTTTTTCAACATTACTTTGGTTATTCAGGGTCTTTTCTGGTTCCATTCAAATTTCAGATTTGTTTGTTCTAGCTCTGTGAAGAATTCTGGTGTTATTTTGATAGGAATTGCATTGAATATGTAGATGGCTTTGGGTAGTAATTGACATTTTAACAATATTTGTTCTTCCTCTTCGTGAGCATGGAATGTTTTTCCCTTTCTTTATGTGTTCTTCAATTTCTTTCATAAGCTTCCTATAGTTTTCAGTGTATAGATCTTTCACCTCTTTGGTTAGGTTTATTCCTAGGTATTTTATGGGTTTTGGTGCAATTGTAAATAGGATCAATTCCTTGATTTTTTTTTCTCCACTGCATCATTATTTTTTTCTCCACTGCATCCAATGCAGGTGATTTCTGTACATTGATTTTTGTATGCTGTAACTTTGCTGAATTCATGTATCAGTTCCAGCAGTTTTTTGGTGGAGTCTTTTGGGTTTTCCATGTAGGGTATCATGTCATCTGCAGAGAGTGAAAGTTTAACTTCCTCCTTGCCAATTTGGATGCTGTTCATTTCTTTTTGTTGTCTGATTGCTGAGGCTAAGACTTCAACACTATGTTGAATAACAGTGGTGAGAGTGGATATCCCTGTTGTGTTCCTGACCTTAGGGGGAAAGTTCTCAGATTTTCCCCATTGAGGATAATATTAGCTGTGGGTCTTTCATATAGGGCCTTTATGATCTTGAGGTATGTTCCTTCTATCCCTACTTTCTTGAGGGTTTTTGTCAAGAAAGGATGCCGTATTTTGTCAAATGCTTTTTCTGCAAGGCCTCAGTTCTTACTAGTGAGTCACTCTGGGCAGATGGGTTAGCATCACATTCACTGTTAATAAAAGGAGGAAATGCTAGTACTCATTAAAGGTTTGTTGTGAAGACTAAAATGTGATAGTTTATGTAAAGTGCATAGAAAACTATCCGCACACACTGAGGTTTCCATCATCAGGCATCATGGATGAGGAGCCCCTGGAGCTGCCGGGAACAGCCAAGGAAGGAAGAGAAGGACCAACATAGTACACCACAAAGCTAATGGAGTAGCAGTTTCCAGAAGGAAAGCAGTTTCAGAAGTCATACAGAGCCATGAAGAACAGGTGAAATGAAATTCAGTAGGCTTGGAAATGAATGCTAACTTTACCAAGAGTTATCCCAGTGGTGTCAGGAAGACAAGCCAGAGCACTGTGGCATGCGAAGCAAACAGTGGGTGAGAAAGTGAGACATCTCCAGTCCTTCCAGAAGCTTTAAAGTAAAGAAGAGGGGGCTGTGGTCAAAGTGGGGCTCAAGAGCTGAAGAGGAGGGTCAAGCTTCTTCATACACAGAAAGTCAAGTCACCAAGGATAAGAAGAGAAAGAAGTTTTGGAAGACAAGAGGTCCTTAACTGGGAAGGAATAGGCTCCAGAGCACAGAATGATGACTTAATCTGGCCAGCAGGAAAGATGGTGATGCTCTGAGACCATGTAAGTAAGGCTGAGAGCAGTCTGAGAGGTCAGAAGACAGGAAGGTGAAGGTGTTCCCAAGCAATGACCTCTATTTTCTTTCTATAGAAGTCCCCAAAGTTGCATCTGTTAAAGGTGAAGACAGAGGTGGGGAACGCAACTTGAATAAAGTGGGAACATTTCATTAATATGTTCTCCCCTAGCAATGACAGGAAACCACATCTACCAAGTACCTCCCCTATGCAGATCCTGGCCTGGGAACTTTCACATAACTGCCATCCTTAATCTCCACCATCATCCTATGGAGTAAGCATCATTATTCCCATTTCACAGATGAGGAAAGCCGAGGCCCAAAGAGATTGAGTCATGGGTCTAAGACACACCAGGTCTAGCAGAGTGCTTAGTAAATATTTGTTGAATGAATGGACTGCACAGACCACGCTCCTTCAGATTTCTAGTTGGTTACACACTTGTATGATATTTTTTCCAATAGCCTTTGGCTATTGAGAGTATTCTTATGTCGTTAAGTCATGAATCAGTCATAGCCTCCAAAAATGTCACAGTAATGAAAAATGCAAAACATGGCTGGACAAGGAAATGCCTATGCTACTTTATTTACCCCCAAACAGAAAAGCTACTTAAAAGATTATGACTGATTGGGACATGAGATTTGGTTGGACAAAAGCACTTGAAACTCCAGTCGCTAACATTTCCATCCAGGACCTCCCTGAGAGTCAGAATTGATGTGTGGATTGTTTTAGTGTTGTTGTTAATAATATCTGGATGAAAATGCCTGCCAAAACATTTCACTAGAGGATTTAGAATATGCTTTCCAAGTCTACAACTGAAGGGCAGCCACTGATGTCAGTGTGTGCATGTTGGCATTCTCCAGTTCATCTGGCTGAATGAAAAACAAGCAATTGTGCCTTCAAGAACACTGTGTATTCTTGATACTTTAGAGTCAAAGTCTAATTTCCATTCTTGTGATTGTATAAGTCAAAAAGAGAGTGGTTCAAACAATAATTTGAGGTAAGGAACAGATCACTAGACTCTAAGTTCCTTATGGACAGGGATTGGGTCTTACTTAAATTTCTGATATTTGTTTTAGAGGATGCAACGTGTGCTAAATAAATTCTTGTGGCATTAGGTTGAAGTGCTTCAACCCTGCAGACGGCAGAGTGGGCAGAGATTGGTGAACCATTTAAATCTGTTTCCATCTAGAGCAGAGCACGGAACTGTCACACAAAGATGCTGTGCCCATGAACACTCTAATTCATTATTGAGGTTCAAAATGAATTATTAATCTCTGAGAATAATCCAAAGCCAAGGTTGTCTGTCACTGTAACCAGAGGAGAAAGAGCAATCTTCCTAAACTGTATCCTTTTTTCCTCTTTAAGTCTGTTTTTGCAGCTCTTTAGAGTTGGTTTTTAATTCTCATTCTATCCCTGATTTACTGTTTGACCTCAAAATGAGTCACTTATTCTCAGTTAATAGCTTAAGTTTCCCCTTCAATGAGAGCCAAAGGGGCCTGGCTACACAGTTAGCAAATATCAAGCCTCAAAAATTGGATGTGTTATTCAGTGACATCCATCATCTTTGTTAGGCTAGTGGAAATTAATCATAAATACAAAACCCCATTGGAACTCCCTCAACTCCTCCCAAATTAGCTCTTGGAGGTTGCTCAGTCACTATACGGTGTAGTAAGGAGGAAAAAGAAGGAAGCTGGGGATGGGCGCCCCAAACCCAAAGGAGAAGATGCCCTGGCAACAGAGGGCAGCAAGGAGAAGACTCCGCCCCCTGGTCAGAGCGACTGTGATCTCCCGATCAACAACTTGCCACCTTGAAAACAGAACAATCTAGCCTCTGCTTTTGAAAAATAAAGGAAAAAGGCAGCTGTGCACGCCAGCTCCCCATGTTTAAAGTTAAATGAAATGAGATGCAAATTTACACGGTAAATCAATTATTTTGTAATTATTGTCTTTATTTGTAATAATTTTGTAAATTGCAATTATTCACATTTTCCCGGGAGGTGCCACTTGCTTGCGTTAAACAGCAAGCACCCCCCAAACTCTTTACCTAAGACAGACTTTAAAGATTAGGTTTACATCCCGCAGTAGCCATCGGAAAGAAAGAGCAAGGTACACCTTGTCGCAGAGAGCGATGGGCTATGAAGGATGAAGCCGAAGTAGAGGCTGCAGTTTCCTCCGCAAGGCTCTAAGTGCTCTGTGGCAGCCCGGACCGGATTTGCACGGGAAGAAACAGATGCACACAGGTGAAAGCCCAAGTCCCTGTTGGAAAGATCTAGAAGTGCCCTGGGTGGATGACTCACCTCTGTTACAACAGAACATGGAGCACTTCACCCCAAGGGTGTGATCAAGGACAGCGGCCACGGTTGCATCGCACATGGTGTTCTCCTAGGGGCATTAGACAATCCAAAACCCTGAACCACGGCAACACCAAACTCCTCTCCAGCATGGGGGCTCTCGCTCATTGAGGGTGTCAGCCCTTGAATTAGGCTGCATCTTCTTTCACCGTGCGGCAAGCCCACATGCTGGCCTCTGTACACACCAGGCGAGTGCATTGGGGTCGCCGCCCCACATTTCTACTCAGCGCAGGGCACTTACTGGGTAACGGCACTAATGGATGGACACTTCAATCACATACGAAAACCTCTAAAGCTCCACTTGCAAGGACTGTAAATCTTACACGTAGGATTCCTAAGTGACTGATGAGATGGGTTCTCCACACAGTAGAATCTGCGTGATAACAGTAGTTTATAATCTTGTTCTCTTGTGACAGTATTTACATGCTTCATGATTTACAACAGAACTCAGTAAATATTCAATATGATAAAACATCGAAATTGGAAGTAATGACTTGTACATGGGTAGAATAGAAACTGCTATTTCTCAATGCCTACTGTAAAAAAATGGAACCATGAAAGACTCTATTTGAAAACAACTATATACTGTTTAAAATAACAATCGGGCCACTGGGTGGCTCAGTTGGTTGAGCATCCAACTCCGGCTCAGGTCATGACCTTATGTTCATGAGTTCAAGCTCCCAATCGGGCTCCTTGCTGTCAGCGCAAAACCCGCTTTGGATCCTCTGCCCCCTCACTCTCTGTCCCTCCCCTACTCATGCTCTCTCTCTCAAAAATAAATAAACTTAAAAAAAAAATTCAATCTCACCAGTAACAAAATATTCCAACGGAATGGTACCCAGTATTAGAACCAGGATGTCGTCAGTTGTCCTCTACCAATAGCACAGATCCGGTGAGTAGCAATATGATTGAGATTTTTATTCCATTCATATGTCAAGATCTACTGCCAAGGAGGTCTTCTTGGCCTCAGGTAGCTCCTCCAAATTACCATTTTAGAGAACTAAGGTCAGACCTAATGTATTGATTTCCTTTTTAGTTTGCTCCTCACAGTGCAGTTGCTTAAGGGATAAGTTTCTTTTCACCCTCTTTCCTCTAACCCCATCCATGGGCAATTACTGCTCTGCATTCTGTACTCTAAATTAGTCTTCGCTTTCTAGAATTTATATAAATGGAATCCTGTGGTATGTAACCCATTGTGTCTGGACTTTTTCACTCTGCTTCATTTTGAGATTCATCCACGTTGTGTGTTTCAGCACTTTGTTCTCCTATATCTCTCTCTTTTAAGTCTGCATAGACTCATCGATTTTTAAAATTCAACATGTTATGCATATGCTTTTTTTATACTCAATTTGTGCCAAATTTGACTAGCTGGAAACTGTGAAGTTCATTTCTGTGATATTTTGACACTAATTCCATTAGCGTTGCATACTCCTTATTTTATGACACAAGATACTCCATATTTACCTTAAACTTTTATTCTACCAGCTCTAACATGAGCCATTACTCAAGTAGCCCTGGTTCCTTTTAGTGGGAGAATGGTAATTACAAGGCAAAATTTGGGTGTTGTATATGCTCATTTCTTCTAGGATATCATTGGTTTTAGGCCCTTTCAGTGGACAGGTCAGGAAATCTCTTTAATTTAAAAAAAAAAAAAAAAAGAATTGGGGCACCTGTGTGGCTCAGTTGGTTAAGCATCTGACTTTGGCTCAGGTTATGATCTCACGGTTTGTGAGTTTGATCCCCGTATTGGGCTCTGTCCTGACAGCTGGGAGCCTGGAGCCTGTTTGAGAATCTGTGTCGCTCTCTTTCTGTGCCCCTCCCCTGCTCACACTCTGTCTCTTTCTTGAAAATAAATAGACGTTAAAAAAAAAAAAAAAAAGAATGTATACTGATATTTTAAATTCAAACCCAAACCACAGGTTTTCCTTCATTTCCCCCAATTTCATGTTATCAGTCTTGCTTATTTCACAGTGTGAGCTCTCTAGTTCCCACTCTTAGTGTAATTACTCATTTACTCTCTTCATCAACACACACACACACACACACACACACACACACACACACACACACAGAGTTTCATAATTACAACACCAACATAAATTCTGACAATAAATTTACTAAAATTGAAAGTTTCGGGGCACCTGGGTGGCGCAGTCGGTTAAGCGTCTGACTTCAGCCAGGTCAGGATCTCGCGGTCTGTGAGTTCGAGCCCCACATCGGGCTCTGGGCTGATGGCTCGGAGCCTGGAGCCTGTTTCCGATTCTGTGTCTCCCTCTCTCTCTGCCCCTCCCCCGTTCATGCTCTGTCTCTCTCTGTCCCAAAAATAAATAAATGTTGAAAAAAAAATTAAAAAAAATAATAATAAAATTTAAAGTTTCTTGGGGCACCTGGGTGGCTCAGTTAGTTGAGCGTCCGACTTCAGCTCAGGTCATGATCTCCTGGCTTGTGAGTTCGAGCCCCACATCGGGCTCTGTGCTGACAGCTTGGAGCCTGAAGCCTGCTTCGGATTCTATGCTTCCCTCTCTCTCTGCCCCAACCCACTCACATTCTGTCTCTGTCTCTCTCAAAAATAAATAAACATTTAAAGAAAAAAAATTTTTTTTAATTTCCTTGTTTCTCTTTGGCCTTGGAACATTTCTTACTAACTGGGTAGTCAGAGTCCTGGCTTCAGAGCTACCTGGGTGATTTCTTTCTTTCTTTCTTTCTTTCTTTCTTTCTTTCTTTCTTTCTTTCTTTCTTTCTTTCTTTCTTTCAATTAAAAAAGTATTTTAATGTTTATTTATTTTTGAGAGACAGAGAGAGACAGAGGGCAAGCAGGGGAGGGACAGAGGGAGAGAGGGAGACACAGAATCTGAAGCAGGCTCCAGACTCTGAGCTGTCAGCACAGAACTGGATGCGGGGCTCAAACCCACAAACCGTGAGATCATGACCTGAGCCAAAGTCAGATGCTTAATCAACTGAACCACCCAGGCACCCCTGGATGATTTCTTTTGTCTCTGTGGTTAGGTTACCAATTTGATATGCAGTTATGTTCATTTGTTTATATTTGCATTCAATTTGAATGCTTGGTTTCATTCTTTTAAATTTAGTTTCATTTTTGAGTATGTAGAAGACATGGTTCAAGTTAAAACTTTCAGATGCTTTGCTCTATCCCTATCACTTCCATCTGTTTCCCCCATATCCTGAAAGTAGACATTTTCATTAATTTCCAGTTCATATGCTTTGCATGTTTCATTGTGCAAAAATCAGCAAATATAGTATTTTATATTTTCCTTTCATAGAAGCTAGCACGTTATGTACGCTTTTGTGCCTTGCTTCTATTTTCTCTTAGCAATACATATCGGAAATCCATCAACTCATAACTATCTTTTTCAAATATTTTTAGGGTTATATAGTATTCCATTATGTGGGTGTTTTGTAGTTTATTCAACCATCTTCTAAGAATGGACATTTAGGTTGCTTCCTAATTTTTCTATTACAAAATTTCCATAATGAAAAATTTTTGTACATACAGTGTTTCCCACAAATGGAGATCTACCTTCAAGGTAAATTCCTAGAAGCAGCACTGCGGGGTCAAAGGGTAAACGTATATGTAGTTTTGTCAGATGTTGCCAATTCCTTTGTACAGGAGCGCGGTAAAATGTTTCGACACACAACGGTGTGTTGTTCACAGAAGGTGGTCAATGAGAGCTGAATAAGCGACTAACTGAATGAATAAATGAATTAGTGGATAATTCTTTTCCACAATATCGACAATGCTAATCCACTTGACGGGAGACTGGGACCCCACGAGGGCAAGAACATTTCTCAAAGCCACTCTACAGGTTGGCATGGAGGACATAAAGGACTGATGGCAATGCAGGCAAGCAAGAAAAGATGGGATGCTAACCTCAAACCTGTGAAAAAACAACCAAAGCACATTTAATTGACATCCACAATGTGCCGGGCGAGGTAGGTACAGAATACAAAGGTAGGAAGATACAGAATACAAAGGTATGTTCTCACAGAGTTCAAGGAGCTTATAGTCTAGGGGTGTCTGTAGGGATACAGGACACACACACACACACACACACACACACACACACTGACAAGAAAGAGCGGGGTGTCATAAAGATCAAAGGGATGGGGTAGAACTTTAATGCACCAGGAGTTAGGAGGACAGAAAACAAAGAATCGCAGTTTTGTAGTGAGGGGTGGGAGACACAGTAGACAGGATCTGTTGCAGTCCTGAGACCTGATTCAGACAAGGCTGGATTCAAATCTATGAGGGTCTAAGGAACAAACTTGGGAATTTATGCTGTGTACAAGTAAACTAGTCTGGCTGGAGCAGGGAGGTCATGAAGAGACTATTGGAATACATTGTTCGAGGCCCAATTTGGGGGAAGCCATGAACACCCTGTAAAGAAATGCAGTGGATCATGGAAGCTATCATTTTAATTTGCATTAAGTTCGCATGCTTTTTTATGACCCTCTTTCTTGTTTCTTTGGACTAGTCCTTCCCCTCTCCCTGGGCTGATATGGTCCTGGTGAGTGTCAAAATGGGTTGAGTCACCTTCCCCAACTCCAAAGGGCTGAGAGGAGTCAATCAGAGGACCTCAGGAGGGGAGCACAGGTGTTGTTTAGAGATGGACACTCTACCGTCTGGGTGTGGGAGCACTCAGAAGTGTCATGGGATTTGTATATGTGCATGGGGAGAGAGAAGGCCCTCCTTCACTGGGATTGCTGAGCTGGGGGAATGGGTGTGAGGTAGTCTGTAGTGCTGCTCACCTGGTGGTGAGAGCCAGCGTGCAGAATTAAGCTTGGCCGAGACCAGCAGCAGAGTGGAATGCCGTAGGGACCAACGGGGCTCTCGCCCTACTTAAAGCTCCTGGGTCCATCCATGCCTGAATCAGTGGCCCCCTCCCAACTCACCAATTATGTGTAAACCAAACAGATTTTCTTTTTGTTTAAACTAGCCTGAGATTGGTTTCCAACGCTTTGATTTGAAAGAAGCTTGACGGATAGAAGAGGCTTGGATTTCATGCCACAGATCAAAGATTCCCAATTTGGATTCCTTTGATCACCGGTCCTAGAGGTCTTCAGAAAAGGAATTTTGTGGTAAAACTAGTCTGGGAATACTGCCTTCCTTAGCCTGCTTTGTAGGGTCATTAACACATTAACATATTAAATCCGATAAGAGGCCCTCCTGTGAAGTAACTGTTGCCTGTGCTGGAAACCTTCCATCTGTCCCTCCACTTCCACTTTGCATCATCTCCCCCCTGCTTTGTGTCCTCGCAACTTCTAACGACGCTGTCTATCATCAGTGGGACTTTGGCATCAGCAAGGTTTGAACAGGAGGTCTTGGGTGGGGAAGAATGAGGTGGGAAGTGTATTCATTCCCCTGACTCTGCCCGACCGAGTCACCTTGGGCTGGCTGCCTTCCTCAGCTCAAAGACACGGGTCCTGTCATCCCCTCTGCACATGCAGTATAGCCTTTCTATACCTCACCCTTCAGCCCAGGGATGGTTAATGGCTTCCTGCCACTACCAGCCCTGGGCCACTGTCCCTTCCTTTGTGGTTGCCTCAAGCCTTGCCCAGTCGTTGACTAAAGTCTCCCGACACGACTCACTTGGCATAAGCCACTTATTTTCTGCCGGTACCTGACTGAAATATTACCATTAATTAATGCACTATTTCCTAAATTTATTAAACCTGCAACTACTTAAAAAAATTGAAGAACACCTATCCCTGTCCTATAGAACACAGGTTTTGACCACATACTTTGGCAAACGCCTTCCCAGGTGGTAGCTTTGAGGCGGGATTCTGGAAAATTGAAGGTAGCCCGAGAGCATTCCCTTACAAGAGCCCGATGTCCCTGCCCAAATGGCACGTCTGATGGCTTTCAGGTAGGCCTCAGATTTCACTACCTGGATGTACAGCTCCCTCTCTCTCCATGGGAACCCCTCTCCCTGCTGCTCTCCTATAACAAAATCCACCCTTAAAAAAAAAAAAAAATCCCAGCTCACATCACCACTGACCCATGAACATTCTCAAAGTGCCGGAACTCACCGTGACCCCCTCTGTCACTCGTGCGGCCGCCGCAGTTCACCGTGTTGCACAGCTGCCCACGTATGTGACGGTGAAGATCATGCATTCAACTTTTGCCTCGGTGGTTACTTGTCTCAAGTTTGATTCGTGCCTCTGAGGCTCAGTCGTAAGCTCCCTGATGGCAGCGACTGTATCCCTTCTTTACCTATCTCGCAACTTCTAACGAATGCCTGCTGTTCCACCCAGCGCAACAACCCTCTTTCTTCTCTCCACTGGCCCCGCGGACTAGGCCATTTATTTCCACTCAGTTCAAACCCCATTCCAGTATAAGGCATTCCCCGGTCACGCGGCCAAATGTGATTTTCTTAAGTTTCTGAAGGGTTAGCACTAATTATCCACGAAAGAAAACGCTAATGCACTCTGCCATAAAGGGTGATCTGCAAGTATTGCATAGGTCCTATTATTAATAAACTCTTCGTGTACTTCTGTCTTAGAACCTTAACAAGATTATAAGCACTGTCATGGGGGTCAGTTGTGTCCCCCGACAATTCCTATGCTAAAGCCCTTATCCCCAGTCCCTCTGAACGTGGCCTCATTTGGAAGCAGAGTGGTTGCAGGTGAAATTAGTTAAGATGTGATCATACTGGAGTAAGATGGTCTTGTAATCCAATGTAACTAGTATTCTTACAAAAAAGGGGGGATTTAGACAAACATGAACACAGGGAGAACGCCATGTGGAGACTGGAGCTATCATGCCACAAGTCAGGGAATGCTAAAGATTACTGGCAATCCACCAGAAGCTAGGACAGAGGCCTAGAACCGTCTGCCGCCCATCCTCACCACACCTGATCTCAAACTTCTGGCTTCCAGAACAGTGAGACAATCGATGGCTATTGCTTAAGCCACTCGGCCTATGACACTTCATGACCGCTGCCTTAGCAAATTAGTCCAAGCTCCTTGGGGACTATCTTGGAGCCCCATAGAGGGTTCCAATTGTAGATCCATCACTTGTCTCTTATGGTGCTTCTGGTAATTAATTCTTTTCTCTGTGCCTCAACTTACTCCTCTGTAATGTGGAGATAATAATATCTCTTTGGGAAAGTTGCTTAAGGAAGTAAAGATAATACATCAAGACGCCAGGCACAGCGTTTGACACAGTGAAAGTGTTAATAAGTTCTAGGTCCGACGCTTATAATCCTATTTTACAAGTGTGGAACAGGGGTGGGGGCGGGGGAGGAGGGGGGCCCCCGGGTGGCTCAGTCGGTTAAACATCTGACTTCAGCTCAGATCACGATCTCACAGTCTGTGAGTTCGAGCCCCATATTGGGCTCTGTGCTGACAGCTGGGAGCCGGGAGCCGGGAGCCTGCCTCAGATTCTGTGTCTCCCTCTCTCTCTGCCCCTGCCCCTCCCCCTCCCATACTCTGTCTCTCTGTCTCTGAAAAAGGACTAAACCTTACATCTATAGGTAACTGAGCTAGGTCATATCTGAAAACATACTATGCCTCCCTTTTCTGTACAAAATTAAGTTTCTTGGAGAACGGTGTAAATCATCTGATTGATTTGTATAAGAGAGTATAATTAAGAGCATGAGTTAATGAGCAGAAGTTATAGGAACAGGCTCCTAGAACACCACTCCTTTGTATTCATGGATACTCTGTACCCTGTTACCAAATGAGGCTTGGATTAATTTTAAATCCATATGCCTCCAAATGTAGGGTCTTCAACTTACGTACCTCTCTTAATACCTGTTATTCTGCTTGCAACTTGCTTCCTTCTCATTTTAAAATGATTGAATGTGAAGCCTGCCACAGAACAATTAGTTTCTTCACAGGTTAATTAGATGAAATACGTACTATTCCTGCCCCATCATTTTACTTATTCTGGTGACATAAATCAAAATTGATGATGTCTATCACATCACAAATTTCTTACATAATTGGTAAGCAATGGCTACGCTTTTTATGCGTCAACACGCCGCTTATCAAATTATCTGTCTCTCAACATGTTGCAAAATCAATCATGAGCCGAACTGGTGGGGCCCAAGGAAGGTTCACGGGCTTGTAAGGAGGTTGAGGATCCTGTTTCAAATGCTGGTTAGATCCTGATGAAACTATCACTGTAAGACGGAAGGCTGGTAAAAAGGGTGAAAAGAAAATGTGTGAGAGGTGAGCAAATCCTGAGATCTCAATAGATTTTCCTGTTCTCTTCCATCATGCTGTGACAACTTGCATCAGAGAAATTTCTTCTTTCAAAATTGCAAAGTATATGGAAATATCTTCTCTTGAATCAGAAACTTGGAAGCCCTTACTTCTGGGATGAAGCTGTCGGGAAATTAAACTAAAGTCAACATTTGACAGGTTAGCTTCATTTTTTATTTTTGAGGCCCTAATCCCCCTTCTCCTAGCAACCTTTCCTATATGTCAGACCCACACACTATTTTGAAACTGAAGGGATGGGGAAAGGGATCTTCAAAGAAAAAAACGGGTAGGGGTTGATCCTCAGGCTCAGAACCATCCCCTGCTCTCAACTTTTCCTCAAGGACAGTTAGAAGCTCCCAGGGGCCAGCAGGGCTGGGTGGAGGTAATACTGTGTGCTCTCTTTCATCAGCTGGCAATTTCAAAAGCACCTGCCTATTTTTCCAAGAGTGGTCACATCAGCCAATCCTTCCTTGATTTCTATAATCCCATGATACAGATCATTGTTGACAAGAGTACAAAATGTACTGTACCCTACCTCCTGTCTATTTTCTGTTTTCAGTTTCAAAACGGGTATTGATGGATTGGTCCTCTGCATTTCTAAATGCCAGGTGGCAAGCCTGGGGGAGGGGTGCACAGGGGGGAACAAGGTAGAGTCTTTTGGCTGTAGAAAACCTTTATTCTTCTCCAGCAGAAGTTCTAGGCTTGACTTCCATCAACTTTAAGGGCTTGCAAGGGCTTTAGGGGACTCCCGAACCCCTTGAAATCATATGCAAGATTGTGCATGTGTGAATAGGTGCATTTGTGGGGAAGAAGTACCCAAACCTCTCAGAATATGCTACTTTAACAATAAGTAATGACTCGCTACTTCATAAAAGGTTTTCTTAACTTAAAAAAGTACTAATTTAACTCTAAAGGAATAACTAACGGGAAAGGTTAAATGAGTTGATTTTATAAGAACTTTGTAGTCAACTATAACTCTTGGATACCTGAGTATTAAAAAATAATATAGTAAGAAAGATAGTGCCTTAAATGTTCAGGATATTGATCTTGTAATGACTTATAATGAACACGGTGATTCACTTCAACAAACAGTTATTGAGTATTAGCTGGAGTGAACATATAAAACTTGGTAGAACACTGCCTCTGACCTCAAGAGATTTACTTTCTCTGCTGGAACAGAATATACAAATAACTAAGGCACAAACAAGAGAACCAATCCTGCTGCAGTCTGTAGAATGAAATTAAATTGGGAGGCATTGGAGAACTGGGAGTTCCTCTGGTTTGCCTGAGAAATAATGAGGATATGAACTTGTATGGTGGCAAAGAAAAAGGAGAAAATAGATGTGAGGAGTGTGGATAAATTACGTGGTCTGAAAATTTACTTGTTTCATTCATTCATTCATTCATTCATTCCTTCATTCATTCCCACAGGCTCATCTTTTATTGGATCAGGTAACTGTTAGAGGTATTTGGCAAAAAATGAGTAGAGGTTCTGCCCTCACAAAGTTCTCTGACTAGCCGTGAGTAGCTCCTTTAATGGAGCAACTCAAACATTAGTTTTAGCCCCTGAAATCGTTCACAATCTCCCCCCAAAAACCACTCACTCCGTGTCCTTTCAGATTCTGCTTCCAGGATTGTTCCCACGCCTTCTAGTTTCTGATCACCTCTAATTTTCTTGACCGTGGTTCCACCTCACTCCAGGTCTCATCTCTGGCTTCTCTTCTTAGATTCGCTTTTTACGTCCTGTTTTGGGTTAGGCAGACTTCTTGTGCCTTGGGTAAATTCATGCCTAGTCCGGCCAAGCCCTGTGGTCCTGGCAACCAGGCACGATCCTCATGACTGCCTCTGTTGCCAGTGAAGAGCTTAGACCCAGACACTCCAGCCATAACGGTGGGTGGGTATAAACTGAAGAGGATGCAGTGGCATCATGCTATTCTTCTGAGTGGGGTAATATCCTCCTGGGAGCAGAATCTGATGAGTTCAAGAGTGTTCAGTAGTAGTAGATTGACCCTCCTAAAAGAGCATCCATTGGTTTAGGCCAGTAAGAGTTCCTCCAGATGATTAAATGACCCAACTGTCAGAGTCATAAAGGGTTAAGTTAGAGCAGAAGGGGGCTTTAGAGATCATCAAATTCAGCCTTGTTGTTTTTTTACCAAGAAGGAAACTGAGGCACATAAGCTTAAGACCCTCAGGGAGTTTTGTACACATTACTCACGCCCAGTGCCTTTTTCCAAACAGCGCGCTGCCTCACCACAGTTGTTATAATTGAGAAGAGAACACGTGTGTCATTTTGTTTCTAAAACTGTCAGGAAGGAATACATCTTGAACATATTCCTTGTGTGATCTATCAGAGCCCTAGATACCGATGTGCTTCCTTAAGGATTCCAGAGGAAATAGCAATGAGGCCAAGGAGGAAAGTGGGTTTGAGAAGAGGAGAAGTAGGCATGATAATCTGGGATGTGTCTATTGTATGGACAAGTAAGACGGAGACAGGTTTGCACAGCAATCCTGAAAAGATGAAGTCTCAGTACACATTGGGGAGAGTATCTAATAATCTAGATCATTCCTAATAAAATTGTGGTCTGGGAGCAGCAAGGGCAGAACTTCTGGGTGCCCACTAGAAATGCTGCTTCCTGGGTCCCCCTCAGACCCACTGAATCAGAATCTGCTCTCTTAACAAGACCCCCAGAGATTTATACGCACGGCAAAGCTTGCGAGGCAAACAAAGAACTGCTGACTTTGGCCTTTTCTCTGACTTGTTTAAATCACATTGAATGTTAGACAGCAGAAATTGAAAAGTAGGACAAATGAAATTTGCATGGATACATGGATGAGGGTAAGTAAGCAAGCACAAGAGAGAATCAATGCAAGATCACAGTAAGAGTTCTACTTCTTGAGGGGAGTATGTACTTTTAAACAACTCTTTTCCTCTGAGCTTTAATTAATTGTTTTGCCTTCATTCACTACATTGTGAAAGGGCCCCTGTTTGCAATTAGGTGGCTCTGACAGATGGGGCAGTGATTAGGTGCTTCTGCCCAAGAGACAGGAAAGTTACCTGTGCCCAGGAGTGTATTTCTCTCATATGAGATGCGAACCCCCTTTTTTTAAAGAGGACAATAGTGTATTTTGCTTCCTGATGAAATTCCTGGCAAAGAGTTCAAATCTTTTTTTTTTTTAATCATTTTAAAGAAATGTAAAAATGGGACAGTGAACAAACAAAAGTTGGATGTCAGCTGCCATCATTCGGGTTGTAGGTTACATGGGTAATTTACACTTTTCCAGATTCGAAGGAGGAAATGGAGACAGGAGTGCCAATCCTGGATGTCCCTCTGTAAACCTGCGCAGTTTAGAGCTTCTAAATCCCAATTAGGCTGCTTGAACCAACTGAGATGCCACAAATGCAACCTAGTGGCTTTTCCCATGGGGAGTCAGAGAAGTGGAAAATATTTCAAGCAATTTGGGCATGCTTGCATAACCCTTTTGTGGAAATTCCTGCACTAACAATTTGCAATTAAAGTGAAAGTGAGTAAAAATAGAATGACCTCTCATTTCAACAATGACTATATTTTGTAGACTCCACTGTGTGAATGTGCTTTACGTCTGACCCGTACACAATGACCAAGAAACAAAAACTCACCAACTTTCTACATTCCTGGCAGTATAAAGTACGCCTCAGGAAGCAGGTTCCTGGTGTAGCGTTAATGACAGTCTTTAGCTAAGACATAAGACATGACCGCATAAAATGAAAGCAAATCAACAGCCAAGCGGGGCCAGAAAAACACATTTGAAGTCCAAATTAGAGTTATAAATTCATGTTAAAATTCATATTATTAACAGATATTGTCTCCCAGTCAGCCTGATGCCTGAAATTCCCATGTTTCTGAGTCACTCCCCAGTTTAGCATGAGCTGCGTGATGTCTGGGATTAGAAATTAATTTTTCTCAATCTAACAAGAGCCTCCTTAGAAAAGTCACTCTGCAAGACAGAAAAAAATATATAATGTATTACACAACAAAATACATCTATTTCTATACTTAATGCTGTGAGTTATTTGTGCTATTTCCTTCCCATAGCTTGTGTAAATAAGCGTTTGATATTAATGGGAAAAAGTTTTGAGAATCATTCTGCTAATATCATTATGCCACGATTCTTTCAAACATTTCTGAGATGCCATCATATAGTTATAGGTTTCCTTTGAAATTTTATAAACTCCGTGATTAATGTGTAAAGTGTTTATGTCATTTGATGACTGAAAATATCCACGCAAAGATATTTTCTGGGATTGAATCATCTGCATATGCCTAAACAATTCAGGCAGAACCGAGCTGTTTGGCAGAGGAGAAAACCTGTGAGTGAAAATTAGTTGATCAGTTGATGAAATGAAATAACAAAACAGAGGCAAGGTCCCACTCAGCCTGGGTCCAAGGGGCTTTTGGCAAGGGGTGAGCATAAAAGAACAAACTGGAGCCTGATTGTGAAGGATATGGAATGCTTTACTAACGATTTTGGCAAAGGAGTCTTGTCAAAGGCATTTAAACAGGGTGGCGATGTGAATTCTCTAAAGATAGCTGGCCCCAGAATGCGGTGGCTAGAAGTGAGGCCAGTTGGAAGGTTATTGAAATCAGAGAAAAAATCGTGAGAGTTTGAACTAAACATAGTGAAAAGATGCAAAAGAGGCAAAAAGGGATAAAACGCAGAGATGGATGGAATTTGTAGTTGGAGCTGTAGGTGACGGTGGGGTCGGTGGTAACGGAATTTTCTGCTTTGACTGGAGGTGGGTGAGTTTTCCACTCACAGAGTTAGAGGATACAGGGGGAAGGAAGGGGACCAGAGACTGTTGGAAGTGAATAGTTTAAAGGCCTTCTGGGTCTGGAGTTAGGGAGGGCCCACACTCGTGTCACGTGTTTTGGCGTTACTAGCTAAAGTTGTAGGAATACATGAGCCTGCTCAGGCAAGAAAGGTACACGACATCAGAGGGGCTCTCAGAGCAGGGGAGCAGGAAAAGGAAGAGAGAGAAAGGAGTTTGAGGGAAATTAGTTACAACAGGAGAGATTCCAAGAGCCAGTCTGCAGAAGGACGTGCTAACGAGAGAGAGAGGAAAGACTCAGCTCCTTGGAGAGTGGACTTTGACCTTTGAGGAATTTAGGTCCTAAGGAATAAATTGATAAGTCACAACCTATATAGCCAAGGTTTGAGATGTTACGTGTCATGGAGCGGACAGTGCCGTGGTCCATTTACTCTGACAAAGCAGAAACTATGGAAATACACCCTACTGGGGAATTCAAGTTGTGTGGGATGGAGGGTGCAGGGTGGAGGGCAGCTGGCACCTTGAACACAGTCACATAGGCCGGCATGTCATTTGTGGGGAGAGAGCTCGGTGCGCAGCCTCAGCTCAGGATGCTGACTGGTGGACAGAGGGAATAGAGGGCAGGCTTGGGGGACCCGGGGGTAGGGTGTTAAGAGTCATTTTTCTACAGTCAGGGGAAGTTAACCCTGATAAGAGCTGCCATTTCTTAAATGGTTTTATGTGGCTTCACATCCATTATTTCACTGGATCTGCAGAACAGCTTTGCAAGGTACAATTCAAAAATGAGGAGGAGGCTCCAGGTCTATGGGAGAAAGTCAAGTCTGAGACAAGGGAGGCCATGGGAGCCCCAGCCCCGGGGCAGGGAAGAGTTGGTGTTCTGAGGGAGATTATGGCGTGCAGAAGGGGGACTTGTCAGAACCTAGGAGTCTTTACGACTTTGACAACAGAGAGGAGGTGAAGCAACCATTTCCCAGGGACATGGGGCCCCAGGTCTGGTCAACAGCAATGACAGGCAGGGAGCAAGTTGCGAATGGCCATTGCAAGATGGTGTGTTTAATTTAGGGATGGTGGAAATTCAATGTGTATATGGATTAGAGAAATGCCAGTGAAGAGAAAGAGGGGGAGATTGGCGATGAGTGATACATCGAGAATCAAGACCACAGGGAAATGGATCAGCCCTGGAAAGAACCAAGGACGGTACCTCCCCTGAGACAGGAAGGAGGGAAGGTTGGGTAAAGGCATCATTGACTTTGACGAGAGGGGATGGAAGCTGAAGAGGTATAGACCAAACAACTGCCATTTTCTTACTGAAGAAGGAGGATATATCATTTCTGGAGGTAGGTGGTGAGATTGTAGAAAACTTAAGGAAAAATGATAAAAACGCAAACCAAAGCATCAGGGAATGTGAAAAAAAGTTGTGTGACCAGAGATCCAGAGTTGGGGCAAAGTAGCCACTGGGAGGAAGGTCAGTTGCAAGCCCTAGGAGGTGGTTACATACAACTCTTTGTACTTTAGCACACGCACATACAAAAACTCTCCAAAATGCCCCACACAGAACATAGTCATCAGCTGCGACTCATCAAAATAGTGTGTTTAGAGACCCATCATTTCCTCGTTCCATAAACTGACATCTCTTTGCTGCTCCAAAGAGCAAACGTATATTTTTGCCACTCTATGTACTTAAGCCGTCTTCCATTTTTTGGTCATTTTTAAATATCTTGACATTACCCTTTCTAAGTTTCTATCAGTCTTTTAATACCTGGCTCATATTCTTTGCAAATGATTTGCTAATGAAATGCTTTTTGTTCAGAAAGAGGCGCTCATATTTTCACCAGGATCACCATCATAAACATTTATCAAATGGGGACATTCTGTAGTGGCCAAGTAAAGCAGAAAGGTTGAGTTCCTTCCCCCCCCCCTCCCATCCCACCAAATCTGGTCTTTTCTTAGTTTATTATGTCAGAACGTTGGGATGAAATCCGATATTTAATTCATACTTTTTCTTTCTTTCCACAGAAATTATAGCTTTTACCCTCTGAAAGTATTTAGCAAAATACACTACCGGGGCTGCCTTCAAAAAAGACCCGATGGGCAGATTCAGTTTCTCTTTAGTTTCTTGCTCCCTTGTTCAGTCCCATCCCCTTGCAATTCAGCTGCCACTCCAGACACTTGTGGTATTTCAAACCATTCTGGACTAGGGTCCTCCATGGAAACATCTCATTAATCATGCGGTGGGGGTGGGGCCACCCTTGTAAAGACCAGTAATGTATGCAGACTCCGCCCCATCTACACCATAAGGTTTAAGGGGTCCACATAAGACCCCTTGGTTAAAACTCTCTTTTATCCAGGTGCCCCAAGATCTGAATCCTTTGCATCCAGAGTTCTACCTCTGAATTCTTTCCCCATCTTCTTTATCCCCCCACCATCTTTAAAACACAGAAACTTCTGGAAGACTAACTCATTAAAATAGGTCTCAAAAAGATGTTATTGTATATTTAAATATGTATGCATACACTTTTTCCTTCTATTGAAATTACAATTTTGTGTGATTATATTCTGGTACGTCAGTAACATAACTCCTAGGCACAATGGAAAGAAGACTCAAAATGTGGTTAAATATTTTCTATCCTGTTTGAGGCTGACATCTGGGGGTGGTGGGGGTACCAGGCCAAGAATTATGATCTAGTGGGGCGCCTGGGTGGCGCAGTCGGTTAAGCGTCCGACTTCAGCCAGGTCACTGATCTCGCGGTCCGTGAGTTCGAGCCCCGCGTCGGGCTCTGGGCTGATGGCTCAGAGCCTGGAGCCTGTTTCCGATTCTGTGTCTCCCTCTCTCTCTGTCCCTCCCCCGTTCATGCTCTGTCTCTCTCTGTCCCAAAAAAATAAATAAACGTTGAAAAAAAAAATTAAAAAAAAAAAAAGAATTATGATCTAGAATACCGGCATCCTGTACCACAGCACTTAAAGTACAAATAAACGAAGAAATCCATTTACAGATTAGTTTAACATCATAACAGCAGCCATCTTAGTTTTGCAAAAAGGTAAGAAACAGGGAACTCTTAGTAAAACTGGAAAACAAAAGACTCTCCACACAGATAAATGCATAGGAACAAGTGAACCCCTCCTTAGAAATAGTCACTAAGGACCTTCATGCTTATAAGCGGAATTTGAAATTAAGGATAAAGAATCCGTGACCAGTTCAGAACAAATATATCAAATATGCAAAGTTTAATGCTAAGAATTATTGGATCATATCAAAGTATCAAAATAAAGAAGAGGTTGAGAAATCCAAGACTGAGCAAGTGCTGGAATTTTTGCAATGTTCTTTTCTTAGTTGCCTAATGGGAGATGGTCTCCCCTGGGGCATGCAGGAGGGGGGAATGCTGCTGCAAGGAGGTCTCCAGTGGGATGTGGACCCCCTGGGAACAGCAGCCTGCTGTGACAAAACCAGGGAAGGACAAAGGAGCAAGGAGAGGGAGCACTAGCATGTTTCCAGAAGCTGTCCTATTAAAAGCTCCAAACCTGCTCTCAATGAGGGAAAGAGAATCTTTTCCTGCTAAGTTCTGCGGTCTTGGTGGACTCAGGGGGACAGAACCACAAGAATGCTTCCATGACTTTGTTGAAGACCCTATGACCTTTTTACCTGAGGACAATTTCACATGTTCTTAGAATGAGCTTCAAGCAGTGGGATTCTTTTATGTTCCACTTTTAGGACTAATCAGAAATCTTTGGGCCCTGAGGTCCCTTTCAGGAATTTCATGTATCTATTATACTTCTTAAACCACCACAATTTCTCCCAACAGAGAGGTAGCACTTTAAAAAAAAAAACAAGATAATATTCTGCTTTTCGGTTAAAGGGAAGTTTGGAGATTAAAAAAAAAGAAAGAAAGAAAGAAATTGGATGGCTGATTCTTTCTTTATTCCCAAATTTCTCCCTTGCCTTCATTACTGGGGGTTGGAGAGGGATTGGTCACACGACATGGTTTTGGCCAATGACGTCAGCAGGAGTCCTCTGGGGGTTTCTGAGAAATGTTTGGCTCTACTGGTTAAATTGATGGATAAGGATGATGCCGGCCTTATCCCCCTTATTCCTACCTTAAATGCAGGTCTGACACCTAAAACAGAGGCCGCCATCTTGTAATGAGGAGGAAAAGACCAGGAGAATGGCCAAGATACTGACCCTGACATCACAGAGCTGCTGAACCAGCTAAGCCACCTACCTCCAGGAGTCTTGCTATGTGAGGAAAAGTAACCCACCATCTGCTAAAACCACAGTGAGTTGGATTCTCTGTCACAGCCATCTGCATTTATAACTGATACAGGATGATTTTCATAGGTTTCACAGAAGGGAGATAGTTTTGTCCTGAGTTTCTTCCAATAATATATAGCATTTAATTAAAAATCAAAATACTTCCTAACCATGAATATCAATCTGGGAATAGGCTTATATAATGGCACATTAAAGCCATCTGACAGTCAGTGAAATCCAACCCAAAATGAAAATAAAATCACTCAATTCACTTTTAAATTATTCGATTTATTGATTTACCACTAAGAATTAGAAGTAATTCAGGGTTTCTAGAGTTTGATATATTGATTCTTTGGCTATTAATCTTATAGAAACTTCATACCAACTCATGATATGAAAAATTCCTCTAATATAAAGATCCTTTGGGTCTGATGAAACTTTGCTTTCTCTCCGATTAAAATAAGACTCTTATAATCCATTTAATCTATTTAATAAGTCATTGCTCCATTTTGTAGAAGCCAAACTACCATAGTCCCAAACAAAACACAGGATTAAGGCAAATTTCCAGTAACTTAAGGCAAAAGATGGAAACTTTGCCTCCTCAAAGGTGCATCCTTGAAGACAGCGAAAAGGCCTTAGATTCAGGCTTCTTCAGTGTGGGCCACAAGCCAAGGGCATTGCATGGATCCTGGAAGCCTGTTAGAAATGCAATTTCAGGCCCCACTTCAGACCGATTAAGTCAGAATCTGCATTTGAGCAAGATCTACAGGGTTGTGTGTGCACATTGAAGTGTGAGAAGCACAGTCCAACAGCTCCTCAGCCCTCTTTTTGTCAGACCACCTGGTAAAGGCAAATAATGAACCCTCTGCATCTAGGGCAGGAGCTGATGGGCCATGGATTGGTCCATCCACAGATGGAGGCAAATGATGACAAGTGGTAAGGAGGAAAAGAAGAGAAAGAAGCCTGGACTTGGGGCTTGGGATGACCTCTCTGTCCCACCTCCATGAGGCTATTATGCTGTCTCATAGGGATCAGCCTGCTATAAAAGCATTCTGCGAGGTAACATTTCATAAGCTATGGGTTGCACATGTTTTCTTAGGGTCTGGGATCTTTTTCTTTTTTAACACTAAGTTTTAATTTCAATGGTAATCTTAAAAAAGAATTAGGATTGTCAGAATCACATGGAACTCTGAGTATATCCACGCGATACTTGTACTTCCAATGAGGATGCTATGCGGACAAAAATTTTGCAGGAGTTTGAAAAGAGGAAAGTGCTGAGAGAGTTGATTCACTAATCCAATGGTCAAAGTTTTACATTCAAAAGAATCTGCTCTACTGCAGTCAGTATGTATTCCTCTTGTAAGCAGATCCCATAGTTATATGTACCAACTTGCAAAAATTCATTAGCAGCAAGCATAATAGCAAATATACAGTGAAGCATATTTCTGTTCCTTATTCAAGCAGTAATTGGATTTGTTATTCATTTAATGTATATTCCAATTACGCTGTGATGTTAACTTTGTCTTCAAAAGAAGAAGACAGTGTTACAGAGCTGCTTTGAAATTTGGAGTTAAATTCCTGGATTTCTCACTGACAGTTTTGCTTATGTGTAAGATTTTATTGAACTAAAAGAACAACATCTTGAAAATGTTAACACTATCTTGATGATGATACTTAGGTGACTAGGTATTAGTAGTAGTATTGTTGAATTCACATTAGTATTATAGAAGTCACAAAAAAGAAACCAAAAAACATATAAAATCAGTGATGAGGCTGTGCTTGAAATCTCATTGCAGCAAAACAACATTTTTTATCACATTAAAATTGTTGATCTGCATATTTTCGTTTTGCAGCCTTACTTGTATTTAATAAGCAAATTTGTTTTGCCTTTGTCGGCGTATAACAACTATGTACATAAGAAGCTTATATCTTATTTTATGACTTTACATATTTAAGTAACATAATAAAAATAAGTCAATAATGGGAGTTTATGATAATTCTTTTCTTTTAATAGAGAAGTTATCATTATTTAAATTTGAGAACCATCCCTATAAGAGGGCTGTGTATCTGATTTTGCTTGCACTGGGGACTGGAATCTGGACTGAAGGGTCCTGCACATTCTGTATAGTGCATGTATCTACAACATCTGTTACCATGTTTTGAGAGGGTTCTTTAATGGGGCATTTTATGAAGATAACAAAATCCATTGGCCAAAATAGTTGAACTTGCACAGCAAAATAAGAACTGTTAGTTCATTTATATTCTGCAGAATTTAAGTAGTTTTCAAATATAAATAAAACATTACAAGATAAAAGAAAAATAAACTGGACAACAGGAGTAGAGCAAAGGAAGATAAGTGTATCAGAGTCAGAGAGAGCCTGAGTGAGGTTAGAACTTAAATGCATGCCCTGAAGCCCCAATGTCACACATAGAATGGCTTGTTTCAATGTGCCTTTCTTCATAGGATATACGTGAACCACGCCTCCTTTATCCACATACCCTTAGAATCTTTCACAGAGCCTAGAACATTGTAGCTATTGAATCAATGAGTGGAAAGTGTGGATCAAAACAGGAAGGAGGGAAACAATAAGTTATAAAGACAGAAGTAAATCAATTGTTCAACAGATGCCTAAGTATATCTGAAATCGAGAGGGAAAATTTTTCGCATGGGTATCTATATGTGTATATTTTCCTGTGCAGTTGACTTGGGCATAAACATACTTTAGAGATCAAATACAAATAACTAGAAATAAAACTATCAATATCTATATCACCATTAAACAGAGATCAATATCTATACATAGAGATATATAGACATAGATATAGATTGTATATATGTAGATTATATATATGTATCTATATTATATAGATAGATTATATAGATTATATATACATATACATATATATATGGCTAGTGGAATATATGCCTAATATATATATATACACACATATATATATAGCTAGTGGAATAAGAACAAATCATTATAACCAAATTCCAACTTATATCCACATGCTAAAACCTCGGGAGCCCTATGATTACCTAAAGAACATTCCAAACAACGTAATCTAATTTGGGCAGGGCATTCATTGTTGTCAAGTGTACTCCTATTGGGATGAATTTAAGTAGTAATCAATGAATAGGTCATAGATTATATGGTTGAAACACACTTCCTTGCCCCATACTTAAAGATGGGCTCTTCTCTGTCTACCCTCCCACCTATCTCTTATCCCACAGCACTTAACTGTATATACCTTTCCCCAAAATGTGTACTCTGCACAGGATGAGAATTTACATAGCACCAACCCATTTATAAGATGGCTTAGTATGTCCCAGATGGTCATGTGTTCAGTAAGTAATACAGCAGAACAGTTACAAAGGGCTTACATACCATGCCCCTTTGCCATTCCATGAGGTTCTGATGGGTCTGTCAACCATAGTAATGGCATTTCTAGGCTCAGGGATTGTCATGGGATAGAAGTATGTCTAATAAAGGTCTTTGTTTGGGCTCAGTATATGGATACTAGGAGAAAAAAGCTTACTTTTTTTGCTTGAATTGCTAATTTGGAATGTTGAGGCCTAGGATTGTTGGAAGACATCTGTAATGGTTAATTTTCTGTGCCAACTTGGCCGAACCATGATGCCAGATATATGGTCAAATATTATTCTGGAAGTTTCTGTGAGAAAGATTTGGATGATATCAACATTTAACTAGCTGGACTTGAGTAAAGCAGATTGATCTTCATGATGTGGGTGGAACTCACCCGGTTAGTTGAGGGCCTGAATAGTCAAAAGACTGATGTACACCTAGAAAGAGGAAATTCTCCAGCCTGATGACCTTTGGACTTGAACTGTAACTTTGCTCTTCCCTGGCTCTCCAGGCAGTTGGCCCACCCTGCAGAGTTTGGACATATTAGCATTTGGACTAGAATCTGGACTGAAGGGTCCTGCACATTCTGTATAGTATGAGCCAATTGTATGAGCCAATCAACTACTTAAAATAAAATTTAAAAAATCCCTTTCTATATCTACCAGTATAAATATACAAATCCTATTGTTTTGTTTTGTTTTTTTCTCTAGAGAACCCTGACTAATACACCATCTTTCTTGTGTCTTGAGGAAAGAACAATAGTTGTGGAAAAGATGAGGCCAACAGAGAGAGAGAGGCCAAATGATACTCAAGTCTCTGTGTCCAGTTCCCTATCTGGACTTTAAGTTTTACATGAGCCAATATATTTCCTTTATTTAGTTGGTGTTGGGTTCCTGTTATATGAAAATAGAATCCTAACTAATACAAATTTCTATTTCATTTCTCCTCCTCTTTCTCCTTCTTCAAATTCAATGGCAAAGGATACAGGTACTGGTTATTTTCATTTAGAATAACTATCACTGAAATTTCCATCTAAAAATGACTCCCAAGCCCCTTGCCATATGTTCTACCTATCATCACATAAAACAATACTTCCTTACATTGGCCCTGCATTTTAAACATTCGAAAAGCTTTTCACATGTACTTTGTTATGAGCTCTTGGAGTTTATTTTTAATGACCTTTGACCTATATAAAATGCTACCCAAAACCTCCGCTAGCTAAAGATGTGGATAAGTAATCATAACATTTTTTTTTAATTTTTTTTTAACATTTATTTATTTTTGAGACAGAGAGAGACAAAGCATGAACGGGGGAGGGTCAGAGAGAGGGAGACACAGAATCTGAAACAGGCTCCAGGCTCTGAGCTGTCAGCACAGAGCCTGGCACAGGGCTCGAACTCACTGACTGTAAGATCACGACCTGAGCCGAAGTCGGCCGCTTAACCGACTGAGCCACCCAGGCGCCCCAGTAATCATAACATTAATTGCACCTACTTAGTGAAGTCCATTATATTTGTGCATTCAGCCTGCCCAGCTTAGAAAGTCAATTTTCCAAAGGTTTGGAAAATTACAGTGATGGTGAGGCTCAGGATCCAGTTTACATTTTGGGTTCTAAGATGACCAATAGTTCTTTTCATTCAATAGTTTAGTTTCTTGTCTTGTGCTAGAAAGAGATCTCAGCTCTTTTCTTCCATGGCTGTCCATTTGTTATTATGAATTGATTTCTTTTCCCCGTTGCTATGTTCCTGGTCCTGCCCTTAAGAAGAACAGATTGCCCTGTATAATATTTCAAGCCACTTGTGTTCATCAATGATGTAGATAATCTTAACATTAGTCACTTTTGAAGCAAAGCATATGTTACAGAGGCCAGTGCTTTCCCTTCAGAATAAAAAAAAAAAAATGTTCAAATTGCTTACAACTAGTTATTAGAAACAAACACTCAAAGACAGCAAAACAGCAACCAGAATTACTCTGCTTTCATGCAGAGAAGCAAAAAGAGGAATGTATCAGATGGTTGTATTCAAAAAGAAGAGAGTCAAACTTGGAAAAATTTCTTGGTTCCTTTCCAGTTTAACATTTCTTGTTTTGGGGTGCCTGGGTGGCTCCGTCAGTTAAGCGTTGGACTTTGGTTCAGGTCATGATCTCACGGTTCATGGGTTCAAACCTCACGTCGGGCTCTGTGCTGACAGCTCAGAGCCTGGAGCCTGCTTCAGATTCTGTGTCTCCCTCTCTTTCTGTCCCTCCCTTGTTCACACTCTCTCTCTCTCTCAAAATTAAACATTAAAAAAATTTTTTTAAATATTTCTTGTTTCTTATATACATATTATAATGTAATTACTTCTGGATTAATTAGCATTTGTTGTAAAATAACTATCTCAAAGCACAATATATTAATGGTTACAGTAGAGCAACATATTAATGGTTACAGTAGAGCAACAAAGAGTTTTGCCGGGTTTCCCAGATCGCAAATTGTTAAAAAAAAAAAAAAAAAAAAAAAAAATTCCAATGATCAGTTTTAGGAGTGGTTTTGCCATGCTCTAAAATAACATTCTGTAAGAAAAAATTTTGGGAAGGTTACAGTAATATTTTTAACACCAATCCATCAAGGTTGACCCTGGATTTTAGAAATCTGAATTACTTTGGTGTACTTTGTTTCCAGGCCGAAATCAATGCTGTTCTGACTCATTTTTTTACAAGAATTTAGATGGAGACACTCAGATTATGAATATCTGTGGTGTAGAATTGGACTGAAACATAGTATTTTGTCAAGTATGTTTCTTTTTTTTTTTTTTTTTAGTTTATTTATTTATCTTGAGAGAGAGAAAGAGAGAGAGAGAGCATGAGCAGGGGAGGGGCAGAGAGAGTGGGAGAGAGAATCCCAAGCAAGCTCTGCACTGTCAGCACAGAGCCCAACATGGGACTCCAACTCACAAAATGCGATATCATGACCTGAGCTGAAACCAAGAGTCGGATGCTTTACCAACTGAGCCACCTAGGTTCCCTGTGAAGTATGTTTCTACGGAGCAGGAAATGGCCACACGATTTCAAATTTTTACAGTCAGCATTATGGGAAGGCAATGAACACTTTGTTCACCTTCATTCACCCATCTTTTCTCATCTCTTCACCCTTCTCTTTCTTACCTGTCCATCAGTTTGCTCTGTCCTACCTGTTAATCAGTTTTCTTCAATGTATACAGAGCCCTGTCTCAGGTCCTACTTGAATAGTTTATGAGAATAAAGTTTATGTCATAATTTAATGTCCTTTTTACCCTTGTGGATTCTCTCCACCCTGAGCTTTTAGAGTCAATACTTTAGGGACACCTGGGTGGCTTAGTCAGTTGAGCTTCTGACTCTTGATTTTGGCTCAGGTCATGATCCCAGGGTCGTGGGATCGAGCCCCATGTTGGGCTCTGTGCTGGGCATGAGCCTGCTTGGGATTCTCCCTCTTTCTCTCTCTCCCCCTGTACCCCTCCATCTCCCCCCAACTAGCTCTCTCTCTCTCTCAAAAAAAAATTATTTTTTTAATAAATAAAATAAATAAACTTGATACTTTAGATTTAAGCAATTTCTACAGTGGCCACTTCCTCACTTTAATGAAGGGTGACTGGTATCCAGGCTACTCATGAATTCTGGCTACTGTGTTTTATTTTATTTATTTTTATTTATTTTTATTTATTTTAACATTTATTTATTTTTGAGACAGGGAGAGACAGAGCATGAACGGGGGAGGGTCAGAGAGAGAGGGAGACACAGAATCTGAAGCAGGCTCCAGGCTCTGAGCTGTCAGCACAGAGCCCGACACGGGGCTCGAACTCACAGGCTGCGAGATCATGACCTGAGCCAAAGTCGGACGCTTAACCGACCAAGCCACCCAGGCGCCCCAAGGCTACTGTGTTTTAGATGTCACACCACACACACTGTCATGAGCTTTTTATTCCTCACTCAAAAGTGTAAAATAATTTTGTATTAAGGGTCAGAATTGTGACACCATTTTACAGATGGAAGAACTGAAATTTGGCCTGAAACATAGGCGGCATCTGAGTTCTGTACAGAGATATTTTGCAGAAAGCCACAAAAGAAATAAAATAACACACAAGTTTTATTAACATTAACAGAAGTTTCTGGATATCGGTGAAAATGAAAAGCCAATGATATTCACGTTTAAGAATTTTGTTAACTCAGCAGTGAGGCTTTTCCAAACCATCGTGGGTGGCCAAAATGACTGCTCATTCAAAGCCAAATGTTACCCTGGAATGCCTCTGCAGAGCAGAGAGAAGAAATGCAAAGTTTAATTAAAAAGAGCTCCTCAAGAGCTAGAAGATCAACCCTGTTGTTTAATTAAATTGTAGACATTTTGGAGAGCTGAATATTTAAGTGATAGATCTTATTTCTCAGGCACCCTTTGTCTGATCTTGGACTCTCCCCACAAAGTCCAAAGCCAGCCAGATAGTGGATGTCTTTTTCTCCCCAGGGAGACTGTGCAGTATTCTACAATTCGCCTTGCTATTCCTTTTCCAGGTCTTGAGGAGTGGGGGTGGAGGGGCATTTTCCTCCCTCTCCTCCTCAGTGGGGCTTCCCTCTAGACCTTTTTTTTGGCACATTTGGGAATGGCCCCGGAATCCAGCCTTGAAAAGGTCACAGGAGTCAATGGGGGCCCAATTGGAGCCCGGATGATTTTGGAGATGCAGAGAGGATGAGGTAGCATTTGCAAATCCTTGCTTTTAATGTGTCTACTCTTACAGTCACAACACCAGGATAGGCAGACCGAAAAGCTAGAATATTCCTCTGGATTTAACAGAGACCCAAGGATTCTTTCTGCCCTCTGGGAGCTAGACTATGAGGTCTGGTGATGACTTTCCCATTATCTTGACTCTCCACTCTTGTCCATGGGGAAGGACCCTCGTCTGGTCATTCCTAGGCCAGTGGAGAAGGGGGATGGGGTCACAAGCAGTTATCTGCAGTCTTTTGTTTTTCCATCAATCCGTCTCCTCTGGAATGAGATATACTCTATACGCCTGAAACCTAACAATTTTTTATCAGATTGTTCTCCACGGACCCATCTCCTTATCCCTTTCATTTAAATAACTGGTCCTCATAGCCAGGACTCTCCATACATACAAGTGGAGAAGGTGTTTTTGAGGTCTACTAAAAGGCTCAATTATCTGGAAAAATGTACTCTTAGAGGCCTTCCCCGATATTTATATGCTATCAATACTGAAATAAACCTTTAGGACGAAGGGAGGGCAAAACTCCTCAGGGCACCCAAGGTAAAGTTCAAATACGTGACCAGAAAAAGGAAACATGTCAGCCCAGTTGCTGTCCATGAACATTTACCAGAGTCCGGCTCCCCCATATCAGGCTGTGGTGTGGCTGAGTGAGAAGGACTCTGGAGCTCATCCAGACCATGTGTTTTTTAGAAGTGGAAAGTGAGACTTGGCATTGAGGTGATCCACTCAAGGCTTGTAGTGACATAGAATCAGAACCCAGGCCTTTTACCCCTGGTCCAAAGTCCTTTCTATACCTGTATCTTGTGACCTGGGAAAGTTGGGCACAGGGGGAAGAGACTGGGTTGTGGTATGAGCCACACACCAGGGAAGGGGCAGCACAGGGACATGGCAGCATTACAGACAATGGGAAGAGCGGGTGAAGAAGCCGGAGCCCCCACTTGTACCTATTAAGGACTGGATTGTTCCCACAACTCCCACATGCTCTGTGCCTATTGGTGAGGAACGCTGGGCCAGGGAGTTGGAAGCACGCATGTCTAGGGCACAGCCCTGAAGGCCTGGGAAGCCTTACTGCACATTGCGGGAAGAGATTTGGGAAAGGTGGTCACCAGGGAGACCCTTGAAGGAGTCAGACTCAGGACACCCTTTGGGGGCCTGACAAAGTAAGGCTAGAAGTACCTAAAGAAAGACATGGCACAGCTAAAGACTAATTTTTCTTTCACGTTTTTGTCTAGAACAGGGCCTAGTAGAGTCGTATAGTAAAGATGCAAACTGGTGAACTCAGGATCTGAGTAAGAGCCACACTGAACACACAACTGGGTAAGGTCCCACCCTGATGTTTCACACCTTGAGATTGTAAAGCAAATTGTGATCCATTTTCTCTTGTGGATATGTGAGATTTTTCACAAGCTTCCTGTGAAATTGTTCGGCCGGATAGATGGATCTCAATTTATAAACAGAAAAGAGGAAAAAAGAACAAAGTGGTCAAACAGCTTGCCCAAGAACGTAACATACCCACAGGCCAACCACAGTCTACACATCACAAATCGCAAGTCCTCGAATGTAGGACCTGTTCGTGGCTAATCCACAGTACCCAGTGGAGTTCTGAAAATCGTAACGTACTCTGTTCCCCCATTGTTGTTTGTGTTACAAAATTCCCATTTTGAAAGTACTGTGTGGCATCTATACTAAGGCATGTTTTGTGATTCAAATGGCTTTCTTCCCCCGTATTTCCGTAAACATCCACACCACCTTCCTGTCTCACTTGCTGCTCTCTTCGTTCAGCTTTGCTAGCTCCTTCCTTCTCTTCCAGACCTCTCAATGTTGGATGTATTCTCTCCCTTGATGATCTCATTCTGTCCCACGACTTCACATATCGCCTGGATATCCAGCACCCCACCTTCGTTCTCCAGCCCTTACCCCCTTTCCAGGCTCCTCACTCATACCCAACTCCTACCCAGGTAGCTCCACGTGGATGGCTGGTAGGCAGTTCAAGTAACCTGCTTAAAAGAGGACTCTCGGTTCCATAGCCACCTCCCTCCGTGCTCCCAAGCCTGCTCCTCCCCAGCCCTTGCTATACTGACACGTGCCACCACTTTTCACCCACTTGCCATGAACCTGAAAGTCTTCTTTCTCCTCACACATCCACATCCAGTCTGGCACCAAATTGTCAGTTCTACCTTCAAAACACTTTGCACATTGTCATCTCTTCCACCACCTCCATCTCTACCCTCATCGTCCAACTGGCTGGCTCTTTCATGGTCCCCTGGTCTTCACTTCAAGTCTTTTCCCCGTACAGCAGCCAGAGTGACCTAATGCTTAAATCACGTCATGTTGCCTCCCTACTCAAAAGCCTCTACTGGCACCTGGTTGGCTCAGTTGGTACAGCACATGACTCTTGGCCTCAGGGTGGTGAGTTCAAGCCCCATGCTGGGCAGAGCTTACTTTAAAAAAAAAAAAAAAAAAAGTCATCAAAGGCCGCTACTAGCTTCTCATTGCCTTTAACATAAAACCTCAACTCTTGACTGTGGCCTATCCAACCCTGATAATCTGGCCCCTGCCTCCCCTGTCAAACTCAACTACTAAATTGCTACTTTACTCCAGTCACTTTCTTCCTTGCTCTTCTTCTAACATGTGAGTTCTCAACCTTTTCTGTGCCATGGATCCCTTCGGCAGTCTGATAAAGCCTACGGATCGCCTTTCAGAAGCAAGTTTTTAAATGCAGGAAGTAAAATACTTGAGATTGCAAAGGATACAACTGCATGGAAATATGATTACCAGAATATTAAAAATCAAATTTGTGACACAGTAATAGATGTGCGTCTTCATCACCGCGTTAAGTCACAGGATCCAGCAGCTCTAACAGCTATCATAATTTTGAAGTCGTGATGAGCACGAGTGACATTTGCGGATATCTGCAGCAACTATAACGCAATATGAAAGTGTCGGTGATTTCTTTCGGTGACAGAGTCGAAGCTGCCGCTAAGACACTGCGGTTTGTTTGCCCATATTCATTAGTGGAGGAAATGCTAAGTTTCAGGTAGAAGTTAGTGAAAATAGAGATGTAATTTTCTTTCCCATTCAACTCCAGGAGCCGCTGCTTCTATCCACGGACACCAAGTTTAAAACCCTTCCCTTAACACACCAAGCTCACTCCCACCTCTGGACCTGTGTACCTGCTATTCCCTCACCTGGAATGCTCTTCCCCCCGATCTGTGCAGAGCTCCCTCTCGCCTCGTTCAAGTGTCTGTCCAAAGGCTGCTTTCTCAGAGAGTCCTACCCTCACCCCTCTACCTGAAACACTTAATTTCCCCACCACACTCCCTCTTCTTGTTCTGCCTCATTTCCCAACCTTACTTACCACCTTCAAAGTCATGTTGTTTATGTGTTAGTTTATCTGTTTACCGGCTTCCTAAGGTAAAGCTCCATTTCCTGTCTTGGGTCTCCAAGGTCTCCTGGCATCTAGAATGTGCCTACCAAAAGAAAGTATGTAGCAGATTATCTGTGAGCTGAGTGGATGACTGTAAAGGAAGGAACATGATCTGGACATTCGGACACATGACAGGAAGAGATGCTTGGTTCCAAATTCCAATCAAAAGGGACAGTTTTTCACATTTTTTCCAAAAATGGGATTTCCAATAGAGGAACTATAATCCAGGTTTTACAGTCGTATAAACACGGCTCATGACACAGCTTGGGCATGTGCCTGGTTCTCTCCCAGAGGATTGGTTGTTAAACCACCAGAAGCTGGCAAATTTTTATCACAATGGACGATAGCTTGGTTCGACTACTTCAATTAAAGTATAACAGATCACTCCCAATAATAGCTATTTTCTTTTAAACTTGCTCTTACCATTTTGAATTTGGCTGACCCTGAAAAGGAAATTTCATTGAATTGGCATTATACTTCACTCAAAAGAAAATAACATTATAGAGCAAACATAACAATTTATCACATTATGTGGAGGCCACTTAATTCTTTATTGCAAGGAGAAGTTTAACATTGAAGCTTTAGGGGACTTCCTGGAATAACTCATTAGCCATTATAAATATGGGCCTTGATATTATTCAGCCATTTTAAAAAAACGAGGTCTTGCCATTTGCAGCAACATGGATGGACCTAGGGGATGTTACGCTAACAGAAACAAGTCAGTGAAAGACAAATACTAAATGATTTCACTTACATGTGGAATCTAAAAGACAAAACAAAAAACAAAAAACAAAAACAGACCCTTAAATACAGAGAAGAAACTGGTGGTGGCCAGAGGGGAGGTGGAGGGGTGGAGAATGAGTGAAATAAAGGGGATTAAGAGGTACAAACTTCCAGTTATAAAATAAGTAAGTCATGGAAATCAAAAGTACAGCACAGGGAGTATAGTCAATAATATTGTAATAACATTGCTGGGTGACAGATGGTGTCCACACTAACATGTTGAGCAGTGTGTAATGTATACAATTGTCAAATTCTGCACCTGAAAGTAATACAACATTGCATGTCAACTATGCTTCCATAATAAAAATTTTAAAAACTAAAGTGAGTTTCTTGGAAACAAACAAGATATGGGTCTTGAACTCAGGGAAGTAGACACAGCTTGAGAGATAAATAGACACTGTTCCTGCACATGTGATGCTACAGCAGTGCTTGTGGGTGGGATTTCCCAGGCAGAACATGTGGAATATGAGAAGGAACCAAAATCTGCTCCTAAGGAACCCATGGAAGGGGGGGGGGGGGGGGGGGGGAAATCCAGGCAGGAAAACTTGGAATCAGAAATACCGGGTTGTTCAAGTATCTACTTGTTCAAGGATAAATTGACTTACTAATTGCCTAAGGTATGTAATTCCTGACCAGTTCTTGAAGATAAGGAAGAAGAAAGAGGGAAAGGTAATACATGTCCTATGACCTTTATAAAGAGAGAGAATAAGAAATAGCACAAATGTAACAAACAACAACTGAAAAATGCTAATCATTTCTCATTCGCAAATTATCTTACAAAAGCAAACACCTAAATGGAAGAGTTGGCAAAATGTAGAGCTTGATAAAGAAATCCAGAGAAAAATACTAGGGCAAACCTCAAGTGAATACAAGAATAACTCTGAGAGCTAAAAAGGAAAGTTTAAAAAAAAAAAAAAAAACACCTTATTAAATGCCAACAGTGGATGTGTCCCTGCTGTACCAAGACTTTGTTGGTGTTCCCAGAGTATCTGTGTTAAGTAATTGAAGCAAAGTGGTTTTTATTCAATCAACTGCATTTTGAACCGAAAATTGAAAGGGAAGGAAAGCAAAAATAATGCAATCCTGAAACAAACTGACCTACATATTAGATGAACATGCAGGAGCGAAACACAGAACAGGGAAAATCATTTAATTGCAAGTGTTTTAACTAGTAATCATTGGCAAATGAATGGCTAGTATTTCTAAATGGCAAAGAGTACACATGTTGGGCGCACAATGCTTGTTCTTGATGAAAATGAACTGATGGGAGAACATTATCAAACTTTTAAGCAAAACACTTTGATGTAGTGGAACTCTTTCGGTATACAGAACAATTGAATCTGGTTGATGGGGGCGGCGGGCGGTGGAGGGGGAACCCAGGGCCCTGCCCACCCAGCACCCCCTTTCCCTGAGCACCCCACCCCCTTCCCCCATCCTCACTCTAGGCAGCCCCTGAGGAACCTCTGGAAACCTAGGGGTCTGTGTAGCACTATTTGAAGACTGCTGGATTCAAGAAAAAAGACAGTGAGTGTGACAGCCCCCTGTGACACCCCAAGAACTTTAATTCATTCCTAACATTTCCTTAGTGACTTAATCCAACATAAATGTATCCACTTGTTAGCTGGAAGTGCTTCAAGCATCAGGAAAAAAAAAGTGAGCCTGAAACCAGTTTCTTTCTTTTTTTTTAAGTTTATTTATTTTGAGAGAGAAGGTGGGGGGTGCTTGAGCGGGGGGAAGGGCAGAGAGAGAGAGAGAGAGAGAGAGAGAGAGAGAGAAAATCCCAAGTGGGCTCTGCGCTCAGGGCTCAATCCCGTGAACCCTGAGATCATGACCTGAGCCAAAATCAAGACTCAGACGCTCCACCCACTGAGCCACCCAGGCACCTCAAGACCAGTTTCTTTCTCTCTGCCACAGCTGTCATATACACACACGTTCCAGACTCTAGTGCTATCTGAGCATTAGTCTCAGGGCTGGCCCCAGCATAGCGGTGGGGAGGGCATGAGGAGGAGCAGTGGATTTGGTGGGCATTTTTCTCCTCATTTTCCAGAGAAGCCAGGGTAGGAGGCAAAGGAGGCTTAAGCTTCAGGATGCTTCACTTGCATGGAACCCTCGTGATTCCAGTCAATGAGTGTCACCAACCCAGAGTGTTGAAAAGGAGTTACTGTGCCCACTTGACCTGCCCTGAAAGCTCATACAGGAAAGAAATTTGATAGAGGTTCTCCCAATCCTAAAAGTTTACACGACATGACCAATAACATGTTGTAAAGCCAAAAGAAACTTTTCTGTCGCTAATAAAATATAATTTGCCATCTACCATGCTAAGGGAAAGACTATTTCATGTATTATCACTATAAAAAATGGTACTAGAAAATCATGGTAAAATAAAGAAGCAATTGGGGCGCCTGGGTGGCGCAGTCGGTTAAGCGTCCGACTTCAGCCAGGTCACGATCTCGTGGTCCGTGAGTTCGAGCCCCGCGTCAGGCTCTGGGCTGATGGCTCGGAGCCTGGAGCCTGTTTCCGATTCTGTGTCTCCCTCTCTCTCTGCCCCTCCCCCGTTCATGCTCTGTCTCTCTCTGTCCCAAAAATAAATAAAAACGTTGAAAAAAAAATTAAAAAAAAAGAAGCAATTAATAAGTATGCAGCAAAAAAACAAAAAAAGTAGTGACAAAGAATTAAAGAGGTATACTAGGCAGTTAAACGACAAAAAATATTATATTTTTCTAGGTTTTGTTACTGGTCAGCTTTTTTTTGCTTTTTTTTTTTTTAAGTAGGTTTCACGCCCAATGCAGAGACCAATGCTGGGCTTGAACTCACAACCCTGAGATTAAGACCTGAGCTGAGATCAAGAGTCTTAACCAACTTGAGCCACCCAGGTGTTCCCGTTACTGGTCAGCTTTTTAAACTGTAAAATTTGTTGTGATTTCTTTACTCATTCTAAACCAAGATTCATTCTTGTTCTGACTATGTATTTGGCATTTTGTATTTTTTTTTTAATTAAAGAAGGTGCCAAAAAATGCCAGCTTCAGGCCCCACAAAGCCTGGATCCTTCCCTGTGTACCGGCAGAACAGATGGGGGAAAGCTACTGTAGATGGAAGAATTGAGGAACAGAAAGTGAGAGTCTTATTTTAGACCATATTCACAGCAAAGGTCAGATCACACCCCCTCCCCGCAAGCCAACTGGATCCTTTAATAATATCACTACATAGTTTAAAGAAGAAAACTACTAGTATAATAGGGCTCCCCCTTGCATGTAAGCTGGAGTTCAACTATGGGCCCAATCCTAAATCGCTGGGGGAGGCCTAGAAGACATTTATTTGCATGAAGAACAGAGAAGCCTTCTGGGAAAGAACTCATTCTAAGAGGAGCAGGGACCTCGCTTGGGCAGCTTGACCAGTGGTAAGCCTTTGTCATTAAAATTCTCAGTAGAGTGTGTGTTACCCGCTTTTGTTTCATGGACACACATCCACACTTTGTCACTCACCACTTACACAAGACTCATGTGTGAGTCCTTTACAGAAAACATTGGAGCCCCCAAGGAAGCAGCTTCACTAAGGCCTCTGCATAACCATAAGGTGAAGGAAACCTTTTCTAAGAGGAGGTGGGACCAGAGTCAGGGCAACTCTAGCATTTTGGGAATCCCACTGCTTCCTAGTGCCGTGGCATGAGACAGCAGTGGCCACAGCTGCCTGGCAGGAAGAGTGGCCCGGTGGACCCAACAGAGTAAATTTGTCCGTGAGTTTACGGAGACGTCCAGAAAACGAGGGAGACACGTTGCAGAGGACTGAGGATATCTTGGCTGAGCTGGTGGGCATGAACTAGTGAAATCTGGTGCATTACTAACAATGTAGTCCAGCTTCAGGAAGGTGAGGCATGGGGAAAACCGGCTTATGTTTGCAATGATAGAGTGGGAACAGGGGCGGGGTTGAGGTTCTCAGGGGTAACGTAGTTAAAGGGACCTGGGTGTTACCTGTCACAAACTTGCTGTGTGCCTTTACACCTCTGCTTCCTCATGTGTAGAAACGTGGTGCCAGCATCAGACAGATGATCTATAAGGTGTCTATTAGCTCTAAAAGTCTACAATTCGAACTGAAAATCTTTATGGGTCTTCCAGGGTAACATCAAGCAATTACAAGAGATTCTTTTTAGAGAAGAGGGCAAGAAACAAGGCGAGAACAAAGTGCACCCAGCACAGTTGCCTCCTGGAAGTTTTTGTTACTTTGAATAACGAGCAAATAAATGTCACTGAATGAGGAGGCCGAACCATCTCTCACAGGTCCACACACACACGCGTGCGTCACATTGGGTATCTATCAACATCATAAGGATCCAATTCTCTTTCATCTGGACTTACCACTCATTACAGGGTCTGAAAGTTTGGAGAAGCGTCTCACTGTGATCAGTGAAAGATGAGATCTATGAGACAGTGATACATACGTGACTGTGCAATTGCAGTAAAACAAACCTCAGTGCGCCTAAACTGCTGGTTTCCGAACATGGACAATCCTGATTTGTAGCTTATCGGTTATGTTGAGAGAGAGGGCTGTTTTATCTGACCATACTGAATTATGGATATTTATAAGATTATAAAGAGCTGAGCATGGCTGCTCTTTGAATGACACAGAGAGATGACTGTCGCGGGGGGTTTCTTCCACAGTGGCTTTCTGAGAGATCCTGGGCTCTCATTTGAATAAACTGGGAAATAGCTTCAAGGGATCCTAATCTGAAATGTGTAAAACAGAGGGCCAGACAAAAGAATCCAGCCTCAGATCTGGCTATCGAAGTCTTCCAACTAATGTTCTCTTTATTCTATCTGAGAGATTACATGCAAATTGTTTCAGTCATGCAAATAGCTGGGCTCCCACAGGCCTAGAGAGAGGGACTTTGGGAATAAGGCTGAGGCCTGGAAAACACCTATCAATTTCTAGATGAACAAGTGAAGCCCAAAGAACGAGATTTCTCGGGTGCTGTGTGTGTCAGAAGCATGAATGCAACCCGGAATCTGGGGCCCCAGAGGAGGTGAAATTCAAAGAACAGTGTTCCTGCCAGGACTGCTGAGCAGGGCAGTGGGGGAAGGGGGCTATAGGCACCGTGATTGTAGAATGTTGTGTCAGTGGCTCCCTTAGAATTGCGCTGTGTCATCTGCACAGTGGCCATGCTCTGTCCCCCTTGTTCCTTCTCAAAATCATTTCGTTTCAAGGCCCACGACTGGCAGTCCCAAGAGAAGGAAGGGTGGAGGCACCGGAGTAGGCCTCTGCCCAGCCCACTGCCTTTTCCTCTCCTAGGAATGCATTTTTTTTTTTTTTTAAGTTGCTGACAAAGTGGAGTTGATGGCTTTCCCAGATGCCCTGCAATCAGACA